>NC_045558.1:135245626-135600626 GCF_009769535.1 Thamnophis elegans
ATCCAGAGGACATACTGTAAGATTAATGATGTAAGAGTGGTTATGGAAAAATAAAAATAAATTAAAAATAAGAGTATTGGAAGACTGCTATCATGTCACCCTGGTCCTTCTTTTCACTAGACTAGTCATGCCCAATTCCTCCAACCGTTCATTGTATGTTTTCGCCTCCAATCCCCTAAATTTCCACTAAATGTGATTTACATCTCCATCCTGCAGAGAACAAGACAGTAAGTTATCAACCAGCTTTAATGTTCCCAAATGCTCAAATGATTCTGCACATTGAATTTTCAAGATATAATTTTCCTTCTGAAAAATTGACCTGTTGCTCCACATATTTCTGAGGGATTAAAATAAATACACCATAACTGATGTTGGCGATTTTCAGTCATATCTACAATGAAGGATGAAGGCACTCTAAGGTCAAAGCGTGTCTCTCTCTTTTTCCTGAGGCCTATGTAAATTCTGTGACAGCTTCCTGTTCAAAGGAACCATAACTTCCTGCTCTCCTGCTGCACTCAAAAGCTCGAAGGTTGAGTGTTGAGTGAATGCTTTCCCAACAGTAAGAATCCACCAACTTTTTGAACAAGCAATAATGGCATTCTGGTGAACTCATGTCCTTGTTAGTTGTCCTCAGAGGTATTATTTTCCCCTCCAAACAGAAAGGTTATTCCTCAGTTTCTTGTGTTTATCCGCAGAAGGTCTTATTAAATAATCTTTCTTTCTAGGTATCCAGTCTGAGATTCAGTTGGTGGAGTCTGGAGGGGATGTGAGAAGACCTGGAGAGTCCCTCCGTCTCTCCTGCCAAGCTTCTGGAATCACAGTTAGTGGCATTGGATGAATTGGGTGAGGCAGGCTCCAGGAAAAGGACTGGAATGGGTGGCAATACATGGTCTTCTTATTTACTACTCTGACAAAGTCAAGGGACGCTTCACCATCTCCAGGGATGATGCCAAAAACCAGTATATCTGCAAATGAACAGCCTCAAACTAGAGGACACGGCTGTCTATTACTGTGCGGAGAACACAGTGATAGGAAGTAAATGTGAAGCCAAGCAAAATGCTCACCCAGCAGTTCTGCATTTTTTTAATGTAATGAACACCACATTTGAATCAATCCAGGTTGATATTTCCTGAGTCCTGATCCTCTCCCTCTCATTCCACCCTCATGTGTCTTAGCCCTTAACCTTAGTAATGTTATCATAAATTTTTCTTAAGTGCTTGTGTAAACTTTTTTCATTCGCCCCCAGTGTATCCAGATGTGTATTGGTTTTCAAACAAGGGAAATATGCATGTAGGATGGTAGGAATAGAAAGGATCTGATCCATCAATGTACAGAATTGTGTTTCACTGATAGCAGCTTTGTCAGGGATGAACTACACATTACACCCAAGAATATAAGTAACTGCTACCGTATATTCCCGGAAAGAAGACAGGGTCTTATTTTTTTTTGACTTCCGTAATAAGCACTTGGCCTTATTTTCAGGGAGATCTTATTATTTTTGAGGTGCAGGAAAGAGTGAGTGTGTCCAGGGGTAGGCTCCTGCCAGCATTACTACTGGTTCGGTGCACACACAAAAATTGCTCCATGGACGTACATATCTCTACCTTAAAAGGTATGTGCATGCACATATTAGAAAAGGAAAAAAATAACATTTATTTCAAAGAAGATTGTTCTGCGCATGTGCAGAACAGAAAATCAAGATGGCAGTGCGGAGGATAGAACCAGTTCAGGAGCATGTCCAGCCGAGTTACTACCTACTCGTCTGAACCAGTAGAAACCCACCTGGCGTGGTCACATCATGGCTGCTGCTACTGTGCTGCAATATTTTCGGGGTGGGCTTATTTTGTGGGGGAGGTCTTATTTTCAGGGAAACAGGGTAGTTCTAAGGAAGGAAGTGCTAATAATGGATTGTTTTTTATTATCTTGAGGTGAGACTATTGAGCTCTTTCTATTAGACTGAAGCTCTGGAGAACTCCTGGAGATCAGGAACGTTATCCCAAGCCCTATTTTCTTACCTATATAATGAAGGTCTCTTCAGACCCTGTGCCTGATGGGTCACTTCTACCTTCTACAGTGTTCCAATCTCTCAGGGGCTGCCACAAAGAAGAGGGAGTCAAACTATTCTCCAAAGCCCCTGAGTATAGAACAAGAAGCAATGGTGGAAACTAATCAAGGAGAGAAGCAACTTAGAACTGAGGAGAAATTTCCTGACAGTTAGAACAATTAATCAGTGGAACAACTTGACTCCAGAAGTTGTGAATGCTCCAACAATGGAAGTTTTTTAGAAAAGTTTGGACAGCCATTTGTCTGCAGTAGTGTAGGTTTCCTGCCTAAGCAGGGGGTTGGACTAGAAGACCTCCACAGTCCCTTCCAACTCTTTTATTCTATTCTATTCTATTCTATTCATTCTATTCTATTCTATTCTTTCTATTCTTCTATTCTTCTCCACTTAACACAAATGAAAGTGAGGTTTCTTCTGTTAGCCTGATGATTTCCGCTGCTGTTTCTGAATTATCACACAATAGGTCTCTGGAGACCTGCCTTCCCCAAGAGACTTCCTCATAATCCCTTTTATAGCTCTGAGTTAAAATTGTTTCCCTTTCTTCCTTTTTCATTTTCTGGCCAAGCTTGAGATGTTTGAAACCGTTCCTCTCTCTTGTTTCACCGCCTGCACTCTTTGATCATTCATAACTATGGATGGAGATGACAGAAATGCAAATTCTCTTTCACAGGTGGCATCTACCTCCAACAAGAATAGCAAGAATGTTCAAGAGCAAATCGGAAAAGTGTTGGAAATGTCATCAGACACCGGGTTCATACTACCATATGTGGTGGACTTGCACAGAAGCTAAAAAATATTGGACTAAAATCCACATGTGGTTGGAGAAAATGATACAAACACACAGACTTTAAACCAGATAATTTTTTTTATTGGGAATTATACCGGAAATATATAATAGAGATCTGAAATATTTGATTGTAAATGTCTTAATGGCAGCTAGCATTGTATTTGCAAGAAATTGGAAAAATGAGAAAATACCAACGCAGGAGGAAGTTATTCGAAAATAATGGAATATGCTGAAATGAGTAAATTGACATTTGAAATGAGAGAACAAGAAGATGAACCATTTTATATCTGGGATTTGTTCTATCAGTGGTTAGAAAAAAAATGGAAATGAAAAATGTTGGATAATTTTTTACTGTAAGAATAGTAGAATAGTAAATGATATAGGTGATATTACAAAGGCATATATATATATATATATATATCTATAATATATATATATATATATATATATATTATATATATATATGCCAACATGTCTCTCTTAATAAATTGGAACTTTGAGGAATACTTTGCCTTGGATTCTGTTTAATTTTTGATGATATTTGGAATGCTGACAGATTATTTAGGAGGGGGAGGAAGAGGGAGGAGGAATAATTATCTTAAGGTGTTTGCCCAACACTTACTCCAGCCACATTTTTTGGGATCCAGTCATCAAAAGCCCCATTTATCTGTATACGATCTATCATTTTATCTTTTCATTTAATGAGTATTATTTTTTTTTTACATATCAATTCCTAAGGTTGTTTACTAAAGTAATCTTCCAGAGTCGGAGAAATTTCCTCTTTGTTTCTCAATGCCAGGTCTAAGCTTACAATCAAAGAACTTTTGGAGAACTGCTATGAAAAGCATGAAAAAAGCACTATTTAATAGAAAATAATAAAAACATATGTGAACAAATGTCTGTTCTGACCGAGGCTTCCCAAGAGCATGAAGCAAACTCCTTGTCCCGACAAAAAAAAATCCCTTTTATTAAATTACTGTGAATTCTGCTCATTGACATCCAGCAGAGTCTTTCAAGGGAGGATTATAGTCACAGACCTTATCTGGCTTGGAGAGCTGACAGGCCGATATCTGCAAAACCTGGTAAGGAATTTCGGAGAGTCATGAGCCAATTAAGCAAACTAATTGTCTCCTACAAACTCCACTCCCGTTTCGCTCTTCTTTTATTTCCTCTGGGAGGGGCCATTCATCATCCACCTGTGGCCTTACTCCCAAGTCGACCCCTCCTCTTTAGCTATTCCCTTTGTCTGGCAGCTCTGTGCACACAAACACTGGGAATAGGCTCCAGCTGTTCATCTGCCTCACTGATGTCTGACTCTGAAGGCAGCTGATAACTGTCCGATGGCCCTGGCCCCCTCTCTGCTCTGATGCAGAGCCTCATCAGAGCCTTCCCCAGACCCCAGGACTGGCCCATCTTCCTCCCCAACCTCCTCACTGTCCTAATCTGCTGCCAGCTCTGCTGGCTGCTGGTGGGCCACAACAATATCAGAAATGATATTTTTCAACAGCATCCAGGCTGCGTGAAAATCACAAATTTATTCTTCAACTTTCGTTTGCATGCCTTTTCAGCATCTTCGCTGTTATTTTGTGGTGAGGGTTGGGATAAACAAGTAAATTGAAAAAAATAATAATTTGAAACTGAATGTAATTATTTGATCATACATAAAGTCCATTGTATCTGTCCCAAAGTAGCTATCCATTGCGTATCATTTTTGCATCTGCTTTCTTCTTATGAGGTGCTCCTTGTGTTCAATTCAGGCCTCAGCACAATTATGAAACATTTGGGGAAAAATATGCATCCCAAAAGCCCAGCACTTGAGGCCAAGATGGAGAAGATCTCCACAGCTACCATATATTTCCCTTGGTGCTCAGATAGGTTGGGACAAAGGACAACCAACACTGGTGAATACCAGCATGCTGAAAGTGATGAATTTGGCTTCGTTGAAACTATCTGGCAACTTCCTAGCCAGAAAAGCAACGCTGAAACTGATGATGGACAGAAGCCCCATGTAGCCCAAGACAAGATAAAACATAGCGACGAAACCTTCCTTACACTCTGCTACTATCTCAGTGGTCAGTGTGTCCATGTCCAAATTGGGGAATGGGGAAGATATTGTTAGCCATATAGCACACATGCCAACTGGGATGGAAGAGCTGGAAAGGACAATAAAACATGTAAGCCTCTTTCCCATCCACTTTCTCATACTGGATCCTGGCTTGGTGGCCATGAAAGCTACTACCACAGTGATGGTTTTAGCTAACACACAGGAAACAGCCAGTGAGAAGATGATACCAAAGGCTGGTTGCCGAAGGAAGCAGGTCATCACCCCAGGCTTACCAATAAACAGGAAAGGTGAGAGGAAGCAGAGCAAAAGAGAGAGAAGGAGAGCGTAGGTGAGGTCCCGGTTGTTGGCTTTGACAATGGGACTATCTGTCAGCTTCTGCTTTGCTGTCGCTTCAGCTGCCATGAAACGGGGAGGGAGTGCATGGTATTTGGGAGGGGTTACTTATTGTGCTGGAGGAAAGTTCTGGAGTTCACTGACTGTTCGGACTGCACATGCGTGGGTGTTTCCTGCCTGGACTAACGGCACCGACATTCCATCTTCGTGATGCCTTTTGAAGTTATCTCACACCTGACATTTGAAAGACTTATGATTGGGCTGGGAATATGATGCCAAGGGGTGGGGAATGGGCTATTCTATATATCAACTGCTTTCGCGCCTAATTAACCAGACTTCGCTATGCATTGACTTTAACCATTTTTAATTAGTAAAAGTACATTTGATTTCTACGAATGGAGTCTCATGGTCTTTCTTTCCTAATTAATAAATGGAGAGGATCTGACAGTATCTTTGTGCAGGTGGAATATTTTAAATACCAAAATGGTGACTGAGAAGAAGAAGATGGCACTCGTGACTAGGGAGATGCCCAAAGGTTCTTCGTAAGACAAATAAACTATCATTTTGGGAAAACATTCATCTTGTTCCTGGTTTGGATACTGATCAGATGGGCATTTGAAGCAATCTTCTGTATCTGGATGCAGAAAAAAAGAGATAAAGGCTGTGTTACCACTCAGTTCTCATATCAAACTTTAAAAAAAGAGGCCTGTCACTCATGATTCCACAAGAGAAGCAAATTTTAGCAATAGCAATAGCAGCTAGATTTATATGTTTAATGTTTAATGTTTGTTTAATGTTTATTGGTCTTGTATGCTGCCCACTCCCGAAGGACTCCGGGCAGCTTGCAATAAACAAGGGAAGGGGATAAGTACACAAACAACACTTTAAAATACACAACAGTCACAGTTTCCATGGGGCTAGATATTTCGAGAGCCCCCCCGGCCTGCTGGAGCAGCCAGGACTTAACGGCTTTGCGGAAGGCCGGGAGGGTAGTAAGGGTCCGGATCTCCATGGGGAGGTCGTTCCAAAGGGCTGGAGCTGCGACAGAGAAGGCTCTCCCCCGGGGAGTCACCAGTCGACATTGGCTGGCAGATGGAATCCGGAGAAGACCTAACCTGTGAGATCTAATCGGTCTATGGGAGGTGATCGGCAGGAGGCAGTCTCTCAGGTATATACCACTTCATGGGGCTTTCAGCCCGCTCTAAGCGGTTTACAGAGTCAGCATATTGCCCCCAACAATCCGGGTCCTCATTTTACCCACCTCGGAAGGATGGAAGGCTGAGTCAACCTTGAGCCTGGTGGGATTTGAACAGCCGAACTGCTGAACTGCAGTCAGCTGAAGTAGCCTGCAGTGCTGCATTTAACCAATGCACCACCTCGGCTCGGTATATCAGTATTAGGTCATGAGCAGATGAATAATGAGTATGGTGGTAAATTTTGTTATTGCACAAGTCATTTGTACCCAATGGCACACTGTTTAATGAAAGATGGATTGTTTGTATTAAAATAAAACAAAAAAAAAGAAGAGAGAGAGAGAGAGAGAGAGAGAGGACAGAGAGACGAGACAGAGACAGAGACAGACAGAGACAGACAGAGACAGAGAGACAGAGAGACAGACAGAGAGACAGAGATGAGAGATAGATGACAAATGACACATTTGCTATGTGAATGCCAGTTGTTTTCCAGATCCAATTGGAGGTGTTAGCTATCTCCCTTAAAGAGAGTTAGTGTAGCCCTGACAGCAGAGGAGCAGAATAGGCAGCAAGCGAGAAATACTTACAGCGGAAGCTCATCATTGAGTTTCTTAGAAGGAGCGTCGTCAAAAGTATATTGGAAATATACGTTTAAGATCTGAGAAAGTATCCCACCAATCAGGAACTTCCCAGGCTGGTACCACTCATGGGGAACAAGAAAGGATACTTTGCTAGAGCACTTCTCGGTGTCTGCTTTAGCTCTCCCGTAAGACGGAAGGAGTATGAGTATTGTTAACACGAACATCTGATTCCGTATCACTCTAGACGGAGGCAGTTTCCAGCCCATCTGTATGTTGGGAGCTTTGCAAACACCAGAAAGCTACGACATCTGACAACCGACTCCACAACTGTAGCAAAGGAAAAAAAAGAGTATACTGAGGACAGCTTTGAAATAATATCCCTCAGACTTCAAGCAATGCAGAGATAAGGCAATAATTACTTAAATGAATTGGAGAAATCTACAGTGGACAACTGGATAGAACTCTGCCTTCTTCTGTGTCCTTCCCTAGCTTACAATTGTGCAAAACAAAGATTTTATAGTTCCTTGCTGATATCGCTTAGGCATTCGTGTTTTTGATGTTGTCTAGCAGTCCCTTGGGTGACGTCAACAGGGCGAACGAATGACCTCAGATAATTGCAAGCTGGATAATTAGTAATTATAGTAAGGCAAACTAAGGCCCCCTCTGCAGCAGAAAAGGGAGTAACTCTTTTTGTTTTCCTTCATGTATATTTAGAAAAAAAACACGTGGGACTTGACTTAATGATGATGCAATCAGATGAGTTTGCTCCAACAACTCAGATAACTTTCAGACCAGAAAATTTTCAAAACATTATTTATCTCACATTCCATTTTGGTTGAATAATCCCCGGGATGCCCTTTGTGTGAGTTTTTGTTGGGACAACAAAGACTGCAACACCAACATCCACACCAAATTCAAAAGGGATGAACTTGGTTACATTCAGTGGATAGAGTAACTTCTTAGGAGTGGTGCGGTGGCCTAGGAGTGGTGAGGTGGCCTCCTGATTGTGAGGTGGAGCACTCACCTCACAATCAGGAGGCTATGAGCTCAATCCTACGGAGAGGCAGATATTTCTCTCTCTCGGCACAATGAGAATATATCTGCAGAATAAATTCCACACATTGGCAACAGGAAGGGCATCTGGCCATTAAACGCTCTGCTAGCTTCATTCAGTTGCCAAGACTCCACCCCACAAGCGATTATGTGGTCGTTAAAAGGAGATGATGATGATGGATGATGATGATGATGATGATGATGATGATGATGATGTGATGATGATGATGATGATGATGATGATATAGTAACTTCTTAGCAAGGAAAGAAGAAATGAAGCTAATGATGGACACAGGATAGAGGGCTACCTGTTCTGACACCCCCATTACGCCGAGGCACTCCAAGACAAGATTACTGCTAGACAATGTATTGACAGTAAATTAAACACACCGACAAGACTTTGGCAGGAATCCAGACTTCCAAGATAAGAAATACACATGAGAGATTCTCCAGTGTTGGTATTAGTTGAATCCTGCAGTCTCCTCCCAAAGTCTCTCCTTATATACTCTCTTGGGAGGAACCTAATTACAACCACCTGGGTCCAATTATCTTCTGTATCTGCATAGTTGCTCTCTGCGTTTATCTGCCCGCCTTTGCCTGGTGTCCAGGACCAACTCCCTTTGGCTTTCACCACTGCTCCATGTCTCAGGCGCCTCCTGTTGGTCAACCTGCCTCGGGTCCCTGCTCAGATTCAGAACCCTGTCTAGGGTCCTTCACATCTTCCAGAGCCGACTCATAGGGTCCCTCGCTGTCGGAGTCTGTTTGCAACTTCACCGGCTCCTGCTGGGCCACAACAGCTACCTATATATAAAGTTCATTCAGTTTCTGGTCGTTCAAACATTCTCTTCTAAATTGGACTGCTGAAAATGTGTCAGATAACCTCACATTTGCCAGTGAATGCATATCCTCAGCACACTGAACTTTAAAGGAAGTCTGGGGAAATTATGAATTTTGAGATGATTTCAACTCATGAACATTTTGGAATTTTTTTAAAAAAAACTTGAAGAAAGAAGTTGAAAGAGAAGCAATAGAGAAACAGGTCCTTTGGTACCAGTTCTTAGATCTTGGTTTGGCTTTGGGGAAACTGATGGGATAAAATTTGTCTCCTACTGCAAGCAACTTTCCTGCCTTGCTTCTCTCCTCTGGACTCTCCCTGAAGACAGGAGTCCTATTCTTTAGCCTGGCCCAAGAAGAAGAAATGTCCAAGGTGTGGTCAACAATGATTGGAGCATTTCTTCTTCTGCACTAAGGTTTACATAGACTTTTCTACTCGAGGGTGAAGAATGGAAGACACACTTCAAACTTGGTAGATACTTGAGATAATAAGTTGAAGTTGATCTTTATGTATCATAGAGCATGGACCAGAGGTGGGTTGCTCCCGGTTCAGTCTGGCTCAGATGAACTGGTAGTGGCAGTGGCAGGAGGCTCCGCCCACCTTCCTGGATGCTTCTGCACATGCACGAGCAAACCGGTAGTAAAGAAAATGGAAAGCCACCACTGGTATAGACTCATTTCTCCATCCACTCTACATTTATTCACTAAATAAATAGGCAAGGTGTCAGCCTCTATATTGCTTGCTTGCTATTGGCTGCCACTGTAATGGGGAGAGAGAGGGTTCATGGTATTGGGAGGGGAATCATGCTGGTGGAGACATCTTGAAAGTGGGAGTGTTGTTCTCACCATTTTCTGTGCATGCTGAAGGCTCGTGTGTGGGTTTGGTCAAGGTCAACCATCTCTGCATACCAGCTGGATGAGGCCAGCTGAAGATGCACCCACCATGACACTCTTGAGGGTTGGAGACTGGACAGGGTAACTGGGCGAGAGGAATTTGGGTAAACAGTTGATATGTACAAGCCCGCGCCTCAGATCTTGCCTTACTTTCGCTGTTTTCATTTCATATCCCCGTGGAGATCTGGACACTTACTACCCTTCCGGCCTTCCGCAAAGCGGCCAAGACCTGGCTATTCCGGCAGGCCTGGAGCTGTTGAAGTTGTCCAACCCCACCATCAGTTGTGAATGTTGTGATCTTTTAATGTTGTCTTGTTTTTGTATATCCTTCCTCCCCCTTTTTTTATTGTAAGCCGCCCTGAGTCTCTTTGAGAGTGGGCGGCATAAAAATTAAATCAATCAATCAATCAACCAATCAATATCCAGTAAAAGTACCTTTTTTCTAAATCTATGGAGCTGGGAGTTTTCTTTCTTGGATGTTGAAGGAGGCACGCATGACACAAGGAAAGGCAAGACATCAAGTTCATAGGGCGGTAGCAATGTATGTAATTTGCTAGGGAGCTATATTTGGCTTTGCTAAAATCTAGAGAGCCAGAAGATGGAAGCAAAGAGACAAAGAAGATCATTTTGGCCATCAGATTTAAGCAGTTCAGATTCAATAGTCCAAATTTTAATTGACATTAAATCAGGGCAACTAGTCGATGTTGAAGATCTGAAACCACAGTCAAAGTTCTACTTGTGGACTTAGTCCTACTGATGGATTTAAGCCACCTTTCTTATAAACTGGTTTTAAGTTCCCCATGAAAATCCTATGCAAATGAAGCCACTGAGTTGTTTCTCCTTTAAATAATCACCAACTCCATAAAAGGGCATCACAGAGCCAAAGCTGTCATTGCACTAAAGGCAATGAGCTTCCCTGACTCCCCAATGGCTCTTGCCATTCTTCTTCTTTGCTTACTAGCTGCTCCTGGGTGTGAGTATCTTCTATGTAGACCTCAACAATGAGATGAACCAAAAACAAGGTTGTGTTCTAATTCCTGCTTTGTCATTTGTTTAGATGTCCACTCTTCTGTCCAACTTGTGGAATCTGGGCCAGGAATAGTGGACCCTGGAGGATTCTTCAAATTAACTGTGCAAAGTGACAGGGGACTCCATCACAAATGCACCCTGGGACGGGATCTGCCAGGCTCCAGGAAAAGGATTGGAATGGGGTGGGTGAGATATACTGGAGTGGCAGTAACTGGAGGACATCCTATGCCTCATCCCTCCAAAGCCGAACAACCTTGACCGCTGATTCCTCCCACAATGAATATTATTTGACCATGAGGTCCCTGACAGCTGCAGACACGCCACATATTACTGTGCACGAAGGACACAGTGAGAGAAAGCAAAGGAGGAAGTGTGAAAAACCTCTGGGCCTTTCTCTGATGAAACTTCTGCATTCACATGAATGGATTGGGAGAAAAATTCTTTTTTTCAGGCTGCTCTTCTTTGGAGAGAAAAAAGCTAGTCTTCCAGATCAACAAGAGTCATACTAGACTTCCGTATAGCTGCTCGTATTCAGAAAACACACAGCGTTCTATTGGCTTCTTTTTCTTTTTCTCTTTCTTTTGTTTCCGTTCCCCTAATATTTTCGAGATCCGCCACAACATTATTGTCATGGGAAAAAGAGTAAGTGCTCCGTAAGTTGCATTGATTATAAGCCCAAGGAATCTTGTGACCTTTCTCTTCTTCCCTTTCCTCCTTGGTATGTCCATGTGTGTTTGTTTCAATTGAGGACCACATGGAAATGTCATGGCAGGAATGGAAGAATGTGATCGGTCAATGTTTTAATTCTATTTCATAAATAGCAGTATGACACATTACCTCTGAGACTATGAGTATCTTCTGGTATTAATAAACAAGAGTGTGTGTATTTGTGTCTGTGTATGAATGTGTATCTCTGTGTTACACACACAGATTTCTGGCTGTTGCCCCCCCCTTTTTTCTCTCTCTCTCCCCGTCCCTCCCTCCCTCTCTCTCTCTCTCTCTCCGTATATGTTTGTATATATATACGGAGAGAGCCGAGGTGGCGCAGTGGTTAAATGCAGCACTGCAGGCTACTGCTAGATCAGCAGTTCAGCGGTTCAAATCTCACCGGCTCAGGTTGACTCAGCCTTCCATCCTTCCGAGGTGGGTAAAATGAGGACCCAGATTGTTGGGGGCAATATGCTGACTCTCTGTAAACCGCTTAGAGAGGGCTGAAAGCCCTATGAAGCGGTATATAAGTCTACTGCTATTGCTATTGCTATTGCTATATGTGTGGTAAATATATGTATACTTCATCGTTAAATGGATATATTAAATGTTCACAAAATGAATATTTATGAAGACTAGTACCAATGAATACTGTATATCTTGAGGTGGTCTTTTTAGCTCATTCCATTCTATTGAGCTCATTCCATTCATTCTGCAAAGTCTAGAGTACTTCAGATCAGAAACGTTTTCCAATCCACATTTTCATACTTATATAATGAAGGTCTCTTCAGATCCCAAGTCTGATGGCTCCCTTCTATCTCCTTTTGCATAAGGGGGCAGCAGTGTCCAACAACCTAACATTCTTCACTTAACACAAATAAAAGTGTGGTTTCAGCTTTTGGCCAGATGGTTTCTTCTTGTTCTTTCCGAATTGTCATTCAAGAGGTCCCTGGAAACCAGCCTTCTGCAAGAGAGTTTCTATAACGCCTCTCTACATTTCTATTTCTCTCTCTGTTCCTCTGCCCCTCTGTCTTTCTCTCTGTGTCTCTCTGTGTGTCTGTCTTTCTGCCTCTTTCCCTCTGTCTCTGTCTGTCTGTCTGTCTGTCTGTCTGTCTGTCTATCTATCTATCTATCTATCTATCTATCTATCTATCTATCTATCTATCTATCTATCTATCTATCTATCTATCTATCTATCTATCTATCTATCATCTATCTATTTGAATCAATATATTATTGAATCAATATATTATATTGTTTTATGCTTATGTATTTCTTGAGTTGGAGCTGTTGAACTCATTTCTTTCAATCAGTAAATTCTGGAGAACTCCTGGACATCATAATTATTCTCTCTGTGTGTCTGTGTGTCTGTCTCTTTCCCTCTGTCTCTCTCTGTGCATGTCTCTAACTATCTATCTTTCTATCTTTCTATCTTTCTATCTTTCTATCTTTCTATCTATCTATCTATCTATCTATCTATCTATCTATCTATCTATCTATCTATCTATCTATCTATCTATCATCTATCTATCTATCTATCATCTATGGAATCAATATATTATATTGTTTTATGCTTCCAAATTATCATTTAAGAGGTCCCTGGGGACCATCCTTCTGCAAGAGAGTTTCTATAATGCCTCTCTACATTCTATCTCTCTCTCTGTTCCTCTGCCCCTCTGTCTTTCTGTCTGTGTCTCTCTGTGTGTCTGTCTTTCTGCCTCTTTCCCTCTGTCTCTCTCTGTGCATGTCTCTAACTATCTATCTTTCTATCTTTCTATCTTTCTATCTTTCTATCTATCTATCTATCTATCTATCTATCTATCTATCTATCTATCTATCTATCTATCTATCATCTATGTGAATCAATATATTATATTGTTTTATGCTTACGTATTTCTTGAGTTGGAGCTGTTGAACTCATTTCTTTCAATCAGTAAATTCTGGAGAACTCCTGGGGATCCTAATTATTCTCCCAATCCCTATTTTCTTTCCTATATAATGAAAGCATATTCAGACCCTGAGCCTGATGAGCCCCTTCTATCTGCTTGGCACAAGAGGGCAGCAGTGTGTAAAACAAATGTAATTCTACTTTCAACACAAATGAAAGTATGGTTTCTTTGGTTAGCCTGATTATATCCTCTGGTGCTATTGAACCATCACTCAATAGTTCTCTGGAGTCCATCTTTCCCCAAAGTATTTCTCATAATTCTTTTTATAGGTCCGAAATAAAATTGTTTCCCTTTCTTTCTTTTTCATTTGTAGACCAAGCTTGATATGTTCGAAACAGTTCCTCTCTTTTGCTGATTGTCTGCACTCTTTGTTTATTCATAACTACAGATGGGGGTGAAAGAAAAATGAAAAAAAATATACCACAAGGAATAAACCTTGCAGTATATTGGTGAATCTTCAAGAAGAGACTGTCAATTGTAAGAAAGGGAAGGGAAGGGAAGGAAAGAAGATAGAAAAAGGGAAGGGAAGGAATCAGAGGACATTTAATAAGAGGAAGGAAAGTTAAATGTTGTTCAAGTGGTGGAAACAACAACATGCAGAAAATACTTATCAACCTTCATAATCTGTTGCTCAACTGAGGATTTTGTCTGTTTTGAATCGCTGTTCATTTTTTCTCATTGGCTAACAACTGAACTGGGAATGTTTTGTGAATGTTTTCCCATCAGTAAGAATCCTCCTTTTGAAGAAGCAGGAATGGCACTTTGGCTGAACCTCATGTCCTCAAGATATTATTTTCCCCTCCATAGAAAGGATTTATTCCTCAGGTTCTTTTGTTTGTCTGCAGGAAGTCTTATTAAACAAGCTTTTTTCTAGGTGCCCAATCTGAAGTCCAGTTGGTGGAGTCTGGAAGGGAAGTGAGAAGAGCTGGAGAGTCCCTCCTTCTCTCCTGCCAAGCCTCTGGATTGACCTTCAGCAGCTATGAGAGGGGTTGGGTGAGAGAGGCTCCTGGGAAAGGTCTGGAATGGGTGGCACATATATGGTCTTCAAATCTTACTGCTCTGACAAAGTGAAGGACCACTTCACCATCTCCAGGGACAAGGCCAAAAGCCATCTGTATCTGCAAACGAACAGACTCAAAGCAGATGACACAGCAGTCTATTACTGTGCAAGAAAAACAGTGAGAGGAAGTATATGTGATGCGAAGCAAAAACAGCCTAGTTAAAACAGCAGTTCGGAAATTTGCCTTTGGAACAATATACAAGTTTTTAAATTTGGAGTCTCTCTTCATGTCATCATTCAGCACATTCAGTCTGTAGGAATGAGCCTCTTCTTCTATTTTCATGTAAGGAGCTCCATGCTTCAATTTCATGGTCCATACAGGTTGATATTTACTTTATCTACTCATTCCTGGCTCTTTCTCTCTCATTTCACCCACATTTCTTAGCCTTTAAGTTACTAATCTACCATAAATTAAATTAAAATGAATCAGGACAAATAGTTAGGGTTGTAGGTGTGAATGCCACTGTCAAAGGAAAATTCTGGGATAGGAGGACTGATTGATTCACTTAATCTTCCTATCTTATAAACTGGTTTTAAGTTCCCCATGAAAATCCTATGCAAATTAAGCCACTGAGTTGTTTCTCCTTTAAATAATCACCAACGCTACAAAAGGGGCATCACAGAGCCAAAGCTGTCATTGCTCTAAAGGAAATGAGCTTCCCTGACTCCCCAATGGATCTTGCCATTCTTCTTCTTTGCTTAGTAGCCACTCCTGGGTGTGAGTATCTCCTACGTAGATCTGAACAATGAGATGAACCAAAAACAAGGTTGTGTTCTAATTCCTACTTTGTCATTTGTTTAGATGTCCACTCTTCTGTCCAACTTGTGGAATCTGGGCCAGGAAGAGTGAGCCCTGGAGGATCCTTCAAATTAACGTGCAAAGTGACAGGGGACTCCATCACAAATGTATGGTGGGAGTGGATCCGCCAGGCTCCAGGAAAAGGATTGGAATGGGTGGGCCAGATAGACTGGGATGACGATAACTGGAGGACATACTATGCCTCATCCCTCCAAAGCCGAATAACGCTGACAGCTGATTCCTCCCGCAATGAATACTATTTGACCATGAGGTCCCTGACAGCTGCAGACTCAGCCACATATTACTGTGCACGAGAGTCACAGTGAGAGAAAGCAAAGGAGGAAGTGTGAAAAACCTCTGGGCCTTTCTCTGATGAAAACTTTATGCATTCACTTGAATGGATTGAGATAACTTAAATTTTTTTTTCCAGGCTGCTCTTCTCTACAGAGGGGAAGAAGCTTGTCTTCCAGGTCAAGAAGAAGTCATGCTAGCCTTCAGGGTAATTGCTCGTATTCAGAAGACCCATAGCTTTCTACTGGCTTCTTCTTTCCTTTCTCTTTTTTTCATTTCCTTTCTTTTATTTGCACGCCATTTTTGGCCACAGTATCATTGTCATGGGAAAAAGAGTAAGAGGTGCAGTGCTCAATACGTTGGGTTGATTACAAGTCCTAACCGTCTTTTGATCTTCCCTGAGTCTTCCCATGCCTCCTTGGTATGTCCATGTCTGTTTTGGTTTTCCAATGAGGACCATATGGAAATGTAATGGCAGGAATGGAAGAATGTGATCCGTCAATGTTCACAATTCTATTTCATAAAGAGCAGTTTGACACATTACCTCTGAGACTATGAGTATCTTCTGGTACTTAATAAACAAGAGTGTGTGTATTTGTGTCTGTGTATGTCTGTGTATCTCTGTGTTACACACACAGATGTCTGGCTGCCCCCTCCTCTCTTTCTCTCTCTCTCTCTCCGTATATGTTTGTATATACGTCTGTAAATATGTGTATATTTCATCATTAAATGGATATATTAAATGTCCACAAAATGAATATCTATGAAGACTTATACCGATGAATACTGTGTATCTTGAGGTGGGCTTTTTAGCTCATTCCATTCTATTAAGCTCATTCCATTCATTCTGCAAACTCTAGAGAACTTCAGATCAGAAAGGTTTTCCCAATCCACATTTTCATACCTATATAATGAAGGTCTCTTCAGATCCCAAGCCTGATGGCTCCTTTCTATCTGCTTGGCACAAGGGGGCAACAATGTCCAACAACCTGACATTCTCCACTTAACACAAATAAAAGTGTGGTTTCCGCTGTTAGGCAGATGGTTTCCTCTTGTTGTTTCAAATTATCATTCAAGAGGTCCCTGGAGACCATCCTTCTGCAAGAGAGTTTCTATAATGACCCCCCTCTCACTCTGTCTTTATCTATCTATCTATCTATCTATCTATCTATCTATCTATCTATCTATCTATCTATCTATCTATCTATCTATCTATCTATCTATCTCTGAGCTCTGGGATAAAATCCTTTTCCTTTCTTTTGCAATTGCAAGCCAAGCTTGATACATTTGAAACATTTTTTCCCTTTTGGTTCACTGCCTTCCCTCTTTTTTCATTCATAACTATGGTTGATAGATGACAAAAACATGCAGGGATTTGCAGGGAACAAATCAAACAGGCATATTGGTCCATTCTTTTTTATTATTATTATTAAAGTATTTTTATTAGTAAAAGAAAAATACAACAACCAATAACTGGTAAAAGACAATACAACATCCACTGTTTCACTTACATTTGACTGTGTTTCAAGACATTCCCATAATATCAAAATCCTTATAGGCATCAAAGGTTGGGTATCTTCTCCCCTCCCTCCCTCTTTCCTTACCTTGTTTCTTCTTTCCCACTCCCCTTCCTTCCCTCCCTCCTTCTCTCCTTCCCTCCTTCCTTCCCTCCTTTCTTTTCCCTTCCTCCTTTCCTTCCCCTTCCCTTTCCTCTCTTCTCCCCCCCTCCTTCTCTCATATCTTCCCTCCCTCCTTTCCTCCTTCCCTCCTTCCATTCTCTTCTCTTGAGTTCCCTCCTTTTCTTCCCTCCTTCCCTCCTTCCTATCTACTCTCCTTCTCTCCTTCCTTCCCTCCCTCATTCCCTCCTTGCTTCCCTGGCTTCTTCCCTCTCTCCTTCCTATCCCACTTTCTTCTCTTTCTTCTCTCCTTTCTTCTTTCCACCTCTCCCTTCCCTTCTCTCCTTTCTCTTCCTCCTTTTTAACCTTCCCCCCTTCTTCTGCCTTTCCCTTTTTCCTGTTTCTCTCCTTTCTCCTCTCCATCCTGTCCTTCCTACTACCCCTCTCTCCCTCCAATCTAACCTTTGTTGCATTACATATTTTCCTCTACTGAGGACGGCCCGGTTCTCTTTCCTTTCCTTATTTAAAAAAGGCAAGCTTTACAAGAAGCAAGATGAAGCATTATTTTCATCTCCCATTGCTCATCTCGCCTTACCTAGAATAAAACTTGGTTGCTAATTCCATGCAGGTAGTTGTGGCGGATTACCTATCAGCTTTACAGGTTTTCCCGATGTCGTGGTCTAGCAGAGTTGGTCAACGGTGAATCCTCACCTCTAATACTTTTCTCCCCTCACTTATCTCTCAGCCTTTGTTTGTTGTTCGTTAGGGTTGTTACTTGAATCGTGTTAAGTTAGTCAGCTATCTCCTTTTATGTTTACATCTTCACTGTCTCATCAAGCCATTTGTACAGTTTCTCCCAGACTTTGTAAAAGTCTGTATCTTCTTTATTGTTAATCCGAATCTGCTAATTCTAGGATTTTATTCATCACCATAGTGCTGGTGGGGGCATTTTCACTCTTCCAGCACTGTGCGTAAGCAATCCTTGCCGCTGTCAAAATATGGACGAGAAGGTATTGATTGATTTTACATATTTTTTGATCTGTTATCCCTAATAGGAAGGTTTCCGGGTTAAGACATAATTTCATTGACAAGATTCCGTTCAGCCATCTTAGTATTTGCTTCCAATACGTTTTGGCAACCGGACACGTCCACCACATGTGGTAGTACATGCCCAGCATTGTTTTACATTTCCAGCATTTGGCCGATGCTTTGGGGGAGATTTTTGCCAGTCTTGTCGGAGGAAGATGCCAACGGTAGAACATTTTGTATATATTTTCTTTATAGGCCGTCGATTTTGTCAATTTCAAATTCCACTCCCAAACCCTTTCCCAATCATTTAGATCTATCGTGTGGCCGATGTTTTGGGCCCAGGTTACCATGACTTCTTTTACTCTTTCTGCTTCCATTTTCGAATCAGGAAGCAGTTGTATAATTTCGAGATTACTTTCTCATCTGGTCCAATTAAAATTTTGTCCAGTTCCTGGTCCTTGTTCTGGAAGCCAAATTGTGTTAAGTCTGATCTATGTTTATTTTGAATTTGAAGGTATGGCCACCAATCAATGTTTATTCCCCTTTCGGCCAGATTTTCCCTAGAGTTTAGTCTATTTGATCATCTAGCAACTGTTGGTAAATAACAATTTTATCAAAGTTTATCAAATTTGGGTATATCAGAGCTTCCGTCGGAGATATCCATTTGGGAAGTTGGGTGTAAAATTTCCTTCTGATTTCCAGCCAGTTCTTGATTAATACCCCTCTTAAATGGTGTCTACCAAAATAATTATGGATTTTATTTCCCTCGCACCATAGGTAGTTGTGCCACCCATATTGCAGGTCATGGCCCTCTATCATTAAGATTCTTTTGTTGGCTAACATTACCCACTCTTTTGTCCACATAGTTATTGCTGCTTGATGATATGTTTTCCACTCTGGTAAGCCCATTCCCCCTTGTGCCCTTCTATCCTGAAGATGTTTATATTTTATCCTGGGCTTTTTACCATTCCATACAAATTTCGTGCCATTTTGTCTAACTCATTATAGAATTTTTCCCCTAATTGACCGGTGCTGTTTGAAATAGGTAGAGGGTTTTGGAAAAACATTCATCTTGATTACTGCGACTCTTCCCATCAATGATATTTGTAGTTTCGACCAGTTTTAAATCTTTTTGGATATTTTGTAATAGTTTATCATAATTATCTTCTTTTATGGAAGAGCATTTCGCAGTCAGCCAAATCCCTAAGTATTTAATTTTTTGGTTACCTTTATTTCCATTATTTTCTCTAGTTCTCCAATCTGATTTTGGGGAAAGTTCTTTATAATCATTTTAGTTTTTTCCTTATTAATTTTAATCGGGCCACACGCCCAAAGTTCTCAATTTCCTTCATCAAGTACGGTCCTGAGGTTAGTGGGTCTTCCACAATAAAGACCATGTCGTCCGCGAAGGCCTGTGTTTTATACTGTTCTTTTTTTATAGTCAGCCCCCTAATTTCCTGGTTTAATCTTATCCGACTTAGGAGAATTTCTAAGGACATAATGAATAGTAATGGGGGAGAGCGGACACCCTTGTCTAACACCTTTTCCAATTTGTACCCTCTCTGTTAATTCTCCATTAATTATGATGCTTGCAGATTGCTGTGAATATATAGCTTCTATGATCTTTATAAAATTATCGCCAAAACTTCATCATTTTCAATTGTGTGATTAAGAAGTTCCAATCTAAGTTATCAAAGGCTTTCTGGGCATCAACAAAAATTAAAGCTACTTGTTTCTCGGATCTTGTTTCGTAGAATTCCAAGGTATTGATTATCATTCTTGTATTGTACCGAATATGTCTTTTTGGGAGAAAGCCGTTTTTGATCCGAATGTATACTTTGGTTTAATATTATTTTTAGTCTTTCCACCAATATTGATGTAAAAATTTTATAGTCTGCGTTTAACAGAGATATAGGTCTATAATTCTGAATCTTACTACTATCCGCCTCTTCCTTTGGTATTAGGGTGATGTAGGCTTCCTCCCATGATTTTGGGACCTTACCATTCTTATATCGTGCTGAGGATGGGAATGGATGGGGAGAATCAGGAATGGAAGGGAATTGCAAGGGAATCCGAAGGGAATTGGAAAGTATGAAAAAAATGTAGTAGATGCAATGGAAAATACAGCAAACACCAAACTTGTTATCAACCACCATATCGTGCGAGACAAGCTGTGGAGTTGGGTTTTGGTGGGTTTTTTTTGGGAATGTTTAATTCTTCCCCCGATGACTGATTCCAGATCATCATGATTTGCTTCCAAGTATTTTAGGTATTTTAGGTATTTATTGGGATTTATATGCCGCCCTTTTCCCTGAGGGGACTCAGGGCGGCTTACAACCACAGGGGAGGGGAAGTGCAAGGTCAAACAAAACAATATGTGAACACAGAAAAATAATAAAACCCAACTTTCATTCAGCAATCAAACAAACACTCGGGCGGGTAATTAGGAGCCTATCCCCAGGCCTGCTGGGAGAGCCAGATCTTGAGGGCTGCGCGGAAGGTCTGGATAGTGGTGAGGGTGCGTATCTCCATGGGGAGCTCGTTCCATAGGGTCGGGGCAGCAACAGAAAAGGCTCTCCTCCGTGTGGTCGCCAGTCGGCATTGACTGGCAGATGGAATTCGGAGGAGGCCCAGTCTGTGCGATCTAATTGGTCGATTTAGGGAGGTAATCGGCAGAAGGCGGTCTCTCAAGTACCCAGATCCACTACCATGGAGTGCTTTAAAGATGGTCATCAGTATCCTGAAGCGCACCCGGAGACCAACAGGTAGCCAATGCAGCTCGCGGAGGACAGGTGTAACGTGGGCGAACCGCGGTGCGCCCACTATCACTCGCGCGGCTGCATTTTGGACTAGCTGTAGTCGCCGGATGCACTTCAGGGGCAACCCCATGTAGAGCCCATTGCAGTATTCCAGTCTAGAGATCACAAGGGCTCGAGCGACTGTTGTGAGAGCCCCCCGATCTAAATAGGGCCGCAACTGACGGACCAGGCGAACCTGGGCAAATGCCCCCCTGGTCACAGCCGACAGCTGGTGATCAAGAGTCAGCTGTGGATCCAGGAGGACTCCTAAGTTGCGGACCCTATCTGAGGGGTATAGAATTTGACCCCCCAGCCTAAGTGTTGGTATATTAGCCAAATTATTGGGGGGGAAACACAACAGCCACTCGGTCTTATCCGGATAAGTGGGCACATATTACACCAATTTTCCAGACTATGTATGCAGTGGCTTCTGATTATTGTCCCAGGGCAATTCAAGGTTATGTTTTCAACCCAAATAATTGGTGACCTTAAAGAATTCATCCAATCATTGGATTTAGCTCAACCACTTTGATGATGTCAAGAAAAAGCAACTAGTTCTCTCCTTATTTGGGTGGGGCCTGAGGCTTGCAGGCATTGAAGGACCAATTCACCATCTCCAGGGACCAGGCCAAAAGCCGTCTGTATCTGCAAATGAACAGCCTCAAACAGATGACACAGCAGTCTATTACTGTGCAAGAAAAACAGTGAGAGGAAGTATAAGTGAAGCCAAGCAAAAACAGCCTAGTTAAAACAGCAGTTCGGAAATTTGCCTTTGGAACAATATACAAGTTTTTAAATTTGGAGTCTCTCTTCATGTCATCATTCAGCACATTCAGTCTGTAGGAATGAACCTCTTCCTCTGTTTTCATGTAAGGAGCTCCATGCTTCAATTTCATGGTCCATACAGGTTGATATTTACTTTATCTACTCATTCCTGGCTCTTTCTCTCTCATTCACCCATATTTCTTAGCCTTTAAGTTAGTAATCTACCATACATTTATTTAAATTAAATCAGAACAAATAGTTGGGGTTGTAGATGCGAATACCACAGTCAAAGGGAAATTCTGGGATAGGAGGACTGATTGATTGACTTAAGCTTCCTATCTTATAAACTGATTTTAAGTTCCCCATGAAAATCCTATGCAAATGAAGCCTCTGAGTTGTTTCTCCTTTAAATAATCACCAATGCCACAAAAGGGCATCACAGAGCCAAAGCTATCATTGCTCTAAAGGAAATGAGCTTCCCTGACTCCCCAATGGCTCTTGCCATTCTTCTTCTTTGCTTAGCAGCCGCTCCTGGGTGTGAGTATCTTCCAGGTAGACATGAACAATGAGATGAACCAAAAACAAGGTTGTGTTCTCATTCCTGCTTTGTCATTTGTTTAAATGTCCACTCTTCTGTCCAACTTGTGGAATCTGGGCCAGGAATAGTGAGCCCTGGAGGATTCTTCAAATTAACGTGCAAGGTGACAGGGGACTTCATCACAAATGCATACTGGGCATGGATCCGCCAGGCTCCAGGAAAAGGATTGGAATGGGTGGCCACGATAGACTATGCTCGTAGTAAGTGGAAGACATACTATGCCTTATCCCTCCAAAGCCGAACAACCTTCACAGCCGATGCCTCCCGCAATATTTGATCATGAGGTCCTTGCATAAAATATATTTTATTCATTTTCACATTCCATTTTACAATCACTTATATACAGGGTATTTGCTATAAGAAAAAATAAAAAAAAATTAAACAAAATAAAAAAGAAAAAAAAAAACACAACTCATCATTCACAACCCCACCTGACACTTCCATCCTCCATACACCCCATCTACCCCCTCCAACTTTCCTTTCTCCCTCTAACACTCCCCTCCTACTTCCCTTTCCCCTCAAACCTTCCTTCTCCCCTTACTCCCAACACGCCCTCCTTACATTCCCCTTACTCCTTCCTTACTCTCCCTCTTCTTTCCCTCTACCTCCCTCCTTGGTGTATGCCTTTATTCAAGTGTTGTTTAATCTGATAAAAAGTAAGATAAACCAAGGGAAAAAAAATATAAAGAAAGAAAAGAGAGAAAAAAAAGAAAAAAAAAACAACCGTATAGAGTGCATTCTTGTTCTTATTGAGACTATGTTAACACCCACCCTCCCACCCCCCATAAATCCCCATCCCTAATCCTCCTGACTTCCCAGGGCCCACACCTGGCACTGCCTTCTATCTAAAGTATCTTGTGTTCGTATGGATTAAAAATAAAAGTAATATATTAAAGGAAAGAAAAACAAGAAAAAGAAAGAAAAGAAAAAAAAAGAAAAAAGAAAAAAAAAGAAAAAAAGAAAAAGAACTCTTTGTGTTAAGCTCAGCCCCCATCTTATCTATGCTTAAATAGTGTAGTCATTCTATCTATATTTTATTCTTGTCTCTTACTTCTTTGTTATTTACCCCGACCTCCTGTAGACTCTCCCGTTCCTCTTCCTTTTGTATAGACATCAATATACAATCTAGCTCAAAATAATCCCTTCTAGTAAAATTTAAGCAGCGTGGATCATTCCACATATTCAAATATTGCTTTACAAAAGAATAGTCAAACTTTCCCTTCTAATAAGATTTAAACAGCGTAGATAATCTTTCTTAACCTTATTTTCAAACAGTAATTCAAAATAATCTAACCAAACGTTCCCTTCTTAGTAAAATTTAAGCAGCGTGGATCAAGTATTACTTTACGCCAAAAAATCAGTTTACATTCTATCTTAAGATGATCCCGACCAGCTTACCCTTCTAATAGGATTTAAACAACGTAAATCATTCCGCATGCATTTTACCCTCATCCCTTGCTTGTCTGATATTTACCACTATCAAATTTATGCAAACATTAGTTTAAAATCTAGCTCAAAATAATTTTACCAAACTTTCCCTTCTAATAAGAATTAAATAGCATGGATCATTCCACATATTCAAATAATACTTTCAACAAGAATCAATTAACCTTCTGTTTTAAAAAAATAATCTCGTCCAGCTTTCCCTTCTAACAGAATTTAAACAGCATAAATCATTTTGCATCCTTTTACATATATACATTCAATATCACCCCACCAATATACGTAAATCATTCCGCATACATTTTACCCTCATCCCTTGCTTCTCTGATATTTACCACTATCAAATTTATGCAGACATTAATTTAAAATCTAACTCAAAATAATTTCACCAAGCTTTCCCTTCTAATAAAAATTAAATAGCATGGATCATTCCACATATTCAAATAATACTTTCAACAAGAATCAGTTTACCTTCTGTTTTAAAGTAATCCCTTCTAACAGAATTTAAACAACATAAATCATTCCACATTCATTTTACATATATACAATCAGTATCGCCCCACCAATAAGTTCCGCTTTTTCTACCGGAGAGAGGTCGCAAACCCCCATTCAGTCCACAACTTTGGCAAATATTTTAAAATGTCTAAATCCTCGACCTCCGCTTTTCTGCTTCTCCGAGGGAGGAAAGGCTACCCCCTCCATCTTGCAGCCATGTGGTCTGTTGCTTGCCTTCTCCTTCGGCTTGTCTCTCCTCTTTTCCAAGTGAATCAGGAAGTCCCGCCTTCAAAGTCTTGTAATAGAAATCTCGAGCCTCCGAAACAGAGTTAAGACGAAGTCTTTGATTCTCAAATGTGACCGTAATGCCGGCTGGGGCCTCCCATCTATATTGAATCTGTTGATTTCTAAGCTCTTTAGTTAAAAAAGCATAGTCTCTTCTTGCTCTCAACATCTGGAAAGGTATTTCTTTGAAGACAATCAAGTCCTGGTCATCAACTCGCAAACTATTATTATGAAACTTTTGCATAATCGCGTTTCTGGATTCTTTTGTGGAAAAATATATAATTATGTCCCTCGGGAGCTGTCGCTGTTCCGCTACCAACGAGTTCTGGCGATAGATTTTCCGAATCTGCCAATCAAAGTTAAGTCCCGGGCTACCCACCACATGGCTGAGGGCTTCAACAAAAGTCTGTTTCAAATTCTCTCGCTCCTTTTCGCGGAATCCTCTAACTCTTATTGTGAATGCCTTCTTATTAAAGTTTATCATAATGAGCTGTTCTTGAGTGTCTCTAATTTTTTGTTGTAATATTTGAATATTAGTAGTCAAATTAAAATTAGCCTCCTCCAAGCTTTCCAATTTATTCTCTATTTCAGCAGTATAATCTGACAGGGCAGACACGGCTGCAAACGTATTCGCCTTCATTTGGTCGATTTTAGACTTTAAATCATCATATAGCTCCAATACAAATTCCTTAATTTCTTGTTTAAAATCATTAAGCATTTGAAAGAAAAATTCCTGTGTTAAGAATTCTCCAGTAGAGGGCGTAGGAGACAAGGGCTGCGATTACAGTATAGATTCTTTAGATTCTTTAGGCACATTTGTAGAGAGACGCTTCAATTTTGACCTGGGTGCCATTATAAATAAACAAATAAACAGCGCTTTCGCTCCCCTCTATTTCCAAAAAATATATATATATATTTTGTTAAGGAGCAGTCTGCAGGAAGGTAAAACCGGCTAAGTACATCCCCTATCAATCACCAACGGGGAGAAATCGCCATTTTGAAGTCCGTTTAAACAAAGAAGCCTCTAAGACAAATGGTGCTGGTGTTTAAGATAGTAATAAAAGCATAAATCTCACAGGGGTGGGACCCGCCCGTATTAATCCTAGCTTCAAACAACTTTGCTTTGTCCTGGGGGGGGGGGCTCGCCCGTCTGGGGCTGCAAAAAAAGGCAGCTGAGAAGAACTGGCTGGAGATAAAAGCTCCGCTCACGCTGGATCTAATCTCTGTCCACAGCCAAAAAAAAGAGAAGGCTGTGAATTACGAATAGACCCTAGCACACAGAGCACACAGAGCTACTCCCTGCCCCTTTCTTAGCCAAAAAGGGGTGATATCTATGATCTTATTTAGATATACAGACCAGATCTCTGAGAGGAGCTCGGTTGAGCCCTCCTCGGCAACAGGCTCCGCCCCCCCCCCGATCATGAGGTCCTTGACAGCTGCAGACACAGCCACATATTCCTGTGCGCGAGAGTCACAGCGAGAGAAAGCAATGGAGGAAGTGTGAAAAACCTCTGAGCCTTTCTCTGATGAAACTTTATGCATTCACATGAATGGATTGAGAGAATTAATTCCTTCTTTCAGGTTTCTGTTCTCTGCAGAATGGAATAAACTACTATTCCAGCTCCACAAGAAGTTGTATTAGACTTCAGAGCAGTTGCTCGTATTCAGAAGGCTCACAGCTGACTCTTGGCGTCTTCTTTCTCTTCTCTTTCTTTCATTCCTTTTCTCGCCTTTGCACAGAATTTTGAAAAAAAAAAGGAGTAAGACATGCAGTGCTCTGTAAGTTGGGTTGATTGTAAGCCCTAGGAGTCTTGTGACATATTCTCTTCCCATTCCTCCTTGGTATGTCCATGTGTGTTATGGTTTTCAAATAAGGACCATATAGAAATGTGATGGCAGGAATGGAAGAATGTGGTCGATCAATGTTCAGAATTCTACTTCATAAATAGCAGTTTGACACATTACATCTGAGACTATGAGTATCTTCTGGTTCTTAATTAACAACAGTATGTGTTTGTGTCTGTGTGTGTCTATGTCCTCTCTCTCTTTCTCTCTCTTCCTCTATTCCTGTATATGTGTGTAAACACACACACACTATATATATAGAACAGGGCAACGGCATTGCCCTCCTCCATTACATCAAAGGAACCAGAGATAAAATCAGCAAAATTCTCCACAAACACAATATCAAGACAGCCTTCAACACTGACCAAAAAATAACCAACATCTTAAGAAACCCCAAAGACAATATCCAGCTAGAAAGCCAAGGAGTCTATGAAACGCCATGCAAAATCTGCCCTGCACCATACATAGGACAAGTGAACAGGAGAATAAATGCACGCATTGCAGAACACAAGAATACAGTAAGGAAAAAAAAAACTTATTTCCTTTACCAGCCCCTTAAAGCTACAGGACATGAAATTAATTTTGAAGGAAACAAATTAATCTCCAATACTGAGCACTTCAACAAGATAATAATTATGGAAGCTATCGAGATAGAGAAACACCCCCACAACATGAATAAACATGATACCTCCCACCTACCAGACATCTGGAAACCAGCCCTAGTCAACAAATGAGCCCCACCCACCAGCCATGCCATTACAACACAAAACAACAACAGACACACAGCCAGCACCAATCAGCACCAATCAGCACCAATCATGATACAACCACACAGCCAATCAATCCACTTACTGAAACAAAGCCAGCACTCCACGCACACCCACCAAGATTTATAGAAAGATGGCAGCTCCGACCACGCTTTACTCACACAAACACGAAGCCAAAAACACCATCCTGAAGTTGGCAAGTGAGACCTCGCCAAAATGTTGCCAAGACAATCTCAATTTTACATGGGAAAAGACCCAAATACAACAAGACCAGCATGTATGTATGTATGTATGTATGTATGTATGTATGTGTGTGTGTGTGTGTGTCTGTCTGTGTGTGTGTTTGTGTAGATTTTCACAGGTATAGATATGCTGGTCTTGTTGTACACAGGTCTTTTCTCATGTAAGATTGAGATTGTCTTGGCAACATTTCAGAGCTGCCATCTTTCTATAAATCTTGGTGGTGTGTGTGTGGAGTGCTGGCTTTGTTGTTGTAAGTGGGTTGATTGGCTGTGCAGTTGCATCCTGATTGGTAGATGGAGTTGATGTTTGTAGATTGGTCGGCTGTTTCGTATCATCCTGTGTGGCTGAGGTGCTGGCTGTGTGTCCATTGTTCATTTGTGTTGTAATGACCTGGGTGATGGGTGCGGTTCGTTTGTTGACTAGGGCTGGTTTCCAGATGTCTGGTAGGCAGGAGGTATCATGGGGGTGTTTCTGTATTTCAGATTTTATCTTTGGTGCCTTTGATGTAAGGGAGGAGGGCAATGCCATTGTCCTGTTCTGTGTCTTGGTTCTTGCGGGGAGGGTGTCTCCCTTTGGATTAGGTTGGTAATTGTTTTTCTTTGGAATCTGTTGGAGATTAATATGTTAGTGAGAGTATGTAATTCAGTTTTCAGGTGGTCTTTGTCAGCTAGGAGTTTGGTTCTGGAGATGAGGGTCTTGGCTACAGAGTTGATTTGTGCGGGGTGGTGATTGGATTGTGCGTTTAAGTAGCACATATTTCATTCCAACCCTGGTTATCATCTGGAAGCCTCAGAAAATGGAAGATTGCCAGAGTGTGTTTGGGTATGAAAAAGAGAAAGCATCTGGAAAGCATTCATTTAATTTCGACAATGGATTCCTATGTTTTATATGTTTCTGACAATGCTGATTCTTTGGCTTTGAAACAGAGATGAGCATAGCCCCCTAGAGTTGGGAACAACTAGCACATATGTGCAAGGGGAGTGTTTATCTTTACCTTTAAAAACTGTGGTTTTGTTAGAAGAGCACTTAAGGGATTCTGACAAAAATGTCGGTTTCAGTTTTGACTCCATTTCTTTTCTTGGAAATTTGGCAAATAGTTCCACTGATTGTTACTTACATCTCCATCATGCAGAGATAGACAATCGGTTATTTACCAGATTTAAAGTTTCCCAAATACTTCAACGATGCAGCGTGTTGAATTTTCAAGATACGATTTTCCTTCTGACAAAATCAACCAATTGCTTTACACATTTCTCAAGAATTAAAATAAACAAGCTTTATGTGATGTTGGGACATTTCAACACGTCTACAAAGTAGGATGAAGGGACTCTAAGAAGGTAAAAGCAGTGTCTGTCTCTTTTATACTCTTAACTATGTCAATTCAGGGACAGCTTCCTGTTCAAAGGAACCATATCTTCCTGTTCTCCTTCTGCACTCAAAAGCTGAAGATTGAGTGTTGAGTGAATGTTTTCCCATCGTTAAGAGTCCTCTAATCTTTTGAAGAAACAATAATGGCTCCTTGGCTGAACCTCATGTCCTTGTTAGTTCTCTTCAGAGGTATTACTATCCCCTCCAGAGAGAGGGCTTATTCCTCAGTTTCTTGTGTTTAATGCAGGGGATGTTATTAACTTAATCTTTCTTTCCAGGTATTCAATCAGATGTTCAGTTAGTCACATCTGGAGGGGAGGGGAGAAGACCAGGAGAGTCCCTCAAACGAAAACACTGGATTGACTTTGAGCAGCTCCTGGATCAACTGGGTGAGACAGGCACCATGGAAAGTACTGAAATAGTTGGTAAGGATAACCTATGATGCTGCATATACTTTGACAAAGTAAAGGGGTCCTTCACCATCTCCTCATATCTTCATTCTGAACGCCAACCTTTATAAATTCAATATATAGGAATGAACAACTGTTTTTTTTAATGCAGAGAATTCAACCTCCATTCATTCAGTCTATAGGAATTCATCTCTTTTTCTATTTTCATATAAGGAGCTCCTTCTAGATTGATGTCCTTGTTAGTTGTCCTTGTGGGTATTATTTTCACCTCCAGAGACAATGGTTTCTTCCTCAGTTTCTTGTGTTTACCTGTAGGAGGTCTTACTAAAAATGCTTTCTTTTTAGGTGTCCAATCTGTTGTCCAGTTGGTGGAGTCTGCAGGGGATGTGAGAAGACCTGGGGAGTCCCTCCGTCTCTCCTGCCAAGCCTCTGGATTCACCCTCCTGGATGAACTGGGTGAGACAGGCTCCATGGAAAGGACTGGAATGGGTGGCAAGGATATGCTATGATGCTGCATATACTTACTACTCAGACAAAGTCAAGGGCTGCTTCACCGTCTCCAGGGACAATGCCAAAAGCCAGCTGTATCTGCAAATGAACAGCCTGAAAGTTGAAGACACAGCGGTCTTTTACTGTAAAACAGACACATTGAGACGAAGTATATCTAACACCAAGCAAAACCTGCCCATTTCAAACAGCAGGTCCGCCTAATTTCTTTTCCGATTGAAAAAAAAAAACTTTAATTCAGATTCACCCCTCATGTCATCATTCTGCACGTCAACGTTTATCCATTCAACATATGGGAATGAACCACAGGTTTTTTTTTTAATGCAATGAATTCAACCTCCATTCATTCAGTCTGTAGGAATTTGTTGCTTTTTCTATTTTCATATGAGGTCCACACCTCAAATTTATACTCATTCTAGGTTGATATATCTCTCACTCTACTCATTCCTGACCCTCTCCCTCTCTTTATACCATCCATGTTTCTTAGCCCTTAATTTATTGATGAGATCTTTCATTTATCTAAATCCGGACAATAGTTGGTGATGTAGATGTGAAAACAATAGTCAAAATCCAAATTCTAGACTGGAAGGGTTTGATAAACTTAATCAATCTTTCTTATAAACTGGTTTTACCATTCTCCATGATTTCTGATTTATTTCCAAGGGTCATTTAATGTGCTGATTTCCACCTATGCAAACCTTTGGCTTGGCACAGAGTGAACTAAAGAATTCATCTCTCCATTGGAAATGACTCTACGCTATTGATCAGGTCAGGAAAAGAAATCTCATTGTCCCCCATATTGTGGAAGGCAGAGCAAATACAAAAGTCATATTTTTGCTCTCTATATTGGTAAATAGTAAATTTGAAGCATGAGAGAGAAAAGGAAAAAATAATAATAGATACTTCAGATTCCAACTAGAACAATAACCATATATTTAGAAGCATCTAAAATTGCTACAAGGTAAAAAACTGTATTGATAGCTGAACACTTACGGAATTCTGACTAAAATGTGGGTTTCAATTTTGACTCTGTTTTTTACTTGCAAATTTGGGAAAAGGCTCCATTAATTGTGTCGTACATCTCCATAATGAAGAGAACAAGACATCTACCAACAATAAAGTTTCTTAAATGCACAAATGATGCAGCACATTTAGTTTTACAGCTATGCTTTTCCTTCTGACATAATCAACCTCTTACTCCACATGTTTCTTAAGGATTAAAATAGATACACCATAACTGATGTTGGAACATTTTCAGTCATATCTATAATGGAGGATGAAGGCACTCTAGAAGGTCAAAGCGGTGTGCGTCTCTTTTATCCTGAGGGCTATGTAAATCCAGTGACAGCTTCCTGTTCAACGAAACCATATCATCCTGTTCTTCTGATGCACTCAACATCTCCAAGGTTGAGTGTGTGTCTGAACATTTTCCCATCATTAAGAATCCTCCAAAATTTTGATCAACCAATAATGGCATTCTGGCTGAACCTCATGTCCTTGTTAGTTGTCCTCAGAGGTATTATTTTCCCTTCCAAAGAGAAGGGTTATTCCTCAGTTTCTTTTGGTTATCTGCAGGAAGTCTTATTAAACAACTTGTGTTTCTAGGTGTCCAATCTGAGCTCCACTTGGTGGAGTCCGGAGGGGATGTGAGAAGACCTGGGGAGTCCCTCTGTCTTCCCTGCCAAGCCTCTGGATTTACATTCAGCGACTATTTCATGGGCTGGCTCCTGGGAAAGGACTGGAATTTGTGGCACGTACATGGTCTTCGTATATTTACTACTCTGACAAAGTCAAGGGCCGCTTCACCATCTCCAGGGACAATGCCAAAAGCCAGCTCTATCTGCAAATGAACAGCCTTAAACCAGAGGACACTGCAGTCTATTATTGTCAGAGAGACACAGTGAGAGGAAGTATATGTGAAGCCAAGCAAAAACCACCCATTTCAAATAGCAACTCTGCATGAATTCTTTTCTAATAAAAACAATTTTATTAATATTGATTCTTCCATCACATCTTCATTCTACATATCAACCTTCCTCCATTCAATCTATAAGAATGAGCCTGTGTGTTTGTATGGGTGTGTAATGAAGTCAACCTCCATTCATTCAGTGTATATGAGTTTGTCTCTTTTTCTCTATTCATATAAAGATCGCGACACCTCAAATATATACTCATTCCAGGTTGATATTTGGTCAATATACTCATCCCTCCCTCCCTCTCACCCTCTCCCCCCTCTCTCTTTCTCTCCATCCGTATTTCTCAGCCCTTAATTTATTGATGATATCGGAAATGTATCTAAATTAGGACATAGCTGGTGATGTAGATATGAAAGTGCAAATCTTGAACTGGGATAGTTTGACAGACTTAACCATCCTTGCTTATAAACTGGTTTTATCTTCCCCGTGAAACTCAGATGCAAATGAGGTCACTGAGCTGCTTCTGCTTTAAATAATCCCAAACACACAAAGGAGAATCACAGACCCAAAGTGCTCATTGGTCTAAAGGAAGGGAGGCTTTCCTTACTCCCCAATGGATCTTCCCATTCTTCTTCTTTGTTTAGTAGCGGCTCCTCTGTGTGAGTATCTTCCAGGTAGACCTTAACAATGAGATTTTAAAAAAGCAGAGTTATTTACTCATTCTCGCTTTGTCATTTGTTTAGATGTCCATTCCGCCGTCCAACTTGTGGAATCTGGGCCAGGAAGAGTGAGCCCTGGAGAATCCTTTAAATTAACTTGCAAAGTGACAGGGGAATCCATCAAGAATATTCCCCTTGCATGGATCCGCCAGGCTCAAGGAAAAGGATTGGAATGGGTGGGTACCATAGGCTGGATTGATGATGAGGGTGAATGGCATAAAGGCTATGCCTCATCCCTCCAAAGCCGAACAGAAGTGACAGCGGATGAATCCCGCAATGAATGTTATTTGACAATGAGGTCCCTGACAGCTGCAGACTCAGCCACATATTATTGTGCAGGACACTCACAGTGAGAGAAAGCAAAGGAGGAAGTGTGAAAAACCTCTTGGCTTTTGCCTGAAGAAATTTTATACATTCACATGAATGGATGGAGATAATTTATTTCTTCTTTCGGCTTTCTGTTCTCTGGAGAGTGGAATAAACTCCTATTCCAGCTCAACAAGAAGTAGTTGTACTAGACTTCAGAGTAGCTGCTCGTTGTGCAAACAGCCCCCAGCATGCTATTTGCTTCTACTATCTTTTTCTCTTTCTTTGGTTTCTCTTCTCCCGTTTTCCACAGTTGTCTCACGAACCAACTGAAACATCATTGTCATGGAGAAGGTTTTAGAGATACAGTGTCCTGGTAGTTGGGTTGATTAACAAGTCGTAAGAGTGGTGAAACCTTTGCCATTTCTCTTCTGTATATCCAGATGTGTAGTAGCTTTCTATTGAGGTCAGTAAGTTTGTGAAGTGGCAGGAATGGGAAGAATCTGATGAGTCATTGTACCGAATTGTCCTTCAATGACAGCAGTTTCACCAAACTGAACTACTACCAAGCTGAGAACATGAGCATCTGCTAGTTCTAAGGAAGAAAGGGTGCTTATAATGTATATTTTATATCATTACCAATTAAATGCATATATTACATATTTTCATCATGACACGTTCTTGAGACTGATTCCAAGGAACTAAATATACCATATCACTTTAATTTTATTTATTTATTGAGGTGGGGCTATGGAGCTCATTTCTTCAAATCTGCAAAAACTGGAGAACTCCTGGAGATCAGAAACATTGTCCCAAGCCCTATTCCCTCTTCCTTTTTCATTTGCAGACCAAGCTTGATATGTTCAAAACAGTTCCTCTCTCTTGGTTCACTGCCTACCCTCTTTATTTGTTCATAACTACAGACGGGGATGAAAAAAAAATACATTGCATGGAACAAACCTAGGAGTGTGTCTTGAATGATCAGTCAAAGACTACTAATAATGAGGAAGGGAAGGAGAGGAGCGGAGAGGAAAGGGAAGGGAGGAGGAGGGGAGGCAGGGCAGATCAAGGCAAGGAAAGGAAAGAAAAGTAAAGAATGAAGAGGAAAGGAAGAAGGAAAGGAAAGAAGAGGAAAGGAAGAAGGAAAGGAATGGAAATGAAGAGGAAGGAGAAGGAAAGGAAAGGAAAGAAAAGAATGAAGAGAAAAGGAAGAAGGAAAGGAAAGAAGAGGAAAGGAGGAAGGAAAGGAATGGAAATGAAGAGAAAGGAGAAGGAAAGGAAAGGAAAGAAGAGGAAAGGAAGAAGGAAAGTAAGAAGGAAAAGGAAGAAGGAAAGAAAAGAAAAGGAAATGAAAAGAAAGAATTGGAAAAGAAGAAGGAAAGGAAAGGAAAATAAGGGGAAAGGAAAATGAAAGGAAGAAAGAAAGGAAAGGAGACAAAAAAGGCAAGGCAAGGATTTGGAAAGGCATTGAAAGGGCATTGGACGAAAAGTTAAAATATTGTGCAAATGGTGGAAACAACACAAAACAAGAAATCCTTATCAACCATCATATTCTGCTGGACAAGCTGTGAACCTGGGTATTGGGGGGTCTGTTTTGAAGGTCTTAACTTTTTCCTTGATGGCTCACTCCAGATAATCCTGATGTGCTCCCAGTGGGCACAAATTACACCAATTTTGCAAACCATGCAATTAACTTCCAATTGCAATTTCAATGGGCTGAATTTAACCCATATGAATCATTGGTTAGGCACAGGGTAAACTAAAATATTGATCTTGCCATTGGAATTGGCTCTACGATATGGATCAAGTCAGGAAAAGAAGTCTCATTATCCCCCATATTGTGAAAGGCAGAGGAAATACAAAAGCTAAGTCCTATTTTTCTGCATTAGTAAATAGTAAATTTGAAGCACGAGAGAGAGAAAGAAAATATTAATAAATGCTCCAAACTACAAGAATTATATATTGAGAAGTATCTAAAATTGCTACAAGGGAAGGAACTATCATTGATAGATGAACACTGAGGGGACTCTGACTAAAATATGGATTTCAATTTTGACTCTATTTTTTTTACTTGAAAACGTGGGAAATAGTTCTACTAAATGTGATTTACATGTCCATCATAGAGAATAAGACAGTAAGTTACCTACCAGCAATATAGCTCCCCAAATGCTGAAATGAGGCAGCATATTGACTTTTGAAGATATAATTTTCCTTCTGACAAACTCAACCAGTTGCTTCACCTGTGTCTGAATGATTAAAATGAATACACCATAACTGATGTTGGGACATTTTCAGTCATATCTACAATGGAGGATGAAGGCATTCTAGGAGGTCAAGCGGTGTGTAAATCTCTTTTATCCTGAGGGCTATGTAAATCCAGTGACAGCTTCCTGTTCAATGGAACCTTATCTTCTTGCTCTCCTTCTGCTCTCAGAAACTGAACCCTGAGTGATTGTCTGAATGTTTTCCCATCAGTAAGAATCCTCCAATCTTTTGAAGAAGCAATAATGGCTCTCTGGCTGAACCTCGTGTCCTTGTTACTTGTCCTCAAAGGTATTATTTTCCCCTCCAAAGAGAAGGGTTATTCCTCAGTTTCTTTTGGTTATCTGCAGGAAGTCTTATCAAACAACTTGTGTTTCTAGGTGTCCAATCTGAGCTCCAGTTGGTGGAGTCCGGAGGGGATGTGAGAAGACCTGGGGAGTCCCTCCGTATCTCCTGCCAAGCCTCTGGATTCACCTTCAGTGGCTATTTCATGGGCTGGGTGAGACAGGCTCCTGGGAAAGGACTGGAATGGGTGGCAAATACATGGTCTTCATATATTAACTACTCTGACAAAGTCAAGGGCCGCTTCACCATCTCCAGGGATGATGCCAAAAGCCAGCTGTATCTGCAAATGAACAGCCTTAAACCAGAGGACACAGCAGTCTATTACAATGTGAGAGACACAGTGAGAGGAAGTATGTGTGAAGACAAGCAAAAACCACCCATTTCAAATAGCAACTCTGCATGATTTCTTTTCTAATAAAACAACTTTATTAATATTGATTCTTCCATCACATCTTCATTCTACATATCACCTTCCTCCATTCAATCTATAGGAATGAGCCTGTGATTTTTGTGTGGGTGTGTAATGAATTCAACCTCCATTCATTCAGTGTATATGAATTTGTCTCTTTCTCATTCATGTAACTATCATGACGCCTCAAATTTATACTCATTCCAGGGTGATGTTGCTCAATGTAATCATCCCTCCCTCCCTCTCACGCTCTCCCACCCTCTCCCTCTCTCTCTCTTCCTCTCCACCCATATATCTCTAACCCTTAATTTATTGATGATATCGGAATTTATCTAAATTAGGACATAGTTGGTGATGTAGATGTGAAGTGCAAATCTTGAACTGGGATAGTTTGACAGACTTAACCAATCTTGCTTATAAACTGGTTTTATCTTCCCCATGAAACTCAGATGCAAATGAGGTCACTGAGCTGCTTCTGCTTTAAATAATCCCAAACAGACAAACGAGAATCACAGACCCAAAGTTCTCATTGGTCTAAAGGAAGGGAGGCTTTCCTTACTCCCCAATGGATCTTCCCATTCTTCTTCTTTGTTTAGTAGCGGGTCCTCTGTGTGAGTATCTTGCAGGTAGACCTTAACAATGAGATGAAAAGAAAGCAGGGTTATTTACTCATTCTCACTTTGTCATTTGTTTAGATGTCCATTCTGCCATCCAACTTGTGGAATCTGGACCAGGAAGAGTGAGCCCTGGGGGATCCTTTAGCTTAATTTGCAAAGTGACAGGGGAATCCATCCAGAATATGCTCCTTGTATGGATCCGCCAGGCTCCAGGAAAAGGATTGGAATGGGTGGGTGACATAAGCTGGACTGATGATGGTGAAATGCATACAGTCTATTCATCATCCCTCCAAATCCGAACAGAAGTGACAGCCGATGAATCCCGCAATGAATGTTATTTGACAATAGGGTCCCTGACAGCTGCAGACTCAGCCACATATTACTGTGCAGGAGGCTCACAGTGAGAGAAAGCAAAGGAGGAAGTATGAAAAACCTCTTGCTTTTGCCTAAAGAAATTTTATACATTCACATGAATGGATGGAGATAATTTATTTCTCCTTTCGGTTTTCTGTTCTCCGCAGAGTGGAATAAACTACTATTCCAGCTCAACAAGAAGTAATTGTACTAGACTTCAGAGTAGCTGCTCGTTGTGCAAACAGCCCCCAGGATGCTATTTGCTTCTTCTATCTTTTCTCTTTCTTTGGTTTCTCTTCTCCCGTTTTCCACTGTTTTCTCAAGAACTGGCTGAAACATCATTGTCATGGACAAGGATTTAGAGATACAGTGTCCTGGGAGTTGGGTTGATTAACAAATCCTAAGAGTGGTCTAAACCTTGGCCATTTCTCCTCTGTATATCCAGGTCTGTAGTGACTTTCGATTGAAGTCAGTAAATGTGTAAAATGGTACGAATGGAAAGAATCTGATGAGTCATTGTACCTAATTGTCCTTCAATGACAGCAGTTTCACCAAAGCTGAACTACACATTACAGCTGAGAACATGAGCATCTGCTAGTTCTAAGGAAGAAATATTGTATATTTTATATCGTTACCAATTAAATGGATATATTACATATTTTCATAATGACACGTTCTTGAGACTGATTCCAAGGAACTAAATATACCATATCATTTTAATTTTATTTATTTATTGAGGTGGGGCTATGGAGCTCATTTCTTTCCATCTGCAAACACTGGAGAACTGCTGGAGATCAGAAACATTGTCCGAAGCCCTATTTCCTAACCTTTATAATGAAGGTCTCTTCAGACCCTAAGCCTGATGGCTCACTTCTATCTGCTTTGCACAAGAGGGCAGCAGGGCCTAAGGAAATGAAATTCTCCACTTAACATAAATGAAAGTGTGGTTTCATCAGTTAGCCTGATGGTTTCCTCTGCTGTCTCCGAACCATCATTCAATGGGTCTCTGGAGACCATCCTTCCCCAAGGGTCTATAATTCTTATGAAGAATTCATAATACTTTTTATAGGTTGGAAATAAAATGGTTGCTCTTTCTTCCTTTTTCATTTGCAGACCAAGCTTGATATGTTCAAAACAGTTCCTCTCTCTTGGTTCACTGCCTGCCTTCTTTATTTGTTCATAACTACAGATGGGGATGACAAGATCATGAGAAAAAAAAACAAATTGCATGGAACAAACTTAGGAGTGTGTCTTGAATGATCAGTCAAAGGCTGCTAATGATGAGGAAGGAAGGAGAGGAGTGGAGAGTGAAGGGAAGAGGAGGGGAGGGGAAGCAGGGCAAAGCTAAGCAAGGCAAGGCAAGGCAAGGAATGGAAGGAAGAGGAAAGGAAGAAGAAAAGGTAAGAAGGGGAAAGGAAAGAAAATGAAAAGAAAAGAAGGAGAGGAAAAGAAGAAGGAAAAGAAAGAAGAGGAAAGAGAGAATGAAAGGAAAAAGATGAAAAGGAAGAGGAAGGGAAGAAAGAAAGGAAAGGAAAGAAGAGGAAAGGAAAGAAAATGAAAAGAATGAAGGGAGGAAAAGGAGAAGGAAAAGAAAGAAGAGGAAAGGAAGAAGGAAAGGAAAGGAAATGAAAAGAAGAGAAAAGGAGAAGAAAGGAAAGAAAGAGGAAGGGAAGAAGGAAAGGCAGAAGGAAACAGGAAGAATAAAGGAAAGAAGAGGAAAGGAAAGAAGAGGAAAGGAAGAGGAGGGAAGGAAAGAAAGGAAAGGAAAGAAGAGGAAAGGAAAGAAAATGAAAAGAAAAGAAAGGAGTGGAAAAGAAGATGGAAAAGAAAGAAGAGGAAAGGAAGAAGCAAACAAAGGAACGGAAAGGAAGAGTAAAGGAAGAAGGAAAGGAAAGGAATTCAAAATAAGGGGAAAGGAAAAGGAAAGGAAAGAAGAGGAAAGGAAAGGAAAGAAGACAAAAATGGCAAGGCAAGGAATTGAAACGTCATTGAAAGGGCATTGGAGGAAAAGTTAAAATATTGTGCAAATGGTGGAAACAACACAAAACAAGAAATCCGTATCAACCATCATATTCTGCAGGACAAGCTGTGAACCTGGGTATTGGGGGGTCTGTTTTGAAGGTCTTAACTTTTCCTTGATGGCTAATTCCAGATACTCCCAATGTGCTCCCAGTGGGCACAAATTACACCAATTTTGAAAACCACGCAATTAACTTCCAAATGCAATTTCAATGGGCTGAATTCAACCCATATGAACCCTTGGTTAGGCACCAGGTAAACTAAAATATTGATCTTGCTATTGGAATTGGCTCTACGCTATTTATCAGGTCAGGAAAAGACGTCTCGTTATCCCCCATATTGTGGAAGGCAGAGGAAATACAAAAGGTAAGTCATATTTTTCTGCATTAGTAATAGTAAATTTGAAGCATGAGAGAGAGAAAGAAAAAATAATAAATGCTCCAAACTACAAGAATTATATATTGAGAAGTATCTAAAATTGCTACAAGGTAAGGAACTATCATTGATAGATGAACACTGAGTGGACTCTGACTAAAATATGGATTTCAATTTTGACTCCATTTTGTTTTACTTGAAAATGTGGGAAATATTTCTACTAAATGTGATTTACGTCTCCATTATACAGAGAATAAGAGAGTAAGTTATCTACCAGCAATAGAGCTCACCACATGCTCAAATGAGGCTGCATATTGACTTTTGAAGATGTGATTTTCCTTCTGACATAATCAACCAGCGGCTTCACATGTGTCTGAAGGATTAAAATAAATACACCATAACTGATGTTGGGACATGTCCAATCATATCTACAGTGGAGGATGAAGGCATTCTAGAAGGTCAAAGCAGTGTGTGTCTCTTTTATCCTGAGTGCTATGTAAATCCAGTGACAGCTTCCTGTTCAATGGAACCTTATCTTCCTGCTCTCTCTCCTTCTGCTCTCAGAAACTGAACCCTGAGTGATTGTCTGAATGTTTTCCCAATCCTCCAATCTTTTGAAGAAGCAATAATGGCCCTCTGGCTGAACCTTGTGTCCTTGTTAGTTCTCCTCAGAGGTATTATATTCCCCTCTAAAGAGTTGCGTTATTCCTCAGTTTCCTTTGGTTATCTGCAGGAAGTCTTATTAAACAATTTGTTTTTCTAGGTGTCCAATCTCAAGTCCAGTTGGTGGGGTCTGGAGGGGCTGTGAGAAGGCCTGGAGAGTCCCTCCATCTCTCCTGCCAAGCCTCTGGATTCACCTTCAGCGACTCTTACATGGGCTGGGTGAGACAGGCTCCTGGGAAAGGACTGGAATGGGTGGCACGTACATGGTCTTCATATATTAACTACTCTGACAAAGTCAAGGGCCGCTTCACCATCTCCAGGGACAATTCAAAAAGCCAGCTGTATCTGCAAATGAACAGCCTCAAACCAGAGGACACAGCTGCCTATTACTGTGTGAGAGCCATAGTGAGAGGAAGTATATGCGAAGCCAAGCAAAAACCACCCATTTCAAAAAGCAGCTCTGCAAATTTCTTTCCTAATAAAAACAACAACTGTATTAATTTGGATTCTCGATTCATGTCTTTATTCTGCACTTCAAACTTCATCCATTCATTCTATACAAACAAGCCTCTGTTAGTTATGAAATGAATTCAACCACCATCCATTCAGTCTATAGGAATAAGTCTCTTTTCATGTTTTCATTTAAGGAGTTCCATACCTCAATTTCAAGGGGACGTGGTGGCTCAGTGGCTAAGAAGCTGAACTTGTCGATCAGAAGGTCGGCAGTTCAGAGGTTCAAATCCCTAGCGCCGTATAATGGAGTGAGCTCCCATTACTTGCCCAGCTTATGCCAACCTAGCAGTTCGAAACATGTAGAAATGCAAGTAGAAGAAATAGGAACCACCTTTGGTGGGAAGGTTACAGCGTTCTAGGCACCTTCAGCATTTAGTCAAGTTGCCCACATGACTATGGAGACGTCTTCAGACAGCGCTGGCTCTTTGGCTTTGAGACAGAGATGAGCACCACCCCTTAGAGTCGGGAATGACTAGCACATATGTTCGAGGGGAATCTTTACCTTTACTTCAATTTGATACTCAATCCAGGTTGATATTTACTCTACTCGTCCGGATCCTGTCCCACTCATTTCGCCACCAGTTCCAGCTCTGTCCCCCCGCCCGTCCACACCAAGCTTGCCCCGCCTGCCGCTCATTGATTGGCTGGCTCACCAATCGCTCGCCTCTAAGAGTCCTATCTAAACCTTAAACTCTTAAAGCTGTCAAGTTTGAACACCCCTGGTTTTTTTTCTAAAGGGTTAGGGTTGCAAGGATCTTGTAACTTGACAGCTTTAAGACTTGCACACTTCAATGCCAGAGTTCCTGAGCCAACATGACTGGAGGAGGAATTCTGGGAGTTGAAGTCCACAAGTCTTAAAGCTGTCAAGTTTGAACACCCCTTGGTTTTTTCTCCTAAAGGGTTAGGGGTGCAAGGGTCTTGTAACTTGACAGCTTTAAGACTTGCGTGCTTCAAATGCCAGAGTTTCTGAGCCAACATTTTGGTTGCTAAGCAAGAGCGTTGTTAAATGAGTTTCACCACATTTTGCAAGTTGGCCACCCCCACCCAGTCACATGACCAGCAGCCACTCCACAAAGTAGGCCCCACATACAGAAGAGGTTCTAAAAAAATTTGAAACCCACCACTGCTGGGGTGATCAATGGATTGTAGACTATGCCTCATCCCTGCAAAGCCGAATAAATGTGACAGCCAATGACTCCCACAATGAATGTTATTTGACAATGAAATCCCTGGTAGCTGCAGTCTCAGCCACATATTACTGTACAGGAGACTCACAGTGAGAGAAAGCAAAGGAGGAAGTGTGAAAAACCTCTTGGCTTTTGCCTAAAGAAATTTTATACATTCACATGAATGGATGGAGATAATTTATTACTTCTTTCGCCTTTCTGTTGTCTGTTGCACATAGCATGCTATTTGGTTCTAGTTCCTTTTCTTTATGAAGTCACATGAATGGATTGAGATAATGTATTTCTTCTTCATCACATCTACAAAGTAGAATGAAGAACTCAAGAAGGTTGAAGTACGCTGTCTCTTTTATCCTGTGAGCTATGTAAATTCAGTGACAGCTTCCTGTTCCAAGGAACCATATCAGCCTGTTCTCCTAATTCCCTCAAAATCTCAAAGGTTGGATACTTGTCTACATGTTTTCTCATCTTTAAGAATCCTCCCATCTTTTGATCAACCAATATGGCCCTCTGGCTGAACCTCATGTCCTTGTTAGTTGTCCTCAGAGGTATTATTTTCACCTCCAAAGAGAAGGGTTATTCCTCAGTTTCTTTTGGTTATCTGCAGGAAGTCTTATCAAACAAACTTTCTTTCCAGGTGTCCAATCTCAGTTGGTGGAGTCTGGAGGAGATGTGAGAAGACCTGGAGAGTCCCTCCATCTCTCCTGCCAAGCCTCTGGATTCACCTTCAGCAGCTACAGCATGAACTGGGTGAGACAGGCTCCAGGGAAAGTCCTGGAATGGGTGGCACATATATGGTCTTCAAATCTTTACTTCTCTGACAAAGTGAGGGGACGCTTCACCATCTCCAGGGACAATGACAAAAGCCAGCTGTATCTGCAAATGAACAGCCTTAAACCAGAGGACACGGCTGTCTATTACTGTGCGAGATACACAGTAAGAGGAAGCCAAGCAAAACCTGTCAATTCCACAGAACAGTTCTGAAATTTCTCTTTGTCTGAGGTGTATTAATATTAGAACTATACAGTTTGGATTATCATTTTAGCAGTGTGATAGATATCAGGATAATATTTTAACATAAATGGATATGAAGAATTGGAAAAATTGATTTTGAATGACGGTACTAAATATGTATAAAAATATGAACAACAGTGGAAGGTTAGAATTTAACAATGGGCGACTAGGTGTGTATCTCTATCTCTATATCTCTATATCTCTATCTCTATATCTATATATCTATATATCTATATCTCTATATCTCTATATCTCTATATCTCTATATCTCTATATCTCTATATCTCTATATCTCTATATCTCTATTTCTCTATATCTCTATCTCTATATCTCTATCTCTATCTCTATATCTATATCTATATCTATATCTCTATCTCTATCTACTATCTTCTATATATCTATATCTATATCTATATCTATATCTATATCTATATCTATATCTATATCTATATCTATATCTATATCTATATCTATATCTATATCTATATCTATATCTATATCTATTCTATATCTATGTCTATTCATCTATATCTATATCTATATCTATATCTATATCTATATCTATATCTATATCTATATCTATATCTATATCTATATCTATATCTATATCTATATCTATATCTATATCTATATCTAGATCTATCTACATCTACATCTACATCTCTATATCTATCTATCTATCTATCTATCTATCTATCTATCTATCTATCTATCTATCTATCTATCTATCTATCTAATCTAAACATGTGTATTAATAGTAGAATTATATGGATTGAAGAACTGGAAAGAATATGAATAGAAATACCCTAAATGTATAAATGATTGTGATTGATACTAAAACTGTATAAGGAGAATATATTGAAGAATTGAAGAATGAAGGATGGAAATTTGATTTAGCTAAGGAAATATGAACAACAAAACAGGCAGAAAATATATCTTTGAATAGATAGTGATATGAAAGGGGGGAAAGTTAAAACAGGGATAGAAAATAGTTGGGGAATAATAATATTTATATATTAAGATATTAAGATATACAAAAGGACAGAAAGATGGTTCCAAAATGAAAGGTGATAATAAAAAGCATGCATAAATAATATGAAATAATGGAAATGTAATGTAATATTTAGGAATAAGAAGACTATACTTATGTGTAGTGAAATATATGTTACCCAGTTACCACACAATTCATGAACTAACATGACCCGTCAAATGCACGCTCGACAAAAGCGCGCCAACAAAACCCGCTGAGAAAAGAGCAAAGTCGAAATCGCGCCCACAGAAGCGCGCCGATAAATACGCGCCAACGAAAGCGTGCTATCAACAAACCACGCAAAAACAAGGTAAAAAACCTAAGGGTTAGGTTTAGGGTTAGGGTTAGGGTTAGGGTTAGGGTTATTACCTTGTTTTCGCATGGTTTTGGTGGTAGCGCGCTTTCGTCGGCGTGCATTTATCGATGAAGGAAAACAAGGAAGCCTTGCCTAACTCTGTAAAAGGAGCCTTGATCTCCTTCAGCCTGTAATCACTGATGGCTTCATCACAGAACTGTCAAAACTCATGTCCCATGGACCAGATGCAACACAAGCTGTTCCTGCCCCCACCATGGGGGGAGGATCCTAATACATCACGTGATGCTGTCGTGATGACATGAGTTTGACGCTTCCGCTCTATAAGAATGATGAAAATGAGAATGTTGCCCTCTCCAAGGTCTCCAGATGACTAACCTTCCCAATGCTATTCTGATGAGGAAACCAATGAGCAGTTTTGCATTCTCATTGTATCTGTTTTGATCTTCAGGAGCTCAGCCACGCTTTCCAAACACTTTCAATACAACAAGTTCCTGGAGAATTAGAATTAAGTATGTGTCAGTGCACAACATATGTACAAAGAGATTGGTTGAGCTTCCTCAGTGCACACACAAAACAACACCCCAAGACAACTCACAGTGAAGACAGAAAATCCCACGCCCAATACATCATATTAACAAACACCCAGTCCTATTACACCAGTGTGGACATGTTCCATGTTGCGCCAGTCCCACAAGTCAACCATACTATGTTTTTGTAGATTAATTTTCATTCGGCAGTCTGACAGCCCACAGGTAAAAACGGTTCTTCAGCCTGTTTGTGTGGCTGGCTATGCTTCTATATCTCCTTCCCGATGGTAGGAGGGTAAAGAAGTGCTGTCTCGGGTGCGAGTCATCCCTGAGAATTTTCCTCACTCTTCTAAGGCAGTGATACACAGTGAGAGGAAGTGAATCTGAAGCAGGACAAAACCTGTCAATTTCACAAAGCAGTTCTTGTAGGTCTTGTAGATTCTTGTAGATTAGTTGTCTGACTCACAAGCTGTTTTTTCTTTTGGGCTTCAGGCCTCCCACACTTTCTATTATTCTACTATTCTTTTTCTATTGTGGGAAAATAGGAGGGGGGATTATACGGAGTTGGGTGATAGGTAGCCATAACAAAATTCTTTCTAGAAAGCCAAGGTCATCCTTTGTCTCTGCACCTTGCTGGAACTGGATGGGAGGAAGCTGCCAGCGTGGCAGTGGGAGATTGGACCACGGGATGGACTTGTGGGTGTGAGGGCAGGCTCTTGAACTTTCACTAGGTGGAGAAAACCCAGAAGCTTTCAGATTCGGGTTTTCCCAGATGTGTCAACTTGGCTCTCTTAATAAATTGGAATTTTGAAGAATCTTTTGCCTTGGATTCGGATTTATTTTTAGATGCCATTTGGAACTGTGACACTAGTGGCATCAGGGGACAGCCCATAATGTGTATTTTTTTTAAAAAAATTTTTTTATTCTTTTTAAACAAAACAACACATACAAAACAAAACAAGAAAAAACAACTTTCCTCCATTTCATCAAGCATGTCGTTTGGTTACAAGTTTTTGTGCATAAATTCTTAAGACTGAGAATAACATCACTGGTTTTGCATTAAACATAACTGAATATTTCGCTGTCATTGAGCATTATGTTTCAAGTTACCATTAATATTCTTTCATTTGTAACAATCCTTGTTTCCTTGAATTCATAATTATCTATCAAATAACAATAAGTCTTTAAAGTATTATAATATCACCTATCTCCAAGGAGAAAAAGCAGAGATTAGAACAAAGAATTCCCATTAATTTATAATATACATTCATATTTTCAATTGACATAATGTCACCAATCATCCAGAGTTCCAAAAATAGTTTTCCATTATTAATTATTAATCCATTTAGTGGTTAAGTATTTCAAATCATTTGTATATCAATTGTTCATTACATCATCATTGGTCTGTTTAATATACAAAGATCTTCTAATATAAAATGGTCACGGCATACAATTATACCAAAGTGTTTGAGCCCATAATGTTTTGGGCTGTGCTCACCACCCACTGTGATGTTTTTCTATCTGTGGCTGTCAAACCAACATGCCATACCATGATGCAATAAGTGAGGACTTTCTATTGTGGACCAATAAAAGGAGGTCATCAGTTGTTGCTCAACTCTGTTTTTATGCAAATGGAGTCTCTGAGGCAATGGAGTCTCTGTTGGGCCTTCCTGGCCACCTGGGTATGTTGTTTTTCCAAGCAATGTCTTGAATCAGGCTTGGTCCTGTTTATCTTTTACACCAGGGGTCACTATTGCTCCATCAAAGCGGATTGATCATGGTGGAGGGGAAGGCAAACCACACCGGATTTTGTGGTAAGATTTCAGCTTTGAGGTTAATTATTCCCTTGGTTGCTGGCTTGAAAATTCACAGACATCATCCCACGACCACAAAACCAAAGTTGAGTTTAATTATAGTCCTTCTTTCCTGAACATAAGGCCAACCGACTTTTTTCAAGACCACAAGGTATTCAACTTCTGGGGGGAAATGTTTGATAGCAAAGTAGTTTCCTGGAAGTTTCTCCTTTGGTTGTGAACATGAAGTTTTGTAGCTTGACAATCATTCTTTGCTCACTTAGCTTAAATCAAATTCTTAGCTTATTGTTTTAACAAATCATGGTAGTGTATCAATAATGGGTGAACTGTAATATGCATAATGAACACTGTTCATTATGTGGCTGATACACACTTCTGTACTGGGGTGTCTGTGCAGATTAATTTTGAGTATTGATTTTTTTCTGAGTTGGAACCTCTGCAAAATAACATATTCCACTCTCCTTTGAAAATCCACACCATTTTCTATGACAAGTTGAATACATTACAGTATCTTTATGGGCTTAGAATTCATCATTTAAATATCATTTATTTAAGAGAGGTTCAAAGACTAGAACAGAATAGAATAGAATAGGAAAGAGGATTTCAGGTCTGCCACACTTTCTATTGTCTACTTTCTATTGAGGGAAAATGGGAGGGGAGATTGTACAGACCTGGGTGATATGTAGCCATAATAACATTCTTCTTAGAAACTCAAGGCCATCTTTGTCTCTGCACCTGGCCGGAACTTCATGGCAGTGGAAGATTGGACCATGTGATGAACATGGGAGTTTAGGGGTAGGATCTTGAACTGGGTGGGGAAAACCTGGAAGTTTTCAGATTCACATTTTCATAGATGTGCCAACATGGCTCTTTTAATAAATTGGAACTTTGAGGAATCCTTTGCCTCGGACTCTGATTTAATTTTAGATGCTGACATTTTAATCAAAGACCAACTTCTGGACTAGGACTGATTGATAGATGCAACCTACATTCTTATAAACTGGCTTGAGTTTCCACATGAAATCCAGATGCAAATGAGGTCACTGAGCTGTTTCTCCTTTAAATAATCACAATCCCAACGAGGAGCATAGCAGACCCAAAGGTGTCATCTCCGTAAAGAAAGTGTGGAATTCTCACTGCCCAATGGATCTTGCCATTCTTCTTCTTGGCTTAGTAGCCACTCCTGTGTGTGAGTATATTCCAGATGGAGATGAAGAATGAGATAAAACAAAAGCAGAGTTGTGTACTAATTCCTGATTTGTCATTCATTTAGATGTCCACTCCACTGTCCAACTTGTGGAATCTGGGCCAGGAATAGTGAACCCTGGAGGATCCTTCAAATTAACGTGCAAAGTGACAGGGGACTCCATCAGGAACGTGTACTGGGAGTGGATCTGCCAGGCTCCAGGAAAAGGACTGGAATGGGTGGGCCAGATAGACTGGGCTAATAATAACTGGAGGATATACTATGCCTCATCCCTCCAAAGCCGAACAACTTTGACTGCTGATGCCTCCCGCAATGAGTATTATTCGACAATGAGTTCCCTGACAGCTGCAGACTCAGCCACATATTACTGTGCACGAGGTCCACAGTGAGTGAAAGCAAAGGAAGAGGTGTGAAAAACCTACTTGCTCCTCGGCTTTACTTGAAGAAACTTTATGTTTTCACATTCAGGGATTGAGATAACTTTGTCCTTCTTTCAGACTACCATTGTCTGCAAAGGGGAACAAGTTATTCTTCCAGCTCTCAAGCCCTGACCAACTTGCCATACCTGGGCGAATGGCTGTGGGATGGCTACGGGAACAGTGTGAGCCCAGCGGATGGCTGCCCAGGTGCTCCCAATGGCTGCCTCCTTCTCCAGACCAGCATGCCCCATTTCTCAACAGCTGACTGGTGCCAACTGCAAAGTAGCCGGAACAGCTATGGTGCCAACTGCAAAACAGCCGGAACAGCTGACTGGTGCCAACTGCAAAACAGCCAGAACAGCTGACTGGCACCAGTTACATCAAAGCAGACCTGGAGGAATGAAGGAAAGAGGACTGTGCACTGCCAGATGCTGGCTATGGAGTTGGACTGGGCCATGAGCGTGGTTATGGCTATTTACAGCTCCAGGAGGGGATAGTTCCCATCGCTCACTTTGATCTATCTATGGACCTCGGCCATTAAACCTGTATCTACTTGTTTGGCTCTGCGTTCCCTTGGCTGGGCTATGGACGAGTGAGACTAACTCAACAATAAGGAGTAGTGGACTTCAGAGTTTCTGCTCCTGTTTAGAACAGTACATAGCATGCTATTCGTTTCATCTTTCTTTTCCCATTGTTTTTTTCTTTTCTTTTCTCCTATTGCGCAAGATGGCAGCAGTGTCTAACAAATGGACATTCTCTACTTTACAAAAATAAAACTCTGGTTTCATCCATTAGTCTGAGGGTTTCCTCTGCTGCTTCCGAACTATCACTCAACAGGTCCCTGAAGACCTTCCTTCCCCAAGAGACTTTCTATAACTCTTTCCTATCAGCTCCGAGACACAGTTATCTCCCTTTCTTCCTTTTCATTGTCAGACCCAGCTTGATACATTTGAAACAGTTCCTCTTTCTTGGTTCACTGCCTGCCCTCTTTATTCATTCATAATTAGGGTTGGGGATGAAAGAAACATGCAGAAAAATATACTTGAATGGAAGAATATGAGCATGTGGATTGGTGAATGTTTACACAAGGAATGCCAATGCTGAAGGAAGAGAAGGGGAGGAATGGGAAAGAAAGAGAAGGGAATGGAGGGAAAGGAAGGGGAAGAAGGAAGAAATAAATAAATAAGTAGAAAGAAAGATAGATAGATAGAAAGAAAGAAAGAAAGAAGGATAGCAAGAAAGATAGAAAGAAAAAGGAACAGGAGGGGAAGGAAGGAGGGAGGCAGAGGAAGAGAGAAAGAAAGAAAAAAGAAAGGAAGAAAGGAAGGAAAAGAAAGGAAAAAAGAAAGAAAGATTAAGAAAAAAAGAAAGAAAGAAAGAAAGAAAAAAAGGAGGGGGAGGAGGAAAGGGACAGAAGGGGAAGGAAGGAGGGAGGGGGAGGAAGAGAGAAAGAAAGAAAAAAAGAAAGGAACAAAGGAAGGATACATTTGAAACAGTTCCTCTTTCTTGGTTCACTGCCTGCCCTCTTTATTCATTCATAATTAGGGTTGGGGAGGAAAGAAACCTGCAGAAAAATATACTTGAATGGAAGAATATGAGCATGTGTAATGAAATTCATAATAATTGATGAAACCTGTACAATCGTGGAGTTAAAACCCAAACTAATGAAGAAGACCTCACAGGATTCCAATATGATTTTTGGTTCCAACTTGAATGTGTTCATATAATTCAACAGTGAATTTCAAATTGTGCCTTATGGCCTGCTCTGCCCTGTTGAATTAGGTTTCCTCAAAATAAGATGGTCAGAGTAATAATTGTACAAAAAAAATTCTGAATTTAGGTGCCCCCTCTTTTTAATGTTTGGTCTCTAAGAACTGGACCTCATTTGTTAACCATGTGTAAAATGTATATACAAAGAAATGCAGTACACAAGTAATTGCAATGTGGAGGTTCTTTTATCCCTAGTGATATGCAAATTGAGGCAAAATTTTCCCCTAAAAATAGTCAGTTGGTTTTGCTTCTCAGGCTACACCCATCAACAAAAGTTTTTGCACTTTCCCAAATCCTTTCCCATCAATTCCTCTGCAATCATTAGAAGCAGCAGAAATGATCCTGTGGTTAATTTCGGTGTCCTTACTAGCAGGACTCAGAGGTAATTATTTCCTCCCTATCCCGTTTTTTTCCCCATTTTAATTCTTGTCTACGGAAAAGCTCACTGAAGTTCCATTCATTTTAGGTGTCCAATCTCAGGCCCAGTTGGTGGAGTCTGGAGGGGATGTGAGAAGACCTGGAGAGTCCCTCAGCCTCTCCTGCCAAGCCTCTGGATTAACTTTCGGCGAGTATGGGATGCACTGGGGTGAGACAGGCTCCCGGGAAAGTACCGGAATGGGTTGCACATATTTATTATGATTCCAGTAAAACGTTCTACTCAGACAAAGTGAAGGGATGCTTCACCATCTCCAGGGACAATGCCAAAAGCCAGCTATATCTGCAAATGAACAGGCTCAAAGCTGAAGACACGGCTGTCTATTACTGTACCGCACGCACAGTGAGAGGAAACAAAGCAAAAACTTCCCATTTCACACAGCAGAGAGAATTCAGAATTGTAACATTGTGGTGCATGCCTACCTTGGTCCTTTTGCCCACCAGGGGGCACTATTTTCACACTGATGTTGGGGTGGGGGAGGGTATAGAAGTCAAACCGAAGAAATCAAGCTTTTACATCTCATATACTTGGAAATTCACTCAATTGGTCTCAAGGGAATGTCACATCTCAAGAGACCACAGTTTCTCCCATAATGCCATGTTCTCAATAGAGTACTTTTGTGACTATAGCTCTCTGAAATCTTTGCCAAGCAGGAAATGTCATATTCATTCTTTGACTACTGAGAGAGTATCCGATATGACATTATGATATCATTGCTTTGATATTGACTTTGCAAATGGGAACCACCATTTCTCTGCCTTACAGAATATGATTTTTTCCTTAATTCGTATGGGCTTACTATCACTTTCTTCCAAACCTTTGAAAAAATTGATTTGAAACATTTGAAAAAATTGATTAAGGAAACAATGTCTTTAACATCTCTTATTTTTTAAAAAAACAATCTTAGTCATTATTTTCTGTTGTTTAGGATCACTCAATAATGTAAGGCAAAGTTTCTTTGAATTCACAATAGTAGTATAGACTTGTTAGGGGTATCTCCATTGGGAGACAGAAAGTAGTGCAGCAGAATGTACAGCTAGATAGAAAGAATGTTGCTAGTAGAAACACACGAATAGAGTTCAGACACTGCTAGTAAAAACAAGTAGCTTTACTACTGTATTGCTTCACAAGCAATGATAGTAGATATTAGTCCCAAACACAATTCAAAGAACAAACAATAGCTTACAGTCGCAGTTCTCATTCCAGTCATCAAGTCATCAAGGATAGGACAGCAGAGAGACGAGAGAGAAGGACGAGGAGAGAGAGAGAGAGAGAGAGAGAGAGAGAGAGAGAGAGATCTTGACTCCTTTTTATAGTAAAGTTTAATTTCACCTGATAGTACATCCACTCATTTAAAGCAACAATGACCATTTGTTGTATATATAGATATATAGATATATAGATATATAGATATATAGATATATAGATATATAGATATATAGATATAGATATATAGATATATAGATATATAGATATATAGATATATAGATATATAGATATATAGATATATAGATATATAGATATATAGATATATACCTATGTATCTATATACCTATATACCTATATACCTATATACCTATATACCTATATACCTATATACATATATACATACATACATACATACATACATACATATATACACACACACACACACACACACTGCCTACCCAACACTAGAAGTACACTCGCAACAAGACTTAATTGTCATTGTACAAAATAAATACACTGAAAGTGGTTTTAGCCTCACTTGTGCAATCCATGATAACAAATACAAACCACATAAATAGTGTAAAGAATAATCCCAATGCAAGTAATTAGGGAAATAGAAAAAAAACTAGTTATATGTTTCTATGTGTGTGTTGAGTGATTGTGGTTGTGTTTAAGAGTCTGACAGCCCGAGGGTAAAAACTATTTTTAAACCTATTTGGCTATGCTTTGATGTCTTCTTCCCTATGCGAAGAGACACTGATCAGTGTGTGAATCATAATCAATACATATAAAATAAAAAGATTCATCTTGATTGTTGTTAACTTTGGATCATTTCACAATAACCTTTATAAGATATTCAATGGAATTTTGGGGGAGATTGAGGGACCACTTTGAGACTCAGATGTCTACGTATAATTAACTATCAATTTCAAATAGTTAGTCATGATCTGCTTTGCATTGTTATTTTTGGTATTTTTTCAACAGAACAATGCCAAGGACAGAATTGTGGAACTAATACTCTGAACTCAGATGGACCATCTTTTCATGGTTGTCTCTAACATGACTATTAAGGAATTTTCAGCACATTTCTCTTTCTCTCTCTCACCACTGAACCCTTTCTTGAAGTGAGAAGTCATGTTAGATCTTGCTTTATTTACTTTAATGTAAATATGTCCTTCCCTCTGTCAGGTAATGAGAAATAGCTGCCAGCTGATGTAAGGTGGTAACCTGTAAACTGATTCAATGTAAGGCTGATGCAATGTGGGGTTTATATATATAGGGCAAATAATTGGTGTTTTAGATGTGAAACTGCGCTCCAAGTTCTATTAAGGACTGAGACGCATTCCTTGACTGACTGATTTAAGCCACTCTACTCATTCCCAAAGGACCATCCCTCATTTCACCATTCATATTACTTTGAGGATAGGAAACATCAATAAAAGACCAACTTCTGGGCTAGGACTGACTGATGGATGCAACCTATATTCTTATAAACTGGTTTGGATTTCCACGTGAAACCCAGATGCAAATGAGGTCACTGAGCTGTTTCTCCTTTAAATAATCACAATCCCACCAAGGAGCATAGCAGACCCAAAGGTGTCATCTCCGTAAAGAAAGTGTGGACTTCTCACTGCCCAATGGATCTTGCCATTCTTCTTCTTTGCTTAGTAGCCACTCCTGTGTGTGAGTATATTCCAGATGGAGATGAAGAATGAGATAAAACAAAAGCAGAGTTGTGTTCTAATTCCTGCTTTGTCATTCATTTAGATGTCCACTCCACTGTCCAACTTGTGGAATCTGGGCCAGGAAGAGTGAGCCCTGGAGGATCCTTCAAATTAACTTGCAAAGTGACGGGTGATTCCATCAAGAACGTGTACTGGGATTGGATCCGCCAGGCTCCAGGAAAAGGATTGGAATGGGTGGGCTGGATAGACTGGGCTAGTAATAACTGGAGGACATTCTATGCCTCATCCCTCCAAAGCCGAACAACCCTGACAGCCGATTCCTCCCGCAATGAGTATTATTTGACAATGAGTTCCCTGACAGCTGCAGACTCAGCCACATATTACTGTGCACGACATCCACAGTGAGTGAAAGCAAAGGAGGAAGTGTGAAAAACCTACTTGCTTCTCGGTCTTTGCTTGAAGAAACTTTATGTTTTCTCATTCAGGGATTGAGATAACTTTGTCCTTCTTTCATATTACCATTGTCTGCAAAGGGGAACAAGTTATTCTTCTAGCTGTCAAGCCCTGTCTGGGTTGCTATACCTGGTGGGAAGGGGGGAGCTGTGGAAATGATTGTGGGATGGCTGTGGGAACAGTGTGGGCTCAGTAGATGGATGCCCAGGTGCTCCCAATGGCTGCCTCCTTCTCCAGACCAACATGCCCTATTTCTCAACAGCTGACTGGTGCCATCTGCAAAACAGCTGGAACAGCTGACTGGCACCAGTTACATCAAAGCAGACCTGGAGGAATGAAGGAAAGAGGACTGTGTACTGCCAGATGCTGGCTATGGGGATGGGATGGGCCATGGGCGTGGTTATGGCTATTTACAGCCCTGGGAGGGAATAGCTCCCAGTGCAGACTTTGCACCTATCAAGATTTATTCAAGCCAGACCTCGGCCATTAAACCTTTATCTGCTGGTTTGTGTCTGCGTTGTTTGAAAGCTTGTTTGGTTCTGCGTTCCCTTGGCTGGGCTACAGATGAGTGAGACAACTGGGAGTAGGGGACTTCAGAGCTGCTGCTCCTGTTCAGAACAGCACAACATAGTATGCTGTTCGCTTCTTTCTTTTCCCATTATTTTTCCCCTTTTCTTGTATTGCGCAAGATGGCAGCAGTGTCTAACAAATAGACATTCTGCACTTTGCAAAAATAAAACTGTGGTTTCAACTGTAAGCCCGATGGTTTCCTCTGCTGTCTCTGAACTATCACTCAGCAGGTCCCTGAAAACCTTCCTTCCCCAAGAGACTTTCTATAACTCTTTTCTATAAGCTCTGAGACACAGTTATCTCCCTTTCTTCCTTTTTCATCGTCAGACCAAGCATGATACATTTGAAACAGTTCCTCTTTCTTGGTTCACTGCCTGCCCTCTTTATTCATTCATAATTAGGGTTGGGGATGAAAGAAACATGCAGAAAAATATACTTGAATGGAAGAATATGAGCATGTGTATTGGTGAATGTTTACACAAGGAATGCCAATGCTGAAGGAAGAGAAGGGGAGGAATGGGAAAGAAAGAGAAGGGAATGGAGGGGAGCGCGGGGTTGGGAAAAAAGGGAGGAAGAAATAAATAAGTAGAAAGAAAGAAAGAAAAGAAAGAAAGATAGAAAGAAAGAAAAAAGGAGGAAGAGGAGGAAAGGGACATGAGGGGAAGGAAGGAGGGAGGAGGAGGAAGAGAGAAAGAAAGGAAAAAGAAAGGAAAAAAGAAAGGAAAGAAAGAAAGGAAAAAAGAAAGAAAGAATAAAGAAAAAGAAAAAAGAAAGAAGAAAGAGGGAGGAGGAGGAAAGTGATAGGGAAAGGAAGGAAGAGGGGAGAGGAAGAGAGAAAGAAGGATAAGAGGAAGGAAAGAAGGTAGGAAGGAAAAAAAAGGAAGAGGATGAGGAAGAAAGGGAAGAGAAAGGAAGGGATGGGAAGGAAAGGAAAAGAAATGAAAGGTCAATGCTTAAAAAGGAAGGGGAGGTGAAGGGAGAAATGGCAAGGAAAATGAAGAAAAAGGAAGGGGTGAGGGAAAGATAGGGTAGGGAAGGGAACAGAAAATCGGCTAGTCCTATTTTCTATGCAGAGGAAGGGAAATTGTTGTTCTGCCTATGAAAACAAACACCACAAAATGGTTATCAGCTATTTCCATTTCCACTATGCAAAATACTAGACCAATAGATCCTAGTTATCTGCCAGCTCTAATATTCCCCAGGTGCTCAGATGATACATCAAGTTGAACTTTCAAGATCTGACTTTCCTTCTTACAAAAGCAACCTTCACATATTTCTTAAGGAATTTTTAAAAAAGGAATTTGGGGATTTTTAAGCCTCTCTTCAGTGAGGTATGAAGATACTCTAGAAGGTCAAAGTGGCCAGTGTCTCTTTTATGCTGAGGGCTATGTAAATTCAGTGACAACTTCCCGTTCAATGGAACCATATCATCCTCCTCTCCTGCTGCACTCAACATCTTAAAGGTTGAGTGCTTGTCTGAGTGTTTTCCCATCAGGAAGAAACGTGCAACTTTTGAGCAAGCAAAAATGACACTCTGGCTAAAACTCATGTCCTTGTTCGTGGTCCTCGAAGGTATCATTTTCGCCTCCAAAGAGAGAGGTTATCCTTCAATGTCTGGTGTTATCTGCAGGAGGTCTTATTAAACAATGTTTTTTTTTTCCAGGTGTCCAATCTCAGGCCCAACTAATGGAATCTGGAGGGGATGTGAGAGGACCTGGAGAGTCCCTCCGCCTATCCTGCCAAGCCTCTGGATTTTACTTTGGTGGCTCCAACATGGGCTGAGTGAGGCAGGCTCCAGGGAAAGGCCTGGAATGGGTTGCATTCATGTACCCTGATTCCACTAAAGTATTCTATTCAGACAAAGTCAAGGGATCCTTCACCATCTCCAGGGACAATGGCAAAAGACAGCTGTATCTACAAATGAATAGCCACAAACTGGAGGACACAGCTGTCTATTACTGTGGGAGAAACACAGTGAGAGGAAATAAAATAAAAACCTTCCACATCTGAGAGAATTTTTTCTGAGTTCACTCAATAACCAGAATAACCAGAGCTTGAACGGATACATCTCTGTTGTGAAGAATCACACAAAAGCATCATAAACATTGATTTCCTGAAAAAGATCTGATTTGCAGCTTTTGCAAAATAACATTTTCCTTCCTCTTTTCAAAATCTGCATCCCTTTCTATATCAAAAGAGCTGGTTTGGTCCTGTGGTTAAGGCACCAGACTAGAAGGGTGCTGAGTTCTAGTCCTCCCTTAGCATGAAAGGGATGTGGCAGATTTTGGGCTAACTCTCCTCACAAGTTGTTGTTGTTGTTGTTGTTGTTGTTGTTGTTGTGGGGAAAAGAGGAGGAGGAAAGTGTGTTGGATATGTTCATTGCCTCGAGTGTTTTGCAAAAAATCATAAAGGCAAAATATAAATCAATCAAATAAAAGAAATGTTTGAACGCATTATCATGATGGTTTTAGAATTGGCTCATCACCGAAATATCATTTTCATAATAATAATAATATTATATAATATCAATAATATCTGCAAGTTGAAAGCAGAGACTGATACGTTTATCCTAAAACGATGAAAATTCAATTTTTGTGTTGAAATGATATATGACCTTAATGTGAACCTTGAAGCTGGCCTCACTGAGGCCCTTTTTGGGGGGGGGGGGGTGGCTACAGTGTTGACACATGGAGCTGAGGGATAGGGAGGGAGATTTTCTAGCCAAAACAAAATAGTTTCTCCTGGGAACCAAGGACATTCCAACATCTGGATGGAGAGAGGAGGAAGAGGAGAGAAGTAACCAGGCAACTGGCCAGCCCCTAGATTGGAAAATGTGACTTCTTGTTTGGGGGAAAGGGAAACTTTCACTTTTTAATTAGGTGACAACCGTGGGAATTCTCAGAGTTGGTTTTCTCCAAACTGTGCCAATAACAATATCACCAAATAAAACTGTTCTTTGAGGAATCCACCTGCCTCAGAGTTCTGTTTGCTATGGGTATATTACTTGGAAGGCTGACACTGAAATTTTCAAGCTATCAGTTTGCCTCTTCAAAATCAACCTGATGTTTAAGGATTCAAGAATTGATTGAGTTGATGTTGAGATTTTTTTTCCCTTATCCTTTGAAGAGCATGTCTACAAGGACGTTGAAGCAACTTTGGAAGCCTGTGACTCTTTCATCCTGAGGGTCAGTTACAACTTTCTGTTCACGGGATCCATATCACCCTGGTTTCCTGCTACACCCCAAAAATATAAATGTTGAGTGTTTATCTGGATATTTTCCCATCAGTATTAATCATCCAATCTGTTCTGTGAGCAAAAATGGCATTGTGGCTAAATCTCCTGTCCTTGCTAATAGCAATAGCAATAGCAGTTAGACTTATATACCGCTTCATAGGGCTTTCAGCCCTCTCTAAGCGGTTTACAGAGTCAGCATATTGCCCCCACAATCTGGGTCCTTATTTTACCCACCTCGGAAGGATTGAAGGATGAGTCAACCCTGAGCTGGTGAGATTTGAACCGGTGAACTGCAGATAACAGTCAGCTGAAGTGACCTGCAGTACTACACTCTACCCACTGTGCCATCTCACCTCTCTAATAGTCCTCAGAGGTATAATTTTCACATCCAATCAGATGGGTTATTCCTTTCTTTTTTGCAGTTACCTGCAGGAGGTCTTATTAAACAGTCTTTCTAGGTGTCCAATCAGTGATCCAGTTGGTGGAGTCTGGAGGGTCTGTGAGAAGACCTGGAGGAGGCCCTCTGTCTCACCTGCCAAGCCTCTGGATTCACCTTCCATGGCTGTGTTAAATCTATGTGCAAAGAAATATATTAATAAAACAACGAGGAGACTTTTTTAAAAAACTAGTGATATGTAAATCAAAGCACAATTTCCCCTTTAAAAGAGGCAGCTGGTTTTCCTTTGCAAGCTACACCCACAACATTTGTGCACTTCTCCTAATTTTTTACCATCCATCAGTTCCCATCCAGTCTTTAGAGGGAGCAAAAATGATCCTGTGGCTAAACTTGGTGTCCTTTCTAGCATTTCTCGGAGGTAATTCCATCCTCTATATTTAGGTTCTTTACATCTTAATTATTGTATACAGGAGAGATCACTGAAACCACTTTCATTTTAGATGTCCGATCTCAGGCCCAGTTGGTGGAGTCTGGAGGGGATGTGAGAAGACCTGGAGAGTCCCTCCGTCTCTCCTGCCAAGGTTCTGGCTTCATCTTCGGGAACTTCGGGATAAACTGGTTTAGACAGGCTCTGGGAAAAGACCTGGAATGGCTTTCACATATCTTCACTGATTCCCGTGAAACGTTCTACTCAAACAAAGTGAAGGGACGCTTCACCATCTCCAAGGACAACGCCAAAAGCCAGCTATATTTCCAAATGAACAACCTGAAACCAGAGGATACGGCTGTCTATTATTGTACGAGACACACAGTGAGAGGAACTAAAGCAAAAACTGCCTATTCACATAACAGCTGTGAGAATTTCTTGGAAAACTTTAGAATTCTAATCATATGGTACAAGCGTCTTTTGCTCATCTTTGCAGCTGCCAAAAAGCCAACACAGTTCTAGGCTGCATAAACAGAGGGATAGAATCAAGATCATGTGAAGTGTTAATATGACTTTATAATGCCTTGGTAAGGCCACACTTGGAATACTGCATTCAGGTTTGGTCGCCACGATGTAGAACAGATGTGGAGACTCTAGAAAGAGTGCAGAGAAGAGCAACAAAGATGATTAGGGGACTGGAGACGAAAACATATGAGGAATGGTTGAAGGAACTGGGTATGTCTAGTTATTAAAGAAGGACTAGGGGAGACATGATAGGAGTGTTCCAATATCTCAGGGGTTGCCACAAAGAAGAGGGACTCAAATTATTCTCAAAAACACCTGAGGGTAAAACAAGAATCAATGGGTGGAAACTAATCAAGGAGAGAAGCAACTTAGAACTGAGGAGAAATTTCCTGACAGTTAGAACAATGAATCAGTGGAACAGAAGTTGCCTCCAGAAGTTGTGAATGCTCCAACAATGCAAGTCTTTTAGAAGATGTTGGATAGCCATTTGAAATGGTGGAGGGTTTCCTGCCTAGGCAAGGGGTTGGTCTAGAAGACCTCCAAGGTCCCTTCCAACTCTGCTATTGTATTGTATTGTATTGACACGAGGGGGTTCTATTCTCACAATGCCAGGCAGGGCACGGAAATTAAACCACTCTGTGGAAATAATATCTCATTTCCAAGTCAGAGCATTTCCATCTGATATAGCAATAGCACTTAAAATTATATACTGCTTCACAGTGATTTACAGCCCTCTCTAAGCAGTTTTACAGAGTCAGCATATTGCCCCCAACAATCTGGGTCCTCCTTTTACCAACCTTGGAAGGATGGAAGGCTGAGTCAACCTTGAACCTGGTGGAAATTAAGGCCAAGTGTTTCTTTTGGAGGACAAAAGAAAATAACACCCTGTCTTATTTTTGGAGAAACACAGTATCTTTTATCTAATGTATAGTAAAGCCCTTTTGTTTGCACAATAAATTTAAAAGGAAATCTCTCCCCAATTGTTTCTACCCATCCCATGTGATCCGAGCAAGAAGGATGCACTGTTGGTACCTTTGAATAGGGAGTGTTGGCTGGCAATGCCAGTCCCATGCCCAGAGATGCAATTGTGACATCCAACAAAGTCTTTTTTTTAAATTTCATTCCACCTAATAGATGGAATCTTGCCAGACTAAAGCTATATCTTCCCAAACTTACCATGTCACTACGTGGATAAAGGGAAGAGATGCTTCACCATCTCCAAACACCAATTCTATTAGCAAATGAATAACTTGAAACCAGAGGACCCTGTAAATTATGTAACAGTTTTTGAAAACCACACGTATAAAGCCTTTGCAAAGAAATCTGCAATCTAATGATCTGTTGGGTTCTTTTAGTCCAAGATATATGTAAATTGAGGCCCAATCTTCCCTTTAAATGGGCCATGTGATATCAGTTTTCAGATTACAATCACCAACAGAAAGTTTGAGCCCTTTTCCTGATTCTTTCTTCTTGATTCACTCCATTATTAGAGGGAGCAAAAATGATCCTGTGGCTAAATCTGCTGTACTTTGTAGCAGTCCTCAGAGGTATTTCTTTCCTACCTATTCGGTTTCTTTCACTTTTCATTCTTGTATGCAGGGGAGCTCACTGGAATTCTTTTTATTTAAGGTGTCCGATCGCAGGCAAAGTTGGTGGAGTCTGGAGGAGACTTGAGAAGACCTGGAGAATCCCTCCGTCTCTCCTGCCAAGGCTCCGGCATCAGTTTTAGTGGCTCTTCCATGAACTGGGTGAGACAGGCTCCTGGGAAAGGAATGGAATGGGTGGCCTACATAAATGCCCCTTCCAGTGCTCTTCACTACTCAAACAAAGTGAAGGGACGCTTCACCATCTCCAGGGACAATGCCAAAAGCCAGGTGTATCTGCAAATGAACAGCCTCAAACCAGAGGACATGGCAGTCTATTATTGTACAGGATACACAGTGAGAGGAAGTGGTTCTGAAACTTGTCAAAACACAACAACTCATCAGAGCATCTCTGTAAGTCTGTTCAGCCTCAGAATAAGGTTGTATTTTGCAATGAGAGGAGCCCAAGAAAGCAGCCTGATTGCCAGAAGGAAGAAAGAGCAGATCTTAATATTAGCTGCTTGGGGAATGTTATCCAATTGAAAGGGAGGAAATCAGAAAATCTGAGCAGAAAAAAATATACCGCGTTATCAATGAGAGAGTGACAGAGAGAAAAAGGGGAACTCCTGAAAGAGAGCAATGACAAAGTGCTCATAAGTTCTGCTCTCAAAAGAATCTTTAGTGCTACAAAATTGTATTCCTAAATTTGCACTCTTCATTCTTTTATTGGGTTGGTACAGTGACGTGCGGTAAGGTTTATAGCTGGTGAGGCAAAAAGAAAGAAAGCGGCTTACCACCGTGCCACCATGGCTGAGAAATTCACCAAATTAGTCTCGAGAGAATGTCACTTCTCAAGAGACCACAATCTGATCTTTAAAGCCATGTTTGAGTTCAGAACATAATGTGGCTTTGGTAACTGTAGATGCCTGAAATGTTTGCAAACTAGGAAATGTCCTATTCCTACTTGGAATACTGAGACACTTTCCAAGATGAGTCAAAAAGAGGGGAGGAAATCAAAAAACCTGAGAGAAGAAAATAAGTGGAGCAAGTCAACGAGAGAGCGATAGGGAGAAAAAGGAGAACTCCTGAAGGAGAACAGACAAAGTGCTCATCAGCATTTTTTCTTTCTTTCTTTCTTTCTTTCTTTCTTTCTTTCTTTCTTTCTTTCTTTCTTTCTTTCTTTCTTTCGACTCAGTTGTTCTGCCTTTTGTTTTTGTGAGCATGTGCCAGTTCTTTTTCTCTTTCTACACACACACAGACAAACACAGAAAGAGAGAGAGAGAGAGAGGGAGAGAGAGGGAGAGGGAGGGGGAGGGAGGGGGAGAGGAAGAGAGGTAGAAAGAGAGGGCGAGGGAGGGAAGGAGAGGGAGAGAGGGAGGGAGAGAGGCAGAGAGAGAGACAGAGAGAAGGAGGGAGATAGGGAGGGAGGGAGATAGAGAGGGAGGGGGAGGGAGGGAGGGGCAAAGGGAGGGAGAAAGAGAGGGCGAGGGAGGATAGGAGAGGGAGAGAGGGAGGGAGAGAGGGAGAAAGAAAGGGAGAGAGAGGGAGGGAGAGGGAAACACACATTTGAAAATTTAAATATGTTTAATATCATATCCTTCTCTGTTAGTACAAATGTAGGCATTTAATAAGTCAGTATTCCCTAGTTTTACCAGTTTTAAGTTCTAATATGTCTCATCCCATCTGAGCTGGGAAGAAGGATATCCTCTGGCTACCTTTGGTTATTCGGTGTTGGCTGGCAGCACTAAGCCCAAGCCCAAAGATGAGACAGTGAGATCCAATCAAATCCAATTCTTTATTGGCTTCCATCTAAGAGACAGACTCTTGCCAAACTAAAGCTTTAACTTGATAAGGTTCAGATTTTACTACATGGTTAAAGGGTAGGGATGCATCACCATCTCCAAAAGTTATTTATGGTAGCAAATGAACAACCTGAAACCAGAGGATGCCTGTTATTATTTAATAACATTTAAAAAATGTTTTTATTTAACATTTTATGAAAATCGCAGGTGTCAAGTCCGTGCAAAGAAATTGAGAGCAGAATACTCTGCAGCATTCTTTTATCTCGACTGATATGTAAATAGAGGCCCAATTTCCCCTTTAAAGGAGCCTCACGGTTTCCCTTTTCAGGTTACACCCACCAACACAAAGTTTGTGCGCTTTCCCAGATCCTGTCCTATCAATTCTCTCCATTCATCAGAGGGAGCAAAAATGATCCTTTGGCTAAATTTGGTGTCCTTTTTAGCTGTCCTCGGAGGTAATTCTTTCCTACCCGTTTGGTTTCATTTCATTTCAATTCTTGTATGCAGGGGAGCTCACTGAAATTCCTTTCACTTTAAGTGTCCAATCTGAAGTCCAGAAAATGCCCTTCGCCTGCATTCAATTCCTTTCCTTTTCTGCAAGTGGGCATATGAACATGAAAAGAAATGGGCAAAGTTTTTCTTGAACTCAGGTATTGATTGTCTCATGTCCTATCGCTAAGGTGTCTCTTTGAACACCTCTATAGAATGGAATGGAATAGAATGGAATAGAATGGAATAGAATGGAATAGAATGGAATAGAATGGAATAGAATGGAATAGAATGGAATAGAATGGAATAGAATAACAGATTTGGAAGAGACCTTGGAGGTCTTCTAGTCCAACCCTCTGCCTAGGCAGGAAACCCTATACCATATCAGACAAATGGTTATCCAACATCTTCTTTAAAACTTCCAGTGTTGGCACATTCACAACTTCTGGAGTCAAGTTGTTCCATGGATTAATTGTTCTAACTGCCAATTAATGACAAGGAAATTTCTCCTAGGTTCTAAATTGCTCCCCTCCTTGATTAATTTCCACCCATTGCTTCTTGTTCTACCCTCAGGTGCTTTGGAGAATAGCTTGACTCCCTCTACTTTGTGGCAACCCCTGAGATATTGAAACATTGCTATCATGTCTCCCCTAGTCCTTCTTTTCATAAGACTAGACATACCCAGTTCTTGCAACCGTACTTCATATGTTTTAGCCTCCAGTCCCCTAATTCTCTTTGCTGCTCTTCTCTGCACTCTTTTGAGAGTCTCAACATCTTTTTTTTACATCGTGGCAACCAAAACTGAATGCAGTATTCAAAGTATGGCCTTACCAAGGCATTATAAAGTGGCGTTAACACTTCACGTGACCTTGATTTAGTGCATGATCATCCTTTGTTACCTTGAATCTCTTTTGAGTAGTGATAAAATTGTGCAGGTTTTCCTTTTAATTCAGGGGTGTCAAACTCGATTTCATTGAGGGCCACATCAGGGTTGCGTTTGAACTCGAGGGGGGCAGAGGCATGGCCAAGGTGTGTGCAGCCCACCATGATGCCACTTGTGTTGTAGGGCACCAGTGGTAGTCTTAGAGCTGTGCCAGCAGAAACAGGCTCCCGAGCTCCGTTTTCAACTGCAACCACTTCCTGCCACCATGTGTCAGCAAAAACAGAATTCAGGAGGGCCTTCGCTGTTTCCAGGTCGGCCCCACGGGTCAGATCTATGCATCCCATGAGCTGGATCCGCCCCCCGGCCCTTGAATTTGCCACCCCTGTTTTTTTAAAAAATAATTTTTATTAAACAGTTTTTTTTTTAACATAAGGCAATTTTTTTTTTTGCAATTTCCTTTTGTACAATGTTTTCACTTCAGTATGCATTCATTGTAAATACACTTCTCCCTCCCTTATTTCAGTTTCTCTTTGTCTGTACCAGTGGTGGGTTTCAAAATTTTTTTAGAACCTCTTCTGTAGGTGTGGCCTGCTTTGTGGGAGTGGCTAGCCGGCCATGTGACTGGGTGGGAATGGCTTGCAAGCCAGGTGACTGGGTGGGTATGGCCAACTTGTAAAATGTAGTGAAACTCGCTTAACAACGCTCTTGCTTAGCAACCAAAATGTTGGCTCAGAAACTCTGGCATTTGAAGCATGCAAGTCTTAAAGGTGTCAAGTTACAAGACCCTTGCACCCCTAACCCTTTAGAGAAAAAAAAACCCAGGGGTGTTCAAAGTTGACAGCTTTAAGACTTGTGGACTTCAACTCCCAGAATTCCTCCTCCAGTCATGTTGACTCAGGGACTCTTGCATTGAAGTGTGCAAGTCTTAAAGCTGTCAAGTTACAAGACCCTTGCACCCCTAACCCTTTAGGAAGAAAAACCCCAGGGGTGTTCAAAGTTGACAGCTTTAAGACTTGTGGACTTCAACTCCCAGAATTCCTCCTCTCGCTCTTCATCTTGATGATGTGCGGATGGGTGTGGGGGAGGGAGCTGGAACCGGTTCTAAACAGCACTGTAGATTTGTGGAACCTCTTCTACAGAAGAGATTAGAACTGGCAGGAACCCACCCCTGCTCTGTAGATAGGATAGTATTATATACATTCCTTAATTTACAATCCTTCATTATGTATGGTTTCCATTTATACATGTTTGTTCATCTCCACCTATACATTGCTATTCTAGCTCCTGCGTCTTCTTCATTTAGTCTTTCCTTAAGCTTTACAGCTGTCCTCTAGCCATTTCTACCACTCGTTCCATACCATGTAATATTCTGTTTCCTCCTTTTCTTTTATTTCTTTTGTGAGTTTGTCCATCTCTAAACACTCTTATGCTTTCATTATATCATTCCCCTCTGATGGTATATTGTTATTCTTCCAATTTTGTGCATGTATTATTCTCGCTGCCATTATGCATAATCAAATATTGTGCTTTTTGTCATATTTCCTTGTAGATATTCCCAATATAAATAATTCCACTTTCATAGCTATTTGCTGTTTAGCAATTGTTAGGAATATAATCTAAAAGTTGGGTTGGCAATATGTAACTCATGTAACAATGTTGTACCTGTTTCTTTAACTCGTACTGTAAAATGTGATTGGTTGCTGTTTTCCTCAATCGGCCATAAGAGGGAGCCAGAATGACTTGTTAGCTCTCTGTTTGTTAGATGCTGGGCTGATCTGATCTGAGTGTTTTGGAAGCTGGCTGTTAGAAAGTCCGGTGAGCTATTGTAAGTTTTGAAACTGCTAGCAAACTTTGAGTATCAGACTGTTTGTATGATTATGGACTATGTTATTTGGATTATCCCTTAACTGAAAGACGTTGATGACTGACTATCTTATCCGTGTATGACGTGGACTGTTTGATGGACTCTGATACCTCTATTTCCACGAAAGTAAAAGCTTATTTAAATTGCAGTGTCTCTGTATGCTGGTTTGTGTGTTTTCCAACACAACTCTCACAACGCTTTGCTGAACATACTCACTCTCCCTACGGGGAGCTTACCTAACTAATTTCTTTGTGCCACATGTGATAATACATCCCTTGTTTTCGAAAGGACTGAAAAGCTATTTCAAAACCCACCCATGTAGGGACTGGGCAAGGAAAATGTGACTGCACCAAGGAGCTCTTTTAGATCAACCAATATGTAAATTGGGGAACAAATTTCCCCCTTTAAAGCAGGCAGTTTGTTTCCCTTTCAGGCTACACACACCAGAACAAAGTTTGTGCACTTTCCCCATATCATCTCCTATCCATTCTCCTCCATTCATCAGAGGAGAGCAAGCATGATTCTCTGGCTAAGCATTATGTTTAGTTTACTAGCAACCCTTGGAGGTAATGTTTCCCTCTCTATAGCATTTTTTGTTTGTGTACGTAAGATATGGCACTGAAACATCTTTCTTTCTAGGAGTCCAACCTGAGGTTAGGTTGGTGGAGTCTGGAGGGGAAGTGAGAAGACCTGGGGAGTCCCTCCGTCTCTCCTGCCAAGCCTCTCGATTCACCTTCAGCAGCTACTACATGGCCTGGTTGAGACAGGCTCCTGGGAAAGGACCGGAATGGTTTGCAGATATTGGTAGATCCTCATCTCCAATTCGTTACTTAGACAAAGTCAAGGGACGCTTCACCATCTCCAGAGATGATTCCCACAGCCAGCTGTATCTGCAAATGACCAATCTGAAACCAGAGGACACAGCTGTCTATTACTGTGCAAAAGAGACACAGTGAGAGGAAGTGAATCTGAAGCCCATCAAGAACTTTCTCTGCCTCTGAGCAGCTTTCCAAATTGTTTCAGTCATACAGGTTTGAATTTGCATATGGGAAAAAAGCAATGGTAGAATTCAATTTTTTTACTACTGGTTCTGTGGGTGTGGCTTGCTCGGTGTGGTTTGGAGGGATTGGCAGGGGAAGGATACTATAAAATTTCCATTCCCTCCCTACTCCCTACTCCTTCTCCTTCCTCCTTTCTTCTCCTTCCCTTACGCCCCATATCTTGATAACGTAATGATGATTGACATCTGTCTAGTGAAAACTTTGGACTCTTCTGTTCTAGGTCCAGTTAGAGAGTTGGCTGGAAAAAAATATATAAAATAATGAAGATGGCTTGAATATTGCAGTTTCAGTTTCCTTGTTTGCAAAATAAATAAATAAATAAATCTGAATTCAGGGGGGAAAAAATGAAATGTAGCCCTTGAGTATCATGGCAGAAGGCAGGAAATGAAACTTTATGATCCTCTTTCTAAACATCCAAACTGCCACACAAACAGTGAGGAAACATCTGGGCCTAAAGAATCTCCCTTGGAGAACTAGGAAGATGTGCCCTCACCTCCTCACTTTGGACACTGGGGGGCAATGTTGTCACGTGAAACCCCTTGGCGTATGCGCCTAGTGGGGGTGGGGTAGGGAACAAAACAAGTCTCATTAGTATTGTCTCATTTTGATAGCATATTTTTGATGATATTTCTAGAATAGTTGATTAAAAGGTCTCATGAAAAAAATGTACATTTCAGGAGGGTATACGAAGCTGAGAATTTCCTTTATATTTAAAATGTTTTACCACTGGTGTTCCTCACCAGAAAAAACTACAGTACCTAAAATCTTCAAATGTTCTTCAGTCTTTTCAGGGAAATGCAAACAACATGAAGGGACATTTTATTAAATGTGGTGGATATGCACAATAGCTAAAAAGGTATAAATGCAAAGTAGTCCAGTGGTAAGAGTAATAGACTGGCACTTAGAAATCTATCTATCTATCCATCCATCCAGCTACCTATCTGCCTATCTGCCTATCTGCCTATCTGCCTATCTGCCTATCTGCCTATCTGCCTATCTGCCTATCTGCCTATCTGCCTATCTGCCTATCTGCCTATCTGCCTATCTACCTACCTAGTTAGCTAGTTAGCTAGTTAGCTAGTAAGCTAGTTAGCTAGTTAGCTAGTTAGCTAGTTAGCTAGTGGTATCTATCTATCTATCTATCTATCTATCTATCTATCTATCTATCTATCTATCTATCTATCTATCTATCTATCTATCATCTATCTATCTATCTATCTATCTATCTATCTATCTATCTACCTACCTACCTACCTACCTACCTACCTACCTACCTACCTACCTACCAACCAACCAACCATCTAGATAGATAGATAGATAGATAGATAGATAGATAGATAGATAGATAGATTTTTAGCTACCAATATTTAGTTATCTAGCTATATGTTCATCCATCCATATCTATCTATCTATCTATCTATCTATCTATCTATCTATCTATCTATCTATCATCTATCTATCAATTTCATGTTTAAAAATAAAATAGAATACATTAATCAAGAATCCTAAGATACAACACTTAGTGATAGTGATAGTTTACTAATAAGCATTCAAATTATACTAGGAAACAACTGAAATAATATAAATTTTAAAGATACAAGCAACATGGCTATAGTCATAAGTGGAAAGAGATAAGTACTAGGAAAGAGAAAGTTACTAGGAAGGAAGAGAATAATAATAATAATATAGTTTTAGTAGATAAATTGACAGTGTTGTGGGGATTAGTTGTTAAGCAGAGTGATGGTGTTTGGGGAAAAAACTGTCCTTGTGTCTAATGGTTCTAGTGGTCTGTGCCCTATAGTATATAGTTTTGAGGTCAGAAGTTGAAACAATTTGTGTCCAGGATGTAAGGGGTCTTGTAGATATTTTCACAACTTTCTTTTTGACTTGTGCAGTGTACAGGTCTTCGATGGAATGCAGGTTGGTAGCAATTATTTCTTTCTGTTATCTGTTGAAGTCTGTGTCTGTCTTGTTTTGTTGCAGAGCCAAACCAGTCAAGAACTTCCTCTGCCTCTGAGCAATTCTTCAAATGGATTCAATCACAGAAATTTGAATTTGTGAACTAGCAGAGAAAAGGGCCATATAAATCTCTACAATAGTAAGTGGGATCTGGGAGTAGGTTCACTCCGCTGATCATGGAAGTAAAAAAAGGGAAATTTTGTGGCTATGGAATAAAATGAGATTCTTAAAGTTGAAAGTTTAATTTTCTTTAGAGGGAAAGATATGGATTCATTTCTTGCATTTCTTCCTTGCTGTGTTATTTTGAAGTTGTCTTCCCTTTCATTCTCTCATCTGTTTACTGCTTCTTTTTCATTCCTTCAACATTAAACCCTTTTTTTCTGTCAATGTTGCCATATTTTCTATTTTTCTAGATTTTTTTCATTCTTTTCCATTAATTTCTTTACTCAAACTGGTTAAAACCCAAATTTCTCTCTGTCCTGCCCCAGCATATAACTTTTTATATACTATTGTTGCTCTCTAGCCCCATCTAATGGCTGGATGGACAAATATATCCCAACAGATGATCTTTATATACTGTTGCTGCTCTCTAGTCCCATCTAGTGATCAGACAAATTAACAATTATATTGTTTGAAGCTGACCCAACCCATATACCCATCAGCCCGGACTCTCAAATCAAGCGCATGCTGGGAAGCCAGACTCCATTTCCTTTATCGTTTGGAGAAGACAAAAGCATATAGAAGAATCCATCTTAATCAGTGGCACCCAGTCATCCAGGGATAAACCCACATCCTACACAGAGAGCATCGCTGGTGATATTTAAATTGCTTGTATTTATTAAGTGTTAAGTTCAGCAGTAACTTAATCCTACGTATTTGGTTCTCATTGTATGTGTCCCTATTTTCCCCAGTTTCAGCCTATCCTGTTCTTTCAATAAAGCATCCAGATCTACACACATGATCTGTTTTATTGGAGAATAGATGAGTTTAGCTGCATGTTAAGCTGCACACCAAGTAACATGTAGCAATAGCAATAGCCGTTAGACTTATATACCGCTTCATAGGGCTTTCAGCCCTCTCTAAGCGGTTTACAGAGTCAGCATATCGCCCCCAACAACAATCCGGGTCCTCATTTTACCCACCTCAGAAGGATGGAAGGCTGAGTCAACCCTGAGCCGGTGAGATTAGAACCGCTGAACTGCAGATAACTGTCAGCTGAAGTGGCCTGCAGTGCTGCATTTAACCACTGCGCCACCTCGGCTCTTGTAGTAGAGGCAGAACAATCTCCTTTTTTCATTCTGTCTCCATTAATCTATATACCTATATCCTTTGGAAAATAGGTTGACCTCTTCCTCTCTGTGGCAGCCCCCAAGTATTGGAAGACTACCACCAGACCCCGGGATCATATTATCACATGTAGTGGACATGTGCAGAGGCAAAATAATATTGGGCAAAAAATTGCATGTGGTTGGAAAGGATGATACAGCAGCATATTAATTTAAAGCTGGAAGAGTTTTTGTTGGATATTTTACCAGAGAAATATAATAAAGAAAACGTATATGTAATTATTCATGTAATAACTGCAGCTACAATTGTATTTGCACAAAATTGGAAAATGGAAAAAAATTCCCTTAGAAGGAGAGGTAATTTAAAAAAAAATTAGACTGTGCAGAAATGAACACATTAACATTGACAATTAAAGAGAAGGAAGAACCAGAGCATTATAAGATATGGGGATGTTTTTATCACTGGCTAGAAAATGAATATAGACAAAAATAAACAGGAAATTGAATAATTTGGAAAAGAACCTAGATTTATAGGAGAGGAGTTGAATTAAAAGGCAATTGAAATGTAAATGAAAATGTAAGATAAAAATAGATTAAAAATGACGTAACTGTTAAATATGATGACACAAAGATTGTATCCAGAGGACATACTGTAAGATTAATGATGTAAGAGTGGTTATGAAAAAATAAAAAAATAATTAAAAATAAGAGTATTGGAAGACTGCTATCATGTCACTCCTGGTCCTTCTTTTCACTAGACTAGTCATGCCCAATTCCTCCAACCGTTCATTGTATGTTTTCGCCTCCAATCCCCTAAATTTCCACTAAATGTGATTTACATCTCCATCCTGCAGAGAACAAGACAGTAAGTTATCAACCAGCTTTAATGTTCCCAAATGCTCAAATGATTCTGCACATTGAATTTTCAAGATATAATTTTCCTTCTGAAAAAATTGACCTGTTGCTCCACATATTTCTGATGGATTAAAATAAATACACCATAACTGATGTTGGGCGATTTTCAGTCATATCTACAATGAAAGATGAAGGCACTCTAGGAGGTCAAAGCAGTGTCTCTCTCTTTTTATCCTGAGGCCTATGTAAATTCTGTGACAGCTTCCTGTTCAAAGGAACCATAACTTCCTGCTCTCCTGCTGCACTCAAAAGCTCGAAGGTTGAGTGTTGAGTAAATGCTTTCCCAACAGTAAGAATCCACCAACTTTTTGAACAAGCTATAATGGCTTTCTGGCTGAACCTCATGCCCTTGTTAGTTGTCCTCAGAGGTATTATTTTCCCCTCCAAACAGAAAGGTTATTCCTCAGTTTCTTCTGTTTCTCCACAGAAGGTCTTATTAAATAATCTTTCTTTCTAGGTATCCAGTCTGAGATTCAGTTGGTGGAGTCTGGAGGGGATGTGAGAAGACCTGGAGAGTCCCTCCGTCTCTCCTGCCAAGCTTCTGGATTCACAGTTAGTGGCTATTGGATGAATTGGGTGAGGCAGGCTCCAGGAAAAGGACTGGAATGGGTGGCAGGTACATGGTCTTCATCTATTTACTACTCTGACAAAGTCAAGGGACGCTTCACCATCTCCAGGGATGATGCCAAAAACCAGCTGTATCTGCAAATGAACAGCCTCAAACTAGAGGACACAGCTGTCTATTACTGTGCGAGAGACACAGTGATAGGAAGTAAATGTGAAGCCAAGCAAAAACTGCCTATTTCACCCAGCAGTTCTGCATTTTTTTTAATGTAATGAACACCACATTTGAATTCCATACTCAATCCAGGTTGATATTTCCTGAGTCCTGATCCTCTCCCTCTCATTCCACCACTCATGTGTCTTAGCCCTTAACCTTAGTAATGTTATCATAAATTTTTCTTAAGTGCTTGTGTAAACTTTTTTCATTCGCCCCCAGTGTATCCAGATGTGTATTGGTTTTCAAACAAGGGAAATATGCATGTAGGATGGTAGGAATAGAAAGGATCTGATCCATCAATGTACAGAATTGTGTTTCTCTGATAGCAGCTTTCTCAGGGATGAACTACACATTACACCCAAGAATATAAGTAACTACTACCGTATATTCCCGGAAAGAAGACAGGGTCTTATTTTCTTTTGACTTCCAAAATAAGCACTTGGCCTTAATTTCAGGGAGATCTTATTATTTTTGAGGTGCAGAAAAGAGTGAGTGTGTCCAGGGGTAGGCTCCTGCCAGCATTACTACTGGTTCGGTGCACGCACAAAAATTGCTCCATGGACGTACGTATCTCTACCTTAAAAGGTATGTGCATGCACATATTAGAAAAGGAAAAAAAATAACATTTTTTTCAAAGAAGATTGTTCTGCGCATGTGCAGAAAAGAAAATCAAGATGGCAGTGCAGAGGATAGAACCAGTTCAGGAGCGTGTCCAGCCGAGTTACTACCTACTCGTCTGAACCAGTAGAAACCCACCTCTGGCGTGGTCAAATCATGGCTGCTGCTACAGTACTGCAATATTTTCAGGGTGGGCTTATTTTGTGGGGGGAGGTCTTATTTTCAGGGAAACAGGGTAGTTCTAAGGGAGGAAGTGCTAATAATGGATTGTTTTTATTTATTTCTTGAGGTGAGACTATTGAGCTCTTTCTATTCAGACTGAAGCTCTGGAGAACTCCTGGAGATCAGGAACATTATCCCAAGCCTTATTTTCTTACCTATATAATGAAGGTCTCTTCAGACCCTGTGCCTGATGAGTCACTTCTACCTTCTACAGTGTTCCAATCTCTCAGGGGCTGCCACAAAGAAGAGGGAGTCAAGCTATTCTCCAAAGCCCCTGAGTATAGAACAAGAAGCAATGGGTGGAAACTAATCAAGGAGAGAAGCAACTTAGAACTGAGGAGAAATTTCCTGACAGTTAGAACAATTAATCAGTGGAACAACTTGACTCCAGAAGTTGTGAATGCTCCAACAATGGAAGTGTTTTTGAAAAGTTTGGACAGCCATTTGTCTGAAGTAGTGTAGGGTTTCCTGCCTAAGCAGGGGGTTGGACTAGAAGACCTCCACAGTCCCTTCCAACTCTGTTATTCTATTCTATTCTATTCTTCTCCACTTCACAGAAATGAAAGTGAGGTTTCTTCTGTTAGCCTGATGATTTCCTCTGCTGTTTCTGAATTATCACTCAATAGGTCTCTGGAGACCTGCCTTCCCAAGAGACTTCCTCATAATCCCTTTTTATAGCTCTGAGTTAAAACTGTTTCCATTTCTTCCTTTTTCATTTTCTAGCCAAGCTTGAGATGTTTAAAACCATTCCTCTCTCTTGTTTCGCCGCCTCCCCTGTTTGATCATTCATAACTATGAATGGAGATGACAGAAATGCAAATTCTCTTTTACAGGTGGCATCTGCCCCCAACAAGAATAGCAAGAATGTTCAAGAGCAAATCGGAAAAGTGTTGGAAATGTCATCAGACACCGGGATCATACTACCATATGTGGTGGACTTGCACAGAAGCTAAAAAATATTGGACTAAAATCCACATGTGGTTGGAGAAAATGATACAAAAACACACAGACTTTAAACCAGATATTTTTTTTAATTGGGAATTATACCGGAAATATATAATAGAGATCTGAAATATTTGATTGTAAATGTCCTAATGGCAGCTAGCATTGTATTTGCAAGAAATTGGAAAAATGAGAAAATACCAACGCAGGAGGAAGTTATTCGAAAAATAATGGAATATGCTGAAATGAGTAAATTGATATTTGAAATGAGAGAACAAGAAGATGAACCATTTTATAAGATCTGGGATTTGTTCTATCAGTGGTTAGAAAAAAAAATGGAAATGAAAAATGTTGGATAATTTTTTATACTGTAAGAATAGTAGAATAGTAGAATGATGTAGGTGATATTACAAAGGCATGTGTGTGTGTGTGTGTGTGTGTGTGTGTGTGTGTGTGTATGTGTTTGTGTTTGTGTTTGTGCTGATAAATAAATAAAGGGAGACTAGTATAGATCTATTTCTAGCCATACCCTTACTGGGATTCGAACCTGGGCTGTATTACATATTAGGCAGATTAACCACTAAGCCACAGGCTGTCCTCCATTATTATGTATATATAATAACCCAGGTTCAAATCCCAGTAAGGGTATGGCTAGCTGATGAGAGCTAAATAGCTTGAAATAGATCTATACTAGTCTCCCTTTATTTATTTATCAGCACAAATAAAAAAACATATATATATATATATATATATATATATATATATATATATATATATATATATATATATATATATATATATTACACACACACACACACACACACACACACACACACACACACATATATATATATATATATATATATATATATATATATATATATGTGTGTTTTTATTTGTGCTGATAAATATATATATATATATATATTTAGTGTCACAACCCCTGGTAAGCCCCAATTATGGGAGGAAGCTAACTGCTTCCATCATCTGTCAATCGGCTCGTCACAAGAGTCCATCACGACAGAAACCCAATATTTTTACTGTTGCCTTTGTTATATTTGTGTTTTATTTGTGCTGATAAATAAATAAAGGAAGACTAGTATAGATCTATTTCAAGCTATTTAGCACAGGTTCGAATCCCAGTAAGGATATGGCTAGCTGATGAGAGCTAAATAGCTTGAAATAGATCTATACTAGTCTCCCTTTATTTATTTATCAGCACAAATAACACACACACACACACACACACACACGTATGTATGTATGTATGTATGTATGTATGTATGTATGTATGTGGTTTTTTTTTGTGCTGATAAATAAATAAAGGGAGACTAGTATAGATCTATTTCAAGCTATTTAGCTCTCATCAGCTAGCCATACCCTTATTGGGATTTGAACCTGTGTTGTGCAAAAAGACAAGTTATGATGGAGGAGCAACCTACTACTCAGACAAAGTGAAGGGGTGCTTCACCATCTCCAGGGACAATGCCAAAAGCCAGCTGTATCTGCAGATTAAAAGCCATAAAGCTGAAGACATGGCAGTCTATTACTGTGCAGGAGGCACATGAGAGGAAGTGAATCGAGAGCAAAGCAAAAAGTGCCCATTTTCCATACAGGTCCTCAGGGAATTCCTTTGAAAACAGGATTCTTACAATTTGGTGTATCTATCCTTTGGTCAGGTTTCACACCAGAGGGGCGCTATTCTCAGACAGTTAGGGCATGCAAATCAGGGCAGCGAGGGCATGCAAATCAAGCATAATATCTCCTTTCCGAGGCATATCTTTTCCATCTGGTATACTTACTGATTCACCAAATCGGTCTTAGGAGAATGCCACATCTCAAAGAAACCTCAATTTCCTCCTGAAAGCCATGCCTGATTTCAAAACAGATGTGCCTTGCAAACAGAAGATGCCTGAAATGTTTGCCAAGTAGCAAATGTCACATCCTCCCAAGAGATGGTACAATATGAAGTTATAATGTGATTGCTTTAATTGTGACCTTGAAACTTCTGTTCTTTGCCAATGGTAATTTATGTCTTACTGTTTATGCAGCTAGATATGCAGCCATGAGTTTCTTCCATGGAAAACCTGGTTAAGGAAACACAGGTTCTTGAACTCAGATATATCATTTGAACTGCTTTACCACTTTTAAATGCTGTCTTTAACATGTCTGTTTAAAAAAAGAAATAGTCCATTCTTTCTCTTTGGGGCTCCGGACCACTTTCCTTAGTCTTTACCTTTCAGTGTAGTATTCATGAACTGGAGTAGGGCTTAGTAACAAGGTCAGCCAATGAGGGCTGTTTGGAAACTGAAACAGTATTTGCTGTGTGAGCAACAAGGAGACAGCAAGGAGCCTGGGCGTGGCTTAGCTCAACTATTCTGTATTAAAGCTCTGAGCTCAAAAACACTTTGCTGCTCCTAACTGAAACTGAAACTGTTCTCTCCTCTACCTATGGTTGCTTGTATTTACTACCACGTTGGAAAACCTGCTTTATGTATTGTATATTTATTTCATGTGTTATATTATATATAAAGAGAAGTTAATGAATCCTGCTGAATCAGTCACCTGTGTGTGCTTTCTGGATGTGATTGCTGCCATAAACTCTGACATAACCCAAAAGACTTTCTCTTACTTAATGTAAAACACTTTGTACAAACAATATATTTTTTTAAAAGCTGACTCTTGACTGTTCTTAACTTTTGGCATTTCAAAATCACCTTTATCAGATATTCAGCAAAGTTGATTTGGGACTTTGAGACACTTTTGACACTAGACCAGTGATCGCGAACCTTTTCCGCACGAGTGCCCAAACTGTAATGTGTGTGCATGTGCCGGAGCACCGGAAACCCAAAGACCAGCAGGCTGGCATGCACATGCCTGTGTTTTTATTGTTGTTAGGTAAGCTCCCTATTGGGAGAGCAAGTACGTTCAGCAAAGTGTTGTGAGAGTTCTGTTGGAAAACACACAAACCAGCATACAGAGACATTGCAGTTTAAATAGCCTTTTACTTTGGTGGAAATAGAGGTATCAGAGTCCATCAAACAGTCCAAGTCATATACGGATAAGACAGTCAGTCATCAACGTCTTTCAGTTAAGGGATAATCCAAATAACATAGTCCAGTATCATATAATCAGTTCAGAACTCAAAGTTTTCTAACACTTGCAAAATTTACAATAGTTCACGGCACTTCCAGATCAGCCCAGCGTCTAACGAACAGAGAGCTAACAGTCATTCTGGCTCCCTCTTATGGCCAATTGAGGAAAACAGCAGCCAATCCCATTTTGCAGCATGATTTAATGAAACAGGTAAAACATTGTTACATGATTTATATATTGCCAACTTAACCGTAAGAATTATATTCTTAACAGTTGTTTTGGGCTGTTTTTCAGCTGTTTTAAGGCTGTTTTTTGGATCATTTTAAAGCCATTTTCTCGCCGGAAAATGCCCTCAAATTGGCCAGGGTTTTTGGCCATTTTTGTTGCTGTTTTCAGGCTGTTTTCCAGTGGTCCATTGCCCGAGAAGACCATCTGCTGGAAACCAGAAGATCAGCTGGCGACAGTGTGTATGCCCGCAGAGAGGATTCTATGTGCCACCTCTGGCACCCATGCCATAGGTTTGCCATCACGGCACTAGACTGTGGATGTACAATTCATCTGTGAGTTTCAGATTGTGCCTTCTGGTTTCTTCTCCATTGTTCTTTGGCATTTCTTCAAAATAATGTGGTCAAGGGAACAGTTGTAAAGTCTGTGCAAAGAGAATGCCCGGAGGGGCCCATTTGTTTTAAGCGATATGTAAATTGAGGCACAATTTCCTCTATAAAGCTCAGGGTTTCCCTCTTCAGGCAACACTCACCAACACAAAGTTTGTGCTGGTGATTTCCAGATTTCTCTCCTGTCAATTACCCTCCATTCATTAGAGGGAGCAACAATGTTCCTGTGCTTAAATTTGGTGTCCTTTCTATTAATGCTCAGAGGTAATCACTTCTTAACCATTTGGATTCTTTTCCTTTTAATTCTTATATGCAGGAGAGCTGACTGAAACTTCTTTCATTTTAGGAGTCCAGTCTCAAGTCCAGTTGGTGGAGTCTGGAGGGGATATGAGAAGACCTGGGGAGTCCCTCCGTCTCTCCTGCCAAACCTCTGGATTCACCTTAAGTAGCTCCTGGATGCACTGGGTGAGACAGGCTCCAGGAAAAGGACTTGAATGGGTGGCACACATAAACCCTTCCAGTGCTACTTACTATTCAGACAAAGTCAAGGGCCGCTTCACCATCTCCAGGGACAATGCCAAAAGCCAGCTGTATCTGCAAATGAACAGCCTCAAAGCTGAAGACACGGCTGTCTATTACTGTGCAAGAGACACAGTGAGAGGAAGTGAATCTGAAGCTTGGTAAAAACCTAAAATTCATCAGGACAGCTCTGCAAGTCAATTCAGCCTCAGAAGGCTGCCTTTTTCTATGACAGAAACTGACAAAACTTCCCGATTGCCAAGACAAGGAAGAAATGATAATGAAAATGTCTGTGTATGGGTGTGTGTGAGAGAGCGGGAGGGAGGGAGAGAGAATTGTTTTCCTTAATTAGAACCCTGTAGTCATTTATTGGATTTGTAGTTCAGTTCTCAGATCTGCCGCCTTTCACCTTTGAGAGATTTGACAGTTTAAATATGTTTAAAAGCCTACCTTCCTCCATCAGTAGAAATGTAGCTATTTAATAAAATAAGGATGCCCTAAAACTCCTAATAATTTTATGGAGTGTGAAACCAAGGAAGGGCGTGGAAGCTGGAATATAAGTAGTCCTCTCTTCTCAGCTTACCTCCCCTCTCCTCCCCTTCACTATTCTTCCCTTCCCCTTCCCTCCCATCCCATATCCTAATTACTCATTGAGAATTGATCACTTTCTAGTAAGAACTTTTGAACTCTCCTATTCTAGGTCCAATTACAGAGTTTGCTGGAAGAAAATGTAATTAAAATGGCTTGAAAATTTCAGTTTCATCTTCCCTGTTTACAAAGTGATCTGGCTTTATAAAGAACTACTACTACTACTACTACTACTACTACTACTACTACTACTACTACTACATTATTGAATGAATCTTGTCCCTTGAGTACTGTGGCAGATAAAAAGAAATGAAACCAGATGATCATTTGTTTAAATATCTAAACCGCCATAGAAAAATTGAGGAAGCATCTCGACCTAAAGAACTTTCTCGGAGAATTGGGAAGTTGTTGTCCTCACCTTGTCACTTTTGGCACTAGGGGGCAATGTTGTCACATGAAACCCCATTGCGTATGCACCCGATGGAGGTGGGGTAGAGAAGAAAACCTCTCATTCGATATTGTCTCATTTTAGGTTGTTTTTTGGGGAGGGCATGACAATTTTTTTATCTTATTCTGTAATAGTTCAGTGAAAAGTTCACATGAAAATCTCACCTCTCAGAAAAATATAAACCTCACCATGAAACGGATAGATAGATAGATAGATAGATAGATAGATAGATAGATAGATAGATAGATGGATGGATGGATGGATGGATGGATGGATGGATGGATGGATGGATAGATGATAGCTAGCTAGCTTGCTAGATAGATAGATAGATAGATAGATAGATAGATAGACAGATAGATGATAGATAGATAGATAGATAGATAGATAGATAGATAGATAGATGATAGATAATGAATGAATGAATGAATGATTATCGATCAAGAGCTAGACAGACAGACATGATAGATGATAGATGGACAGACAGACATGATAGATGATAGGTAGACAGACAGACAGACAGACAGACAGACATATTTTTCAACAGAGAAGTTGTCTACAATCTGGAAATGTTCTTCATATTTTTCTGTACATTGAAACAACCTAAAGGGACAATTGATCATGTAAAGCAGACATGCAAAACAGCTCAAAATTCATTCATACAATACAATAGCAGAATTGGAAGGGACCTTGGAAGTCTTCTAATCCAAACCCCCTGCCTAGGCAGGAAACCCTACACCACTTCAGACAGATGGCTATTCAACATCTTAAAGACTTACAGTGTTGGGGCATTCACAACTTCTGGAGGCAAGCTGTTCCACTGATTCATTGTTCTAACTGTCAGGAAATTTCTCCTTAGTTATAACTTGTTTCTCTCCTTGATTAGTTTCCTTCCATTGTTCTTGTTCTCCTTTCCTTAATCTTCTTTCCTTTCCTTTCCTGTCCTTTCCTCCTTCCCTTCCCTTTTCATTTCCCTTCCCTTCCTTCCCTTCTCATTGTTTATTAGACTGTGTGCGTATCTACTATTTCCATAAAATCCTCGCCATAAAGACATACTTGAGTTGACTTTACTTTTGCTTTGCTAAATGTAGAACAACCTGAATTAGTTGAAGAATCCAAAGAGATTTTGTTAGTATAACTCAGTCTACATAGAGATTGTGTATTTAGTGCACACTTAGTGCATGTTCATCATATGTTAGCTTGAATCAATTCTGAAAAGTGGTGAACATTTTGAAGGCTTTCCTTTAATTGTTCTAATTAAAGGATGCCTTCAGTTTTCTCAAGGCTGGAATGTTACTTCAAGATCACCATTGTAGGAGCCTACAAGGAAAACTATTGAGATAAATGCACCAAGGAGCTCTTTTATCTCAACCAATATGTAAATCGAGGTGAAATTTCCCCTTTAAAGAAGTCAGTTGGTTTTACTTTTAAAGCTACACCCACCAGCACAAATCTTGAGCACTTTCCCAAACCATTCCCTATCGATTCTTCTCCATTCATTAGAGAAAGCCAAAATGACCCCATGGCTGCAGTTGGTCTTCTTACTTGCATCCCTCAGAGATAAATGTTTCCCTCTATAGGGAATTTCCTTCCATTTGCTTTTCTTGTATACAGGAGATCTCAATGAAACACTTTTCTTTTGTTCAATCTTTTCTTGAGTTCAATCTCAAGTCCAGTTGGTGGAAACTGGAGGAGATGTGAGAAGACCTGGAGAGTCCCTCCGTCTCTCCTGCCAAGCCTCAGGATTCTCGTTCAGCATCTATGAGATGAGCTGGGTGAGACAGTCTCCAGGGAAAGGACTTGAATGGGTGGCATATATATGGTCTTCATATCTTTATTACTCTGACAAAGTGAAGAGACGCTTCACCATCTCCAGGGACGATGCCAAAAGCCAGCTGTACCTGCAAATGAACAGCCTCAAAACAGATGACCGACATGTTTCTCTCTATAGCGTGCCGAGGCGGCATGGCTTTAAAAAATAAAATAAAAAATGAAAAATAATGAAAAATGAAAAATCAAGAATGAAAAATAATGAAAAATGAAAAATGAAAAAAAATGAAAAATGAAAAATAGATGTGCCAGCCCGCGCGCCAGCAGAGTTGGGTAAAAAAAACACCACACACACACACACACATACACACACACACACACACACAATAAAAACAAATTACAATTACTTACATTACAAATAAATTGAATTCCTCCCCCCTGCCCCCTCGCTCTGACCCACATACCTTCCAGCTGTGTCAAAAATGCTAGATTTGGTCTAGCCAGGGCCAAGCAGGCTAGGTTTGTTGCTGCTAGAGTCACCACGTGGATGACTATGCTTAAATGTTTTAAAATAGGCTCTAAACAAAGTGCCCTCTGCAGGACAAGGTGGGAGAATCACATGCCTCATTTGCATATAGAATTTTTTGCGTTTTAACCCTTGGTTGACTCTTAAAAGACGAAAAATTCCTTATGCAAAGGAAGCCCATAGTTCTCTAGCCTCCTCCTCCTAACTGCACTGAGGAGACTCAGAGTCACTGTGACTTAGAGTCTGGGAGCAACTACCTTGGCCTTTTTAATTATTTTAAAAATAGTTTCCTTTCCCTCAGGAGACTGGTGAGGCCCCGCCTCCCATGCCTCTAGTGACTGCACATCACTGTAAAAGGGAAAACATGCAAACCACTTCATCATATATCTCCTGCTGCTGCAGCTTCATTCACTCTTGACCTCCTGCCTCTCCTAAAGAAAGATCTCCAAAGAGAAAACAACAGAGAGGAAAAGGGATCATGAATTGGCTGCACCTAATGTTCATTCAAACTATTTTGAAAGGTTTGCTATTGATGATTTCCTAGTTTGTTTTATAACACCGCTCACGCTCAAAGATTATCTTTATAGATCAGAAACATCCTCTTCATCTTTAATTACGGTAGCCTTTTTCTTACGGTGTGATTCATTTCTATCATCTGATGAACATTTCTCCTTCCTCCAGGGGCCCTTTCTCAGATTACTCTCACCCAGTCAAGTCCAGTAATCAAGAATCAAGGAGAATCAGCCCAGCTCAAATGCTCCATAACTGGGTTTGATATTTATCACCATTATATGAATTGGAGCCAAGGTGGCGCAGTGGTTAAATGCAGCACTGCAGGCTACTGCTAGATCAGCAGGTCAGCGGTTCAAATCTCACCGGCTCAGGGTTGACTCAGCCTTCCATCCTTCCGAGGTGGGTAAAATGAGGACCCAGATTGTTGGGGGCAATATGCTGACTCTCTGTAAACCGCTTAGAGAGGCCTGAAAGGCCTATGAAGCGGTATATAAGTCTACTGCTATTGCTATTGCTATTGCTATTGGTTGATAAAGAGCCCTGGGAAGCCATTGGAATGGCTGGTCTATTATCGCATCCCGAAGTACAGTGGTTATTCTCCTACAATACAAGGAAGATTTACTGCGTCCAAAGACAGTTCCAACTTCTACCTCCCAATGAATGACCTGAAAATGGAGGACACAGCTGTATATTATTGTACCACTCACATAGACCCTGCACCATGATGGAAAGGAATCGTGACGAGGGGAAAAAGTCCTTCTGAGGAACTTATGTTTCATGAGATGAACAAGCTGGCAAGATTATTTATAATTAGAAACCACTGTTTCTAAGAAAATACAAGGGGGAATCTCCTTCTCTAGGACAAAAAATTGTTTCATGCGTGAAAAATCCAAAATGTGGGTTACCATCTGTTTCCATGGCCATCTGTCTATCTCTTGGATCATGAATAACAACCCTCCACATCAGTGTTTGTCAATGTTGTCAACTTCAACATGTCTCGACTTCAACTCCTAGTATTCCGACTCCGAGGCAGCATGAATTCTGGGAGTTGAAGTCCAGACATCTTAAAGTTGACATGGTTGTCTAAACCTCAGCCTGAATAGATATTGGAGAATACATATTCACGTTCACTTCTGAGATCTTATCCTTTGATTTTTCATTATTTTCATTCAATATAATTTAACTGCTCCTAACAGAAAGCCAGTTCCTCAAAGGAATTGAATTAAAAAAAATATATCTAGTTTGTTCTTTAAAAAAATGATTTTGTTGAAAGTGTTAATATTTTGTAAGGTATTGTAGCTGATAAGAGCTGAATAATAATAATAATAATAATAATAATAATAATAATAATAATCGTAATACGTAATACGTCGTAATACGTTACGACGTCCTAGGCCCCTGGGTGGGGCCCGACTAGTAACCAATGCCAAATCCGGCGAAACAAGTGGCCGCTGTGATACAATTGTACAACAACAACAACAATAATAATAGAAATAGAGGGAAAATGTCCTACTGGGCTCTATCATTTTTTCCCACCATAAACTTACATGTTTCTATTAGAACAGACAATAAACCTCTCAACTAACAATGGTGTAGTCAAATACTTTCCAGCAGGGGTGAAATTCAGCAGGTTCTGACTGGTTTGGGATAACCGGTAGTGGAAAGTTTGAGCAGTTCGGAGAACTGGCAAATACCATATCTGGTTGTCCCCAGAGTAGAGTGTGAATGAAGACTTTGCAATATCTTTCCCCCAGAAGTGGGGAGGGAAGGGGGATTTTGCAATATCCTTCCCCCTGGAGTGGAGAGAGAATGGAGATTTTGCAGTATCCTTCCCCCAGGAGTGGGGAGGGAATGGAGATTTTGCAATATCCTTCCCTCAGGAGTGGGACGGGAATTAAGATTTTGCAATGGCCTTCCCCGAGGAGTGGGAGGGAATGTGGATTTTGCAGTATCCTTCCCCCAGTAGTGGGGAAGGAATGGATATTTTGCAATATCCTTCCCCCAGGAGTGGGAAAGGAATGGGGATTTTGCAGTATCTTTCCTCTTCCACGCCTGCTAAGCCACGACCATAGAACCAGTAGTAAAATAATTTTAATTTCACCACTGCTTTCCAGGGTTGATCTAAGGCAGGGGTGTCAAACTGGCGGGCAGCAGGCTGGATGGGTCACATGCAGGCCCCACCCATCCCAGCTCCGCGAATGAGAAAAACATCACAAAATATCCCGTGATATCAATGTGACACCACGAGCTTGACACCCATCATCTAAGGGAAGGTTCTATCTCCTTACATGATGTGGCAGTAAAAACATAAACCTCTTATTGGGGAAATCATATGCAAACTACTGCATCCTTCTTGGTCTGGAATAGTCATGTTTCATGACCTGAACAGCTGGCATGGTTCTTTATTATTAGAAACAACTGTTTCTAAAGAAAAATAGAAAGGGGGAATTTCCCTCTCCATGAGCAAAAATTGTGTCATGCATGAACAATCCATGTTGTGAGTTACTGTCTGCTTTACAGCCATCTGTTTATCATGAACAGTCCTCCACATCAGTGTTTGTCAACCTTGTCAACTTTGAGATGTCTGGATTTCAACACCCAATATTCCTACTTAGCCTGAATTCTGGGAATTGAAATCTAGACATCTTAAAGTTGACTATTTGGACTAAAGACCAGCCCAAACCCGATGTTGGAGAATGCACATTCAGGTTAACTACTTCGTAGCTGCCCTTTGATTTCAGAAATCCAACAAACCTAACAAATGGAACAATATACTGTCAGAACCCTTGATTTAATTGTAGATCTATGTAAAATAAATACATGCATAATTGGAAAATATAGTTATGATCAAAATGCTTGAGTAAGCGGCAGTGGTGGGATTCAGCCAGTTCGCACCATTTCAGAAGAACCAGTTGTTAAGTTTCTGAGCAATTTGGTGAACTGGTTGTTGGAAGAAATCATTAGGGAACAGAACCGGTTGTTAAATTATTTGAATTTCACCACTGGTAAGCGGTGTGCAAAATTTCAGCTGGGCTCCTCTAAAGACAGGTGTCAGGCCTGCAGCAGTTCCCTTAAGAATCTTTGGCCTGCCACACTCTTATTAAGGGAGGGGGGTTAGCAAAGGGTAGAATGTGTTGTTTTTTAAAAAAATCCTTCCTAGAAGCTCAAGATCATCTTTTGTCTCCCAAACCTTTACACCTCACTGGAAGCAGTTAGGCGTAGATGCCAGCATGGAAGAAGAAGATTGGACCATGTGATGGACTGTGGGGCAAGATCATGAACTTTTAACTGGGTGGGATTCTGATGTAACTTCCAGAGTCGGAATCCCATAGCACTATGCCAACATGCCTGCTTTATTAAATTGGAACTTTAAGCATAGTTTTGGCTTCGACTCTGATTTAATTTTACATGGTATTTGGAAAGCTAACAACAGAGTTTGCAGGGGGTCAATGTAGCCCCCGGACTGGTTGTAAGACAAACATTGATTCTTGGCTGAATTTGAGATTTCTAGCTGCAATGGACAGCAAATCTAGGGTTGACTCCGGGTGCTACTCTACACTAATAGATGGCCAAGCTACTTAGCCTGAAGGACCCCATATGGATATTAGTGATCTGTTCTGACCCCCCCCCCCTCATTCTACACCAAAGGACACTCCAAGCCAGAGATAAGTTACGGCATTTAATTAACAGACAGACAGTTCCTTGGCAGCAACCTGGCACAAACAAACTTGGGCAGCAATAAAAACAGATAAGGCTTGGCAGCAATCCAGCCTGCCAAGCTCATACAATGTTCTCCGACATTCAATCCTGCATTGACTTCTACAAAGAGGGGCATGTGCACAAGTAGCTTTTTATAGTCTGGAGAGGAGCCTAATGACCACCAGCTGAGTACAATCACCTCCTGGAATTGCGTAGTTGTTCCTGACACCTACTAGCTCTTTGATGGCGTGCATCCAGGAAGAATTTACTACTGGTAACCGGCTCACTCTCCCTTGTCTCCTCCCCACTGGTTCAAGGCTCAGGTGCCTCCTGGTGGCCAATCAGCCTCTCTGTGACCTGCTCAGAGTCGGAACCCTGTCCAGGATCCTCCACATCCTCCAGAGCCGACTCAGAGGGCCGCTCACTGTCGGAGTCTGGTGGCAGCTCCAACGGCTCCTGCTGGGCCACAACAGTGGTCTACGGGATTTAAAATTATGAATTTAGTGGTCCATGAGATCCGAAAGGTAGGTGAACCTTGGTGTAGGGGCACATTGTGTCCTTTTGGGGCAGCTCATTTTACAGCAGCTTTTAGGGCAGCTCGTCGACCTTTGGTCCCAAACTGTCACTCAACTCTCTATTTACATATGAACAGTCTGAAGGAAGAAGACCCAGGGATCTATTACTGTGCTAGAGATACACAGTGCTGAAAGTCTAACCTGAACTCATGCAAAAACTCTTTCCCTCTCTAAACCTTGGAAGGATGTTCCTGCAGGTGGAGCTCATGTTCCATCGTGCTTTTATTCAGCAAAAAAAAAAAATATTCAGAATCAAAAAATAGAAGTAACCACAAAGGAAGAACAAAAATAGGGAAGGAAACATTGGTTCACCATCTGGAGCAGCTGTCATGCAAGAGTGTCCTCAGAGGTGAAAGACCCCAGATTGATTCTTCATTCATTCAAGATATTGAAATGCTTCTCAACTTTCTCAGATTTTGGATATCTGGACTTCGATTTCCCTGAATTCCCCAGCCAGCGTGAATTCTCCTCAGAATTATCTTAGTCATGGGAACTGGGATGTGATTAAGCTTATGAATTCTACTGTGGGAAGAATTGCCAGTGATGGCTAACCTTTTCCGGACAGAGTGCCCAAAACATGGGTGCCAAAATCCAGTGCATGTCCCCATACATGTGCCTCACCCCCACGCATGTGGGTACACTCCACTACATTTACCCCCACCCCGTGCATGTGTGTGGCCCTCCACATGTGCTCCCCTCCTACACATGCACGCATGGCCTCCTGCATGCACCCTTCCCGCAGTGCATGCACATGTGTCCCCCCACATTCCCCCCCATGCAAACGCAGCAGAGACCCAACAACAGCTGGCTGATGGAAAGCATACGTACATCTTCATATAGTTGAAGTCTCTAAGATCAATTTTCTATCTCTATCTCTATCATCTCTGTATCTCTGTATCTCTGTCTCAGTCTCTGTCTGTCTGTTGGTCTCTCTCTCTCTCTCTCTCTCTCTCTCTCTCTCTCTCTCTCTCTCCGTCTATTCTATTCTATTCTATTCTATTCCATTCCATTCATCAATCTGTCTGTCTGTCTATCTATCTATCTATCTATCTATCTATCTATCTATCTATCTATCTATCTCTATCATCTATCATCACTGACTGTTACAAGAAAAATAAATTTATTAATCTATCAATATTCCTCAAGCCAGGAAAATAAACTTTTCTAAAATTTGAGTGGAAGCTAGAGAATTCCCAGTTTCCTATTCTAGATGGAAAAGTCAAAACCAATTCACGAAGACCATCTCATCAAATCCCTTCTGTACCAATACAAAGAAAACAACACGGCCTTGGGTAAGAATTCATCCTGAGCAGAATTCAACTAGAAGGGATTTAACAGTAACAGAGTTGGAAGGGACCTTGGAGGTCATTGAGCCCAACCCCCTGTTCACGCAAGAGACCTATACTAGGAATTTGAACCGCCGAATTGCCGACCTTTCTGATCGAGAAGCTCAGCATCTTAGCCACTGAGCCCTTAGCCAGTTTTACCAGATTTCACTTGCTCCACAGCTCCACAACTCCCTCCCCAAAGAGAATATAAATGTGTAGTAGATGCGCTGTGGATATGCACCATTCCTGATATGAGCTCAAGGTCTGTTTATTATGTACTAGTTAAATTTGAGGATGTGACTTTCTTATATTTGTACCATCTGTGACTTCATGCAAATGCTCCTGGTGTGGCTTTTTCTTAAATGCCGCAACCGAGGATCATTTTTAGGTGAGGAGAGTGAATCCCATACGTCCATCATGGAGCTAAATATCTTGATTTCTTTCTTAGTGGTCTTACCTGCATGTAAGGGGAGAAAATAATCCACATTTTTTTAAACACAGCAAATGGTTTTACTCTTGATTTCTTCATACACATTTTTTTTTCTTTTTGTCCCCTTCTATACTCTTGAATGCAGGTATTTCATCACAAATTACACTTACTGAGTCTGGTGGTGGCCTAAAGAAGCCAGGAGATACTCTACAGCTGACTTGTTCAGTCTCTGGATTTGCCATCACATCCTATGGAGTGAACTGGATCCGTCAGCCCACTGGAAAGGCTATTGAATGGAATGGTATTATCTGGGGTGGTGGAAGCACTAACTATAACAGTGCTCTCCAGAATCGGATCAGGATCACAAGGGATACTTCCAAAAACCAGGTCTTCCTTCAACTGACTGCTTTAACGACTGAAGACACAGGAACTTATTACTGTGCAAGAGTCACAGTGATAAAATGCTTTGCTCAAGCAGCCCAAAACCACTCTTCCTCAAAACAAATCCTTAGTCATTTGTTGTTTTTGAATGGCAGCCAGCAAGGAGGTGGCTTTCCATGCACTGCCAGCTATGTGTGAAAGAGTAAATTTGGAGTATGCTATAGGAGCACGTGGGGCAGGCAGATGTTCTTGGAATAAAGTGGCCGCACAACTTTATTGTGGGATCACTTTCTATGACATGTAAGATTTCCGTGACATGTAAGCCCCTTTCTATGACATGTATTCTGACCTTGGCTTCCCCAAACAACGAAGCAGATTCCTTGACCCAACTGTTGTGGTCTACCAGTGGTCAGTGGAGATGGCAGCAGATTCGGACAGTGAGGAGGTTGGTGAGGAACATGGGCTAGTCCTGGAGTCTGGGGAAGGCTCTGATGAGGGCTCTGTGTTGGAGGCAGAGAGAGCGCCAGAGCTGTATGCCAGTTATCAGCTGCCTTCAGATTCAGACATCAATGATAGATAGATAGATAGATAGATAGATAGATAGATAGATAGATAGATAGATAGATAGATATTTTATTTGTATGCAGCCCTTTTCCCTGGGGGGACTCAGGGCGGCTCACAGTTCAGGGGGAGGGAGGACAAACCATGTTAAACACATAAAAGAATACATTGTTAAAAGCACAACATTCATACAATTCGGGTGGGGTCAATATCTTTAACCCCAGGCCTGTCAGGACAGCCAGGTTTTAAGGGCTGTGCGGAAGGTCTGGAGGGAGGTGAGGGTACGAATCTCCATGGGGAGTTCGTTCCATAGGGTCGGAGCTGCCACCGAGAAGGCTCTCCTCCGCGTGGTTGCCAGTCGACATTGGCCGGCTGATGGAAGTTGGAGAAGGCCTAATCTATGTGATCTAATTGGTCGAGTGGAGGTAATTGGCAGTAGGCGGTCTCTCAAGTACCCAGATCCAATACCATGCAGGGCTTTGTAGGTGATAAGTAGCACCTTGAAGCGTACCCGGAGATCGACAGGTAGCCAGTGCAGCTCGCGGAGGATAGGTGTTGTGTGGGTGAAACGAGGTGCACCCACGATCGCTCGCGCGGCCGCATTCTGGACTAGCTGAAGTCGCCGAATACTCTTCAAGAGCAGCCCCATGTAGAGCACATTGCAGTACTCCAGCCTAGAGGTCACAAGGGCACGAGTGACTGTTGTGAGAGCCTCCCGGTTCAGGTAGGGCCGCAACTGGTACAGCAGGCGAACCTGGGCAAATGCCCCCCTGGTCACAGCTGACAAATGGTGTTCAAAAGTCAGCTGTGGGTCCAGGAGGACTCCCAAGTTGCGGACCCTCTCTGAGGGGCATAGTATTTGACCCCCCAGCCTGAGAGATGGATCACTTGCCAAATTAGTGGGAGGGAAGCAAAGCAGCCACTCGGTCTTATCTGGATTGAGCACAAGCTTGTTAACCCTCATCCAGTCTCTAACAGCCTCAAGGCCCTGGCTCATCATGTCCACCGCTTCATTGAGTTGGCACGGGGCGGACAGATACAAATGTGTATCGTCTGCATACTGGTGGTATTTTATCCCGTACCGCCGAATGATCTCACCCAGCGGTTTCATGTAGATATTAAAAAGTAGGGGGGACAGCACCGAACCCTGCGGCACCCCATATTTTAGGGGCCTAGGGGTCGATCTCTGCTCTCCGACTAACACCGACTGCAACCTGTCCGAGAGGTAAGAGGAGAACCACCGTAGAACAGTGCCTCCCACCCCCACCTCCCGCAGTCGTCGCAGAAGGATACCATGGTCGATGGTATCGAAAGCCGCTGAGAGGTCAAGGAGTACCAGGATGGAGGCGTGGCCTCCATCCCTGGCTCTCCAGAGATCATCGGTCAATGCGACCAAAGCGGTTTCTGTGCTGTAGCCAGGCCTGAAGCCAGACTGGAATGGATCAAGATAACTAGCTTCCTCCAAGGACCGCTGGAGCTGAAAGGCCACCACCTTCTCAACAACTTTCCCCACAAAGGGGAGGTTGGAGACTGGACGATAGTTGTTTAGAATGGCTGGATCCAAAGATGGTTTCTTCAGGAGGGGTCTCACCACCGCCGCCTTAAGGGTGGGGGGAAAGACCCCCTCCCGAAGGGAGGCGGTAACAACCGCCTGGATCCAGCCCCGTGTCACCTCCCTGCTGTTAACAACCAGCCAGGAGGGGCACGGGCGCATGTGCAAGGCGAATGGCCGCTAACCTCTTCTCTCCGGTCTGGGTGAGCGGAAAAACATTAAAATATACCAACGTCCTGGTTTGGGACTATGCAGGAGGGAGCCCCAGCGGTAGAGCGACATTTGGGGCACTCGAACCATTGTTTATTTGGAGAGTTGTCACGGCTGGGCAGCCCCTGGGCCAGGAAATCACCCGCAGCATTTCCAATAGCGTTCGGTGGCACAAACCAAGATCATGGCGGCGGCGCGCTGATGGCGCCGACCTCAGTGGCTTCTCTTCGTAATTTTAGCCCCGTTTCTTCCGTCGACCATGAGGAGCCTTGGAAGGTGTCTGGCGGCTGTGATCCGAATCCTGGAGAGGTGGTAGGTGATCTGAAGTGGCGCTGGATGAAGCTGGGCAGTCGGTTTGTTTGCTGCTGCCTCTTTAAGCGCCCCCCCCCTGTTCCATCGGCTCTGCCGGCTTGCGAAACGCGGCGCCCTTGGCTCCTTTTGACAATCTCTGTTTTCGCTCTCATGCTATTCGAACTGCATTAGACTATCCCAGAGAAGGGGCTGGCCTGGCAGGGCACCGAGCGAGATCAGGCAGTTGCCTTTGCTGCCTCTGTGGCCCTTTTGGACGCCCCCCCCTCCGCCCCATTTAATCTGGCCTTCTTTTCGGTGTGGCCTGTCCTGTGTGGTTTCTCACGGCTACGGGGCCTTTTCTGCCATCTGGCCCCCCCTTATTCACAGTAGCTGGATGTTTGGACTTACAACTTGGCCCACCTAATGTGTCTATTATCATCTATGGAGGCTCAGAGATGTCATCTCAGCCCTTTCAAAGGAAACTCTTCCGGCCTTGGGCACAGTTTTTGGGACGTGGAGGAAGGGAGAGGGATGGAACACCCCTCTCTGGACTGCACCCCCCTCATTGAACTCACTGAACTCTTACCAGAACTCTCACCAGACTTGCAGAAGAGAAGACTAAGACAATTAAGACCTTTATAAAAACCTCATACGCTCTTTGCACACTGCGCAATTTTTAATTTTTAAATTTTTAATTTAATTTTAAATTGGTATGATGAGTGTATGAGATTGCATGTGTTTGAGTGAATGCTCCCACTTTTATTACCCTATATTGCTGTATTTATGTGTTTTTAATTATCACGTGGGGACTGTCTCAGTGAACGAATGAGTATGTCTGATTCGGAGGGCCTGTCCGGGAATGCGGGAGCTATAGGTGTGGTTGGGGGGACCACAATGACACAAGACACACTCCTCTAAGTTCAAGTGTAACCCTAAATTTTGTTTAAATTGCACACAAAATTTCATTTAATGTACAATGTTGACTACATAACTTTGAGATTAATGTCCTTGATTTAAGTCTGTGTCAGTCAAAGAATTGCCTAGATCTTTAACTTCATTTTTCTGGTTGCACCAATTACACGTACAGTACATTTTATCCTGATAACTTATCCATTAATAGCAGTCACTTTCTTCACAAGATATAAAGAAAACTACAGCCCATTAATCTCAGGATTGTTTCCAGAGTCAACATCACTCAATAGGAAGTGCTCAAATTTGCCTTCTTTTTGGCTGTTTCTCCTGGAGAATTTCCAAACCCGGTGTACCACAAAGGTAGAGGAGAGGCTGGTTGGAAATTCTGGGTCCTGCAGTCACACGTTTGGAGAATATCTGATTGGGAGCCTCCAGCAATGGATCATGATATTAATTACTTTGGTTAGTAGCCATATTGTACAGGGCTTTTATTTTTTTGAGCACAAAGCTCAAAAAAACCTGGCTGGGCCCGGAGGGAGGAGTCCCCCTCGTAGAGATGTGCCCAGAGGGCTTTCAGGTGCTCCATCAGCTGAGAGCTCAGCGAAGGGGTGGGGTGTGGCCATTGTTATCCGGGAGTCTCTAGTATCTCGTAGGAACCCTGCTCCGGAGCTTGTCGGGTGTGAGTCCCTGCTGGTGAAGTTGGACCTCAAGGGTCAAGTGCGCTTGCTGTTAACGTACCTGCCTCCCAAGAGCATTGCAGCAGCCCTCCCCTCGCTCCTCGAGTCGGTAGCCGAGCTGGCAATTGAGTTTCCCAGGCTTATGGTTCTGGGGGATTTCAATTTGCCTTCGCTCGGTGAACACTCTGATGGAGCGCAGGAGTTCATGGCTTCCATGACAGCCATGGGCTTGACCCAAGTAATTCAGGGCCCAACCCACTCGGCGGGTCACATGCTCGACCTCATATTTCTCTCGGAGCAGTGGACTTGTGATCTTGGTCTGAGGGGTAGTGAAATCGTACCCCTGTCGTGGTCAGACCACTACCTACTGAGGCTTGACTTTCGGAGATCACACCCCCACTGTAGAGAGGAGGAACCGACCAGGTGGTTCCGCCCCAGGCGACTTATGGACCCTTTGAGGTTCCAGACGGAGCTTGGGGTTGTTCCTGATACCCTCGCCCGCAGTCCGGCGGAGACTCTGGTTGCTGCTTGGAACTCGGCAGCGACGGAGTCTCTTAACCGGATTGTGCCTCTACGGCCGCTCCGAGGCACTGGATCCAGGAGGGCTCCTTGGTTTACTGAGGAACTCCGGGAGAGGAAGCACCAGAAGAGACGCCTAGAGCACCAATGGAGATCCAATAAATCCGAATCGAACCGAGCACTTTTAACATCTTGCATCAGAGAGTACATCCGGGCAATCAGGACATCAAAAAGAACTTACATTGCCACTCTGATTGCGTCCGCTGAGTCACGCCCAGGCGCCCTGTTCAGGATAACCCGCTCCCTCCTAAATAGGAGGGATGCGGGTGATCCTTTGCAGGGCAGGGCTGAGGATTATGTCCAGTTTCTCACGGACAAAGTTGCTCGGTTTCGGACGGACTTGGACTCCAATTCTGCAGAACCAGCCGAGGCACTAAGGGATGATCTGGTAGGCCATCGCGGACTGAGTTTCAGGCTGTTGCCCCTGAGGACGTGGACAAGGCCATGAGAGCTGTAAGTGCCTCCACATGTGTACTGGACCCGTGTAGTTGTAGTTGAGTTTATTTATAGGCCGCCCTTTTCCCTGAGGGGACTCAGGGCGGCTAACAACTTGTATGGGAGGGGAAGACATACAATAACAGAAAAACACAATGTATAATTAAAATCAAGCAACATTCATTCAACATTTGGGTGGGGGCGGATTATGCTCTTTACCCCCAGGCCTGGCGGGATAGCCAGATCTTGAGGGCTGTGCGGAAGGTCTGAAGGGTGGTGAGGGTACGAATCTCCACGGGGAGATCGTTCCAGAGGGTCGGAGCTGCTACTGAAAAGGCTCTCCTCCGCGTAGTTGCCAGCCGGCACTGGCTGGCAGATGGCACTCGGAGGAGGCCTAATCTGTGAGATCTTATGGGTCGAGAGGAGGTGATTGGCAGGAGGCGGTCTCCCAAGTACGCAGATCCACTGCCATGAAGGGCTTTGTAGGTAGTAAGAAGCACCTTGAAGCGCACACGGAGATCAACAGGTAGCCAGTGCAGCTCGCAGAGGATAGGTGTTATGTGGGTGAACCGAGGTGCACCCACAATCACTCGCGCATTCTGGACTAGCTGAAGCCACCGGATGTTCTTCAAGGGCAGCCCCATGTAGAGCACGTTGCAGTATTCCAGCCTAGAGGTCACGAGGGTGCGAGTGACTGTTGTGAGAGCCTCCCGATTCAGGTAGGGTCGCAACTGGCGCACCAGGTGAACCTGGGCAAATGCCCCCCTGGTCACAGCCGACAGGTGGTAATCAAAGGTCAGCTGTGGATCCAGGAGGACTCCCAAGTTGCGAACCCTGTCTGAGGGGTGTAAAATTTGGCCCCCCAGCCTGAGCGATGGAACACTAACCAAATTTTTGGGAGGGAAACACAACAGCCACTCGGTCTTTTCTGGGTTGAGTACAAGCTTGTTAGCCCTCATCCAGTCCCTGACGGCCTCGAGACCCTGGTTCATCACGTCCACCGCTTCATTGAGTTGGCACGGGGCGGACAGATACAGCTGCGTACAGCATATTGTTTTTATCTTATCCCGTGCCTCCGAATGATCTCGCCCAGCGGTTTCATGTAGATGTTAAATAGTACGGGGGACAGGACCGACCCTTGCGGCACCCCATATGTTAGGGGCCTCATGGTCGATCTCTGTCCCCCAACCAACACCGACTGCGACCTGTCCGAGAGGTAGGAGGAGAACCACTGCAAAACAGTGCCTCCCACCCCCACCTCCCGCAGTCGTCACAGAAGGATACCATGGTCGATGGTAACGAAAGCCGCCGAGAGATCGAGGAGAACCAAGATGGAGGCGTGGCCTCCATCCCTGGCTCTCCAGAGATCATCGGTCAATGCGACCAAAGCGGTTTCTGTGCTGTAACCAGGTCTGAAGCCGGACTGGAAGGGGTCCAGGTAATCGGCTTCCTCCAAGGACCGCTGGAGCTGGTAGGCCACCACCTTCTCAACAACCTTCCCAATAAAGGGAAGGTTGGAGACTGGATGGTAGTTATTAAGTACGGCTGGATCCAAAGATGGTTTCTTCAGGAGGGGTCTCACCACCGCCGTTTTAAGTGCGGCGGGGAAGTGCCCCTCCCGAAGCGAGGCGGTAATAACCGCTTGGATCCAGCCCCGTGTCACCTCCCTGCTGCTAGCAACCAGCCAGGAGGGACACGGGTCCAGTACACAGGTGGAGGCACTCACAGCCCTCATGGCCTTGTCCACGTCCCCGGGGGTAACATCCTGAAACTCAACCCAGCGATGGTCTACCAAATCGTCCTCTCGTGTCTCAGCTGGCTCTGCAAAGGTGGAGTCCAAATCTGACCGAAACCGAGCAACTTTGTCCGCCAAGAACTGGGCATAGTCTTCAGCCCTACCATTCAAGGGGTCCCCCGTATCCCTCTTATTTAAGAGGGAACGGGTTATCCTAAACAGGGCGGCTGGACGGGACTCGGCGGACGCAACCAAGGTGGCAATATAAGATCTCTTTACTGCCCTAAGTGCCCTGATGTAATCCTTGGTGCAGGTTGTTAAGAGTGCTCGGTTCGATTCGGATTTATTGGACCTCCACAGGTGCTCTAGGCGTCTCCTCTGGTGCTTCCTCTCCCGGAGATCCTCGGTGAACCAAGGAGGCCTCCGGGATCCGCCGCCTCGGAGGGGCCGTAGTGGCGCAATCTGGTCGAGGATCTCTGATGCTGCCGAATGCCAGGCAGCAACCAGAGTCTCTACCGGACTGTGGGCGAGAGTATCAGGAATAACCCCAAGCTCCGTCTGGAACCTCAAAGGGTCCATAAGTCGCCTGGGGCAGAACCACTTGGTCGGTTCCTCCTCCCTACAGTGGGGGTTTGGTCTTCAGAAGTCAAGCCTCAGTAGGCAGTGGTCTGACCATGACAGGGGTATGATCTCATTACCCCTCAGACCAAGGTCACAAGTCCACTGCTCCGAGAGGAATACGAGGTCGAGCGTGTGACCCGCAGAGTGAGTTGGGCCCCGAATTATCTGGGTCAAGCCCATGGCTGTCATGGAAGCCATGAACTCCTGCGCCCCATCTGACTGTTCACCGAGCGTAGGCAAATTCAAATCCCCCAGGACCATAAGCCTGGGGAACTCAATTGCCAGCTCGGCTACCGACTCGAGGAGCGAGGGGAGGGCTGCTGCAACGCTGTTGGGAGGCAGGTACGTTAGCAGCAGGCCCACTTGACCCTTGAGGTCCAGCTTCACCAGCAGGGACTCACACTCGACAAGCTCTGGAGCAGGGATCCTACGAGGTACTAAAGACTCCCGAATAACAATAGCCACACCCCCACCCCTTCTCTGAGCTCTCGGCTGATGAAGCACCTGAAATCCTTCTGGGCACATCTCTATGAGGGGGATTCCTCCCTCCGGGCCCAGCCAGGTTTCAGTAATACATGCCAGGTCTGCCCTCTCGTCTAAAATTAAGTCCTGGACGAGGGGAGCCTTATGAACTACAGACCTGGCATTTAGTGACAACAGCCGGAGACCAGGGTCCTGATTACTCGCGCCATCTGGCCTTGGAGTGGGACTCATAGGGCCGGAAGGAGGGATCTCTGTAACGTAGCGAGCCCTCCTTCCCCGGTAATGGCCAGCCCTAAAGTCCCCACCATATCTGCCCCTCCCTGTTACGACCGTAGTGCTCCGGCCCACTCCTGTGTCTGTAATTCCCTCAACCACCCCAACGACCCCCGCGTTCCTCGGCAGGTCCTCCGAATCAAACACACTCATTCGTTCACCCGAGCAATCCCCACGTAATAATTAAAAACACACAAAATACTGCAATAATAGGTCAATAAAAGTGGGGTCATTCACTCAATCACATGTATATCCCATGCATATCCCATACAAAAGAGAGAAAAAAGAAAGAGAGAGAAAAAGAGGGAAAAATAAAATTGCGCAGCTGTTAAAAAAAGTGCAAGTTCTGGGAAGGTCCAAAAGGTCCATGGTAGTTGAGGGAAGCAAAGGGCTTTCTTACATACTGTGAGCACCCCCACTCGTCTAATAATTGCGCTCTCTGAGGCAGCAGGTCCGGAGCGGTATCAGGCAGCGATGGCCGTGGCAGATGGAAATGCAGTCCAAAAGCCGCACTCAAGAAGGAGTCAAGTGTCAAACAGCAAAAGGCCCTGCAGCGGCGAAGGCCAAGTCGGGGGGAGAATGCACCGAAAGGAGAGGCCAAGCCAAAGGGAGAGGGAGGGGGGATGTCCGAACGGGCTGCAATGGCAGCAGATGAAAACAGCCTCCCATTCTCTCCCAGTACTGTCCCAGGCTGACCATCTTCTCCATGGGGCAATGGATAGCCCGGTGCAAATCCAGAAACTCCTCACAAGGCGCAGCTAAAAGCGCCGAAAAGCCAAAAAATGCCGCCCAACAGTAAGGGGGGGGCAAGGCTCTCTCAGCCAGCAGTTAGAGCAGTTAATGAGGCAGAGGAACAGCTGGAGCATGTTCCCAGTGTGCGCATGCACAGAGTTGTTGGATGAAAGGAACAGTTCAGTGGTCGGTTGCTTCTGGCATTACTGTTGCTTTGGTTGCAGTGACCCAGTCTGCCAAGTTGCTACCAGTTCAGCTAAACCTGTTCGAACCGATAAGAACCCACCTCTGGAACAGCTAAAGAACAAGGGTCGACTTGGGAGTAAGGCCACAGATGGACAATGAATGGCCCCTCCCACAGGAAATACAAGATGATTGAAAGGGGAGTGGAGTTTGCAGGAGACAATTAGTTTGCTTAATTGGTTCATGAGTCTCCAAGACTCCTTGCCAAATTTTGCAGATATCGGCCTGGTGGGCCACAACAACGTTCAAAGGTGTTAACCAGCATCTCAAATCATATCTGGAATCCAGTACAACATACAAACTAACCATGTTACATGGGTCTAAAGAGATGCACACATAGATGCCTGCAGTGTTGCACTCCAAAACAACTGTGGCTTCCAGATGGTCTTCAAGGACAGCCCCCTGTAGAATGCATTGGATTACTCCATATGTGAGGTCACTAATCCGCATGCAGTTCCAGTCCAGGAATTGGCAAATCTGCTGCCCCGTATGCAAAGGCCCCCGTGATCATAGCTGCTGAATGTTCTTCAAGTAGAAGCTGAGATCAGAACCTCAGATGGTCCATCAAGTCCAAACAGGGCAATGCCACCCTATCCAAGATCAAAAATGGAAAGTTTCCATTCATTAGATCTGATAGACAGATGCCTGAATGATTCGGTTTTGTCAAGGATGAGCTGTAACCTGTTCTACCTCCTCCAGACCCTCACGCTCTCCAAGCACTGGAGCAAAACCTCAAGAGCTTCACTTGGATAGATGTGGACAGAGATATAGTGTATATCTAGGTATCGTCCCCATATTGATGGTGATCCCTGTACAGGCAGATGGTCTCACCTAGTGGTTCCCTGTAGATATTGAATAGGAGATCAAGGATGACCATTTGGTTTTTCTGCCTCAGGGCAGGACCTTAGTTTTCTAACCAATGAGCTGCTTCTTGTTGAAGGACAGAGGACCTAATTTTCAAATCTGTAACATCCTTCGGAATCTTGAATCTATCTTAGAAAGGGTAAGTGTTCTGACCCCCTCCTCCATTCAGTAACAAATGCCAAGACAAGCTTAACTGGAATTCTACAGCACTTTATTAGCAGGAAACATAAATCTCGGTAGCTGAAAGCCCAAGCATAACAAACAGATAAGAACCTTGGCAGCAACTCAGACTTCGACAGAGACAGATAAAAGCTTCTCCAGCGTTAAGAATGAAGTTGAATACTGCAAATCAGACTCCTCCCAGAGTCCCTCCTTAAATAAAATCTTGAGAGGAGCCTAATTACAACCAGCTGGGTCCAATTATCTTTTGTAACTGCGTAGCTGTTTTCTCCGTCGATCTGCCCGGAGTTGCCGGGCATCCAGGACCACCTCCCTTGACTCCTCGTCACTACGCCAAGGCCTGACGTCAGGAGCACACTCCCTTCGGCTCTCACTGCTGCTCCATGCCTCAGCTCCTCCTGGTGGCCAACAAGCCTCTCTGCACCCTGATCGGAGTCTGAACCCTGTCCAGGGTTCTCCACCTCTTCCAGAGCTGACTCATAAGGCCCCTCTCTGTCCAAGTCTGTTTGCAACTCCAATGACTCCTGCTGGGCCACAACAGATAAGGATCCCCCTCCCCCAATGTGGTATCATCCTTCATGATGGTGATGGTTATGTCAGGCCAGCAGCCGGTTCCTTTTAGGATCTTTGGCCTGCCCTGCTCTCTCTTATTTTACTATGCTTTTTCATTAGTGTGGAATTGGGAGGGGGAATAGTAAGGAGTAGAATGTGTTGTTGTCAAAATAAAAAAAATCCTTCCTAGAAAGCCAAGGCCATCCTTTGTCTCTGCACATCTGCATCTGACCAGAACAGGTTGGGTGGAACTGCCAGCGTGGAATTGAGAGATTGGACCATATGATAGACTTGTGGGTGTAGGGGCAAGATCAGGAACTTTCAACTGGGTGGGGAAACCCAGGAAGATTTCAGATTTGGGGTTTCCCCAGATGTGCCAACATGTCTCTCTTAATAAATTGGAACTTTGAGGAATACTTTGCCTTGGATTCTGATTTAATTTTGGATGATATTTGGAATGCTGTCAGATTATTTAGGAGGGGGAGGAAGAGGAGGAGGAGGAATAATTTTCTTAAGGGGTTTGCCCAACACTTACTCCAGCCACATTTTATGGGATCCAGTCATCAAAAGTCCCATTTATCTGTATACTGTCTATCATTTTATCTTTTCATTTAATGGGTATTATTTTTATTTTTACATATCAATTCCTAAGGTGGTTTACGAAAGTAATCTTCCAGAGTTGGAGAAATTTCCTCTTTGTTTCTCAATGCCAGGTCTAAGATTACAATCAAAGAACATTAGGAGAACTGCTATGAAAAGCATGTTAAAAATAGCACTATTTAATAGAAAGTAATAAAAGCATATGTGAACAAATGTCTGTTCTGACCGAGGCTTCCCAAGAGCATGAAGCAAACTCCTTGTCCCAACCAAAAAAAAAACCCTTTTATTAAATTACTGTGAATTCTGCTCATTGACATCCAGCAAAGTCTTTCATGGAAGGATTTATAGTCACAGATTTTATCAGACTTGGAGAGCTGACAGGCCGATATCTGCAAAACTTGGTAAGGAATCTTGGGGAGTCACGAACCAATTAAGCGAACTAATTGTCTCCTGCAAACTCCACTCCACTTTCGTTCCTCTTTTATTTCCTCTGGGAGGGGCCATTCATCATCCATCTGTGGCCTTACTCCCAAGTCGACCCTTGTTCTTTAGCTATTCCCTTTGTCTGGCAGCTCTGCACACACACACACTGGGAACAGGCTCCAGCTGTTCATCTGCCTCATTCATGTCTGACTCCAAAGTCAACTAATAACTGTCAGACAACCCTGGCCCTATCTCTGCCTCTGATGCAGAGCACTCATCAGAGCCTTCCCCAGACTCCAGGACTGGCCCATGTTCCTCCCCAACCTCCTCACTGTCCACATCAGTTGCCAGCTCTGCTGGCTGCTGGTGGACCACAACAATATCAGAAATATTTCAACAGCATCCAGGCTGTGTGAAAATCACAAATTGATTCTTCAACTTTCATTTATATGCCTTTTCAGCATCTTCATTGTTATTTTGTGGTGAGGGTTGGGATAAACAAGTAAATTGAAAAAAATAATAATTTGAAACTGAATGTAATTATTTGATCATACATAAAGTCCATTGTATCTGTCCCAAAGTAGCTATCCATTGTGTATCATTTTTGCATCTGCTTTCTTCTTATGAGGTGCTCCTTGTTGTTCAATTCAGGCCTCAGCACAATTATGAAACATTTGGGGGAAAATATGCATCCCAAAAGCCCAGCACTTGAGGCCAAGATGGAGAAGATCTCCACAGCTACCATATATTTTCCCTTGGTGCTCAGATAGGTTGGGACAAAGGACAACCAAACACTGGTGAATACCAGCATGCTGAAAGTGATGAATTTGGCTTCGTTGAAACTATCTGGCAACTTCCTAGCCAGAAAAGCAACGCTGAAACTGATGATGGACAGAAGCCCCATGTAGCCCAAGACAAGATAAAACATAGCGACAGAACCTTCCTTACACTCTGCTACTATCTCAGTGGTCAGTGTGTCCATGTCCAAATTGGGGAATGGGGGAGAGATTGTTAGCCATATAGTGCACATGCCAACTGGGATGGAAGAGCTGGAAAGGACAATAAAACATGTAAGCCTCTTTCCCATCCACTTTCTCATACTGGATCCTGGCTTGGTGGCCATGAAAGCTACTACCACAGTGATGGTTTTAGCTAACACACAGGAAACAGCCAATGAAAAGATGATACCAAAGGCTGGTTGCCGAAGGAAGCAGGTCATCACCCCGGGCTTACCAATAAACAGGAAAGGTGAGAGGAAGCAGAGCAAAAGAGAGAGAAGGAGAGCGTAGGTGAGGTCCCGGTTGTTGGCTTTGACAATGGGACTATCTTTGTGCAGGTGGAATATTTTAAATACCAAAATGGTGATTGAGAAGAAGAAGATGGCACTTGTGACTAGGGAGATGCCCAAAGGTTCTTCGTAAGACAAATAAACTATCATTTTGGGAAAACATTCATCTTGTTCCTGGTTTGGATACTGATCAGATGGACATTTGAAGCAATCTTCTGTATCTGGATACAGAAAAAAAGAGATAAAGGCTGTGTTACCACTCAGTTCTCATGTCAATCTTTTAAAAAAGAGGCCTGTCACTCATGATTCCACAAGAGAAGCAAATTTTAGCAATAGCAATAGCAGTTAGATTTATATGTTTAATATTTAATATTTGTTTAATGTTTATTGGTCTTGTATGCCACCCACTCCCGAAGAACTCCAGGCGGCTTAGAATAAACAAGGGAAGGGGATAAATACACAAAACAACACTTTAAAATACACAACAGTCACAGTTTCCATGGGGCTAGATATTTCGAGAGCCCCCCGGCCTGCTGGAGCAGCCAGGAATTAACGGTTTTGCGGAAGGCCGGGAGGGTAGTAAGGGTCCGGATCTCCATGGGGAGGTCGTTCCAAAGGGCTGGAGCTATGACAGAGAAGACATTGGCTGGCAGATGGAATCCGGAGAAGACCTAACCTGTGAGATCTAATCGGTCTATGGGAGGTGATTGGCAGGAGGCGGTCTCTCAGGTATATATACCACTTCATAGGGCTTTCAGCTCTCTCTAAGCGGTTTACAGAGTCAGCATATTGCCCCCAACAATCCGGGTCCTCATTTTACCCACCTTGGAAGGATGGAAGGCTGAGTCAACCCTGAGCCAGTGAGATTTGAACCGCCGAACTGCTGAACTAGCAGTCAGCTAAAGTAGCCTGCAGTACTGCACTCTAACCACTGCGCCACCTCGGCTTGTGAAAAAATACCCATTATTGTTCAATTGTCTTTCTAACCACTCTCCTAGAAAGATCAGTATATTTATTATTTGGATTATTCACGCTAGTTTAAAAATATAATGTGTTTAAAGCACAAAACCTACACAGTCTTCTGCAGTGCTAACTCAAAATTCTGAAGATTAATTTGACACTCTGTTTAAATTTTAAGAGATCTTACGCGCTTCCTAAAGCATCAGCAGTTTAATGGAACATTTGGATATTTGGAAACTCAGCCTGTCATTAGGTCAAGTCTGCTTCATGTACATTATTTCATTGTTTCCTTTGAACACACCCATTATCAAGAAATAATGGATGGGAGAAAAATAGGAGTCACCGTGTATAGCTTCACGTTTGAAAGGAAGAAAGGTCCTTTCAGTTAGACCCTTCGGCAAGTCTCTAAATCATCAGTGTCTTCTCCTGGGTGATATGATTGTTGATAGATAAAGGTTTCCCCTCTCTAGTCATGTCTGACTCTAGGGGATGGTGCTCATTTCTTAGTTGAAGGAACAAACCTTCTCAGAAAACATTTCTGTGGTCACGTGCCCAGTGTGGCTATGTGCTGAAGACCCTGGAATGCTGTTACTTTCCCACCAAAGTGGTACCTATTTATCTGCTCATATTTGCATACTTTTGAACTGCTAGGTCAGTGATGGGTAACCTTTTTGTCTTTCCTAGCCAAAAGTGCAATGTGATGCAATGTGTGTGTGACACTCGCCCACATGCCACCCTGCCCTAACGGGACATTTGGAGCCTAGCAGATCTTCCTGAAGTCTCCTTGGACCAAAAATTTGGCACAGGGGTAGCTGTACTCCATACAGCCTGTTTTGAGGCTAGCAGGCCTCCCTAAAGCCCCCTGGGACCAAAAACACTGTTTGTGGGGTGTGCCCTCCCACATTTCATCTGCCCCCCCACATATGTGCATGACCCCCCACCTCCTTGAACATTCGTGTGTGTCTCCCAAAAATCAGCTGGCTGGTGGAAGGCGTGTGTGCTTACGCAGTGGAGCTGAGCTAGGGTGACAGCTCGTATGCCCGCAGAGAGGGCTCTGCATGCCATAGGTTTGCCATCACAGTGCTATGTGATTAGGAGCTGGGGCAGGTGACAGGAGATCATCTCATTACATGTTGCTCAGGTTTCTAACCCAAGCTGTCCAGATGACAAGCTCAGTGTTTTTAACCATTGAGTCATCCTGCCCCCATTGATAGATGTTGCCAAGGAAAGATGTGTTTGAATTAAAAAAAAGCTGCTCATGGGTCCTGTCCGATCCCTAAAAGTGATACATGGCCTAGGACCCGGATACCTGCGAGACCATCTTCTTCTGCATACCTCCCAACGGCCAAAAAGATCACACAGGGTGGGCCTTCTCCAGGTGCCGTCGACCAGACAATGTTGTCTGGTGGCTCCTCGGGGGAGGGCCTTCTCTGTATCTGCTCCGACCCTATGGAACAATCTACCCCCAGAGATCCAGACCCTTCCCACTCTCTCGGCCTTCTGAAAGGCCACTAAAACCTGGCTATTCCGGGAGGCCTGGGGCTGTTGACGTCTTGAATGAGGTCCAGCCCCGCCTAGATTGAGTGCATGAAGTGTTTTTTTTTTTAATCTGCTTTTCTTCTCTACTTTTTAATTTTTATCCTTTTAGAGATGTATTTCTGTAAGCCGCCCGGAGTCCTTCGGGATTGGGCGGCATATAAATTCATTAAATTTGAATTTGAATTTGAATTCATTCTGCAGACTCTAGAGAGCTTCTGATAGAAACATTGTCCCAATCCACATTTTCATAATTGTATATAATGAAAGTCTCTTCAGATCCAAAGCCTGGTGACTCTTTTCTATCTGCTTTGGCACAAGGGGGCAACAGTGTCCAACAACCTAACATTCTTCACTTAACACACAAAAAATGTGGTTTCAGCTATTAGACAGATGGTTTCCTCTTGTTCTTCCAAATTGTCATTCAAGAGGTCCCTGGAGACCATCCTTCCACAAGAGAGTTTCTATAATGCACCCCTCTCTGTGTGTGTCTCTCTCACACACACACTCACTCTGTCCCTCTCTGTCTCTCTGTCTCTGTCTCTTTTTATGTCTGTCTGTCTCTCTCTGAGCTCTGAGATAAAATCCTCTTTCTTCCTTTTTCAGTTGTAGGCCAAGCTGGATAGGTTTGAAACAGTTTTTTTTCCTTTTGGTTCGCTGCCTTCCCTCTTTTTTCATTCATTACTTTGGTTGATGGATGAGAAAAACATGCAGAGATTTGCAGGGAACAAATCAAACAGGTATATTGGTCCATTCTTATATCGTGCTGAGGATGGGAATCGATGGGGAGAATCAGGAATGGAAGGGAATTGCAAGGGAATCGGAAGGGAATTGGAAAGTATGAAAAAAATGTAGTACATGCAATGGAAACAACTGCAAACACCAAACTGGTTATCAACGACCATATTGTGCGAGACAAGCTGTGGAGTTGGGTTTTGGTGGGGTTTTTTTGGAATGTTTAATTCTTTCCCCGATGACTGATTCCAGATCATCATGATTTGCTTCCAAGTGTGCATATATTACACCAATTTTGCAGACTATGTATGCAATGGCTTCTGATTATTGTCCCAGGGCAATTTAAGGTCATGTTTTCAACCCAAGTAATCTGTGACCTTAAAGAATTCATCCATTCATTGGATTTAGCTCAACCCCTTTGAAGATGTATATTTCATCATTAAATTGATATATTAAATATTCACAAAATGATTGTTTATGAAGACTAGTACCAATGAATATTGTATGTCTTGAGGTGGGCTTTTTAGCTCATTCTATTCTATTGAGCTCATTCCATTCATTCTGGAAACTCTAGGGAACTTCAGATCAGAAACGTTCTCCCAATCCACATTTTCACACCTATATAATGAAGGTCTCTTCAAATCCCAAGCCTGATGGCTCCCTTCTATCTCCTTTTGCATAAGGGGGCAGCAGTGTCCAACAACCTAACATTCTTCACTTAACACAAAAAAAAGTGTGGTTTCAGCTTTTGGCCAGATGGTTTCTTCTTCTTCTTCCGAATTGTCATTCAAGAGGTCCCTGGAGACCATCCTTCTGCAAGAGAGTTTCTATAATGCCTCTCTACATTTCTATGTCTCTCTCTGTTCCTCTGCCCCTCTGTCTTTTTGTCTGTGTCTCTCTGTGTGTCTGTGTGTCTGTCTCTTTCCCTCTGTCTCTCTCTGTGCATGTCTCTATCTATCTATCTTTCTATCTTTCTATCTTTCTATCTTTCTATCTTTCTATCTTTCTATCTTTCTATCTTTCTATCCTTCTATCCTTCTATCCTTCTATCTTTCTATCTTTCTATCTTTCTATCTTTCTATCTTTCTATCTTTCTATCTTTCTATCTTTCTAACTATCTATCTATCTATCTATCTATCTATCTATCTATCTATCTATCTATCATTTATGTGAATCAATATATTATATTGTTTTATGCTTATGTATTTCTTGAGTTGGAGCTGTTGAACTCATTTCTTTCAATCAGTAAATTCTGGAGAACTCCTGGACATCGTAATTATTCTCCCAATCCCTATTTTCTTGCCTATATAGTGAAAGCATATTCAGACCCTGAGCCTGATGGGCCCCTTCTATCTGCTTGGCACAAAAGGGCAGCAGTGTATAAAACAAATTTAATTCTACTTTCAACACAAATGAAAGTATGGTTTCCTCTGTTAGCCTGATCATTTCCTCTGCTGCTATTGAACCATCATTCAATAGTTCTCTGGAGTCCATCTTTCCCCAAAATATTTCTCATAATTCTTTTTATAGGTCGGAAATAAAATTGTTTCCCTTTCTTTTTCATTTGCAGACCAAGCTTGATATGTTTGAAACAGTTTCTCTCTCTTTGCTGATTGTCTGCACTCTTTGTTTATTCATAACTACAGATGTTTATCTACTTTGTTTATTCATAACTACAGAAAAATGAAAAAAATATATACCGCAAGGGACAACACTTGCAGTATATTGGTGAATCTTCAAGAAGAGACTGTCAATTGTAAGAAAGGGAAGGGAAGGAAAGGAAAGAAGATAGAAAAAGGGAAGGGGAGGAATAAGAGGACATTTAATAAGAGGAAGGAAAGTTAAATGTTGTTTAAGTGATGGAAACAACAACATACAGAATCAACCATCATAATCTGTTGGACAGGCTGTGAAACTGAGGATTGGCTTATTTGGTTTGAATGGCTGTACATTTTTTCTCATTGGCTAACAACTGAACTCGGAGTGTTTTTGTGAATGTTTTCCCATCAGTAAGAATCCTCCTTTTGAAGAAGCAGGAATGGCACTTTGGCTGAACCTCATGTCCTCAAGATATTATTTTCCCCTCCATAGAAAGGATTTATTCCTCAGGTTCTTTTGTTTACCTGCAGGAAGTCTTATTAAACAAGCTTTTTTTTCTAGGTGCCCAATCTGAAGTCCAGTTGGTGGAGTCTGGAAGGGAAGGGAGAAGACCTGGAGAGTCCCTCCTTCTCTCCTGCCAAGCCTCTGGATTCACCTTCAGCAGCTATGAGATGAGCTGGGTGTGACAGCCTCCTGGGAAAGGAGCGGAATGGGTGGCACATATATGGTCTTCAAATATTTACTTCTCTGACAAAGTGAAGGGATGCTTCACGATCTCCCGGGACAATGTCAAAAGCCATCTGTATCTGCAAATGAACAGGCTCAAAGCAGAGGACACAGCGGTCTATTACTTTGCAAGAAAAACTGTGAGAGGAAGTATATGTGATGCGAAGCAAAAACAGCCTACTTAAAACAGAGGTTCGGAAATTTGATTTTGGAACAATATACAAGTTTTTAAATTTGGAGTCTCTCTTCATGTCATCATTCAGCATATTCAGTCTGTAGGAATGAGCCTCTTCTTCTATTTTCATGTAAGGAGCTCCATGCTTCAATTTCATGGTCCATACAGGTTGATCTTTACTTAATCTACTCATTCCGGGATCTTTCTCTCTCATTTCACCCATATTTCTTAGCCTTTAAGTTAGTAATCTACCATAAATTAAATAAAATGAATCAGGACAAATAGTTAGGGTTGTAGGTGTGAATGCCACTGTCAAAGGAAAATTCTGGGATAAGAGGACTGATTGATTGTCTTAAACTTCCTATCTTATAAACTGGTTTTAAGTTCCCCATGAAAATCCTATGCAAATGAAGCCACTGAGTTGTTTCTCCTTTAAATAATCACCAACGCCACAAAAGGGCATCACAGAGCCAAAGCTGTCATTGCTCTAAAGGAAATGAGGTTCCCTGACTCCCCAATGGCTCTTGCCATTCTTCTTCTTTGCTTAGTAGCCACTCCTGGGTGTGAGTATCTCCTACGTATACCTGAACAATGAGATAAACCAAAAGCAAGGTTGTGATCTAATTCCTACTTTGTCATTTGTTTAGATGTCCACTCTTCTGTCCAACTTGTGGAATCTGGGCCAGGAAGAGTGAGCCCTGGAGGATCCTTTAAATTAACGTGCAAAGTGACAGGGTACTCCGTCACAAGTGTATTCTGGGACTGGATCCGCCAGGCTCCAGGAAAAGGATTGGAATGGGTGGGTGAGATAGACTGGGATGGCAGTAACTGGAGGACAGCCTATGCCTCATCCCTCCAAAGCCGAACAACCTTGACAGCCGATTCCTCCCGCAATGAATACTATTTGACCATGAGGTCCCTGACAGCTGCAGACTCAGCCACATATTACTGTGCACGAAGGACACAGTGAGAGAAAGCAAAGGAGGAAGTGTGAAAAACCTCTGGGCCTTTCTCTGATGAAACTTTCTGCATTCACATGAATGGATTGGGAGAACAATTCTTTTTTTCAGGCTGCTCTTCTTTGGAGAGAAAAAGAAGCTAGTCTTCCAGATCAACAAGAAGTCATACTAGACTTCCGTGTAGCTGCTCGTATTCAGAAGACACACAGCTTTCTTTTGGCTTCTTTCTTTATCTCTTTCTTTTGTTTCCGTTCTTCCAATATTTTCGAGGTCCGCCCGCAACATCATTGCCATGGAAAAAGGAGTAAGAGGTGCAGTACTCTGTAAATTGGGTTGATTGTAATCCCAAGGAATCTTGTGACCTTTTCTCTTCCCTTTCCTCCTTGGTATGTCCATGTGTGTTTTCGTTTTCAAATGAGGACCACATGGAAATGTGATGGCAGGAATCGAAGAATGTGATCGGTCAATGTTTTAATTCTATTTCATACATAGCAGTTTGACACATTACCTCTGAGACTATGAGTATCTTCTGGTACTTAATAAACAAGTGTGTGTGTATTTGTGTCTGCGTATGTCTGGGTATCTCTGTGTTACACACCCAAATGTCTGGTTGTCCCCCCCTTCTCTCTCTCTCTCTCTCTCTCTCTCTCTCTCTCTCCATATATGTTTGTATATATGTGTGTAAACAAATGTATATTTCATCATTAAATGAATATATTAAATGTTCACAAAATGAATACTTATGAAGACTAGTACCAATGAATACTGTATGTCTTGAGTTGGGCTTTATAGCTCATTCTATTCTATTGAGCTCATTCTATTCATTCTGCAAACTCTAGAGAACTTCTGATCATAAACATTCTCCCAATCCACATTTTCACACCTATATAATGAAGGTCTCTTCCGATCCCAAGCCTGATGGCTCCCTTCTATCTCCTTTTGCACAAGGGGGCAACAGTGTCCAACAACCTAACATTCTTCACTTAACACAAATAAAAACATGGTTTCAGCTGTTAGGCAGTTGGTTTCCTCTTTTTTTACCAAATTATCATTCAAGAGGTCCCTGGAGACCATCCTTCTGCAAGAGAGTTTCTATAATGCCTCTCTATTGTTCTACCTATCTCTTTGTTCCTCTCCCTCTCTGTCTTACTGTCTGTGTCTCTGTGTCTCTCTGTCTCTCTGTCTGTCTGTCTGTTGGTCTCTCTCCCTCTCTCTCTCTCCCTCTCCCTCTCTCTCTCTCCCTCCCTCCCTCTCTCTCTCTCTCTCTCTCTCTCACTCAATCACTCACTCACTCTCTCTCGGGGTGACTCTCTCCCTGAGGTCTGAGTTAAATCCTCTGCCTTTCTTTTTCAATTGCAGGCCAAGCTTGATACAATTGAAACAGTTTTTCCCTTTTGGTTTGCTGCCTTACCTCTTTTTTCATTCATAACTGTGGTTGATGGATGAGAAAAACATGCAGAGATTTACAGGGAACAAATCAAACAGGTATATTGGTCCATTCTTATATCATGCTGAGGATGGGAATGGATGGGGAGAATGAGGAGTAGAAGGGAATTGCAAGGGAATCAGAAGGGAATTGGAAAGTATGAAAATGATGTCAAGAAAAAGGAATTAGTTCTCTCCTTATTTGGGTGGGGCCTGAGGCCTGCAGGCATTGAAGGACCAATTCACCATCTCCAGGGACGAGGCCAAAAGCCATCTGTATCTGCAAATGAACATCCTCAAAACACAGCAGTCTATTACTATGCAAGAAAAACAATGAGAGGAAGTATAAGTGAAGCCAAGGAAGAACTGCTCAGTTCAAACAGCAGTTCTGAAATTTGAATTTGGAACAATATACAAGTTTTTAAATTTGGAGTCTGTCTTCATGTCATCATCATTCAGCACATATAGTCTGTAGGAATGAGCCTCCTCTTCTATTTTCATGTAAGGAGCTCCATGCTTCAATTCCATACAGGTTGTTACTTACTCAATCTAATCATTCCTGACTTTTCCTCTTTCATTTCACCCATATTTCTTAGCCTTTAAGTTAGTAATCTACCATAAATTTATTTAAATTAAATCAGGAAAAATAGTTGGGGTTGTAGATGTGAATACCACAGTCAAAGGGAAATTCTGGGATAAGAGGACTGATTGATTGTCTTAAACTTCCTATCTTATAAACTGGTTTTAAGTTCCCCATGAAAATCCTATGCAAATGAAGCCACTGAGTTGTTTCTCCTTTAAATAATCACCAACGCCACAAAAGGGCATCACAGAGCCAAAGCTGTCATTGCTCTAAAGGAAATGAGGTTCCCTGACTCCCCAATGGCTCTTGCCATTCTTCTTCTTTGCTTAGTAGCCACTCCTGGGTGTGAGTATCTCCTACGTATACCTGAACAATGAGATAAACCAAAAGCAAGGTTGTGATCTAATTCCTACTTTGTCATTTGTTTAGATGTCCACTCTTCTGTCCAACTTGTGGAATCTGGGCCAGGAAGAGTGAGCCCTGGAGGATCCTTTAAATTAACGTGCAAAGTGACAGGGTACTCCGTCACAAGTGTATTCTGGGACTGGATCCGCCAGGCTCCAGGAAAAGGATTGGAATGGGTGGGTGAGATAGACTGGGATGGCAGTAACTGGAGGACAGCCTATGCCTCATCCCTCCAAAGCCGAACAACCTTGACAGCCGATTCCTCCCGCAATGAATACTATTTGACCATGAGGTCCCTGACAGCTGCAGACTCAGCCACATATTACTGTGCACGAAGGACACAGTGAGAGAAAGCAAAGGAGGAAGTGTGAAAAACCTCTGGGCCTTTCTCTGATGAAACTTTCTGCATTCACATGAATGGATTGGGAGAACAATTCTTTTTTTCAGGCTGCTCTTCTTTGGAGAGAAAAAGAAGCTAGTCTTCCAGATCAACAAGAAGTCATACTAGACTTCCGTGTAGCTGCTCGTATTCAGAAGACACACAGCTTTCTTTTGGCTTCTTTCTTTATCTCTTTCTTTTGTTTCCGTTCTTCCAATATTTTCGAGGTCCGCCCGCAACATCATTGCCATGGAAAAAGGAGTAAGAGGTGCAGTACTCTGTAAATTGGGTTGATTGTAATCCCAAGGAATCTTGTGACCTTTTCTCTTCCCTTTCCTCCTTGGTATGTCCATGTGTGTTTTCGTTTTCAAATGAGGACCACATGGAAATGTGATGGCAGGAATCGAAGAATGTGATCGGTCAATGTTTTAATTCTATTTCATACATAGCAGTTTGACACATTACCTCTGAGACTATGAGTATCTTCTGGTACTTAATAAACAAGTGTGTGTGTATTTGTGTCTGCGTATGTCTGGGTATCTCTGTGTTACACACCCAAATGTCTGGTTGTCCCCCCCTTCTCTCTCTCTCTCTCTCTCTCTCTCTCTCTCTCTCTCTCTCTCTCCATATATGTTTGTATATATGTGTGTAAACAAATGTATATTTCATCATTAAATGAATATATTAAATGTTCACAAAATGAATACTTATGAAGACTAGTACCAATGAATACTGTATGTCTTGAGTTGGGCTTTATAGCTCATTCTATTCTATTGAGCTCATTCTATTCATTCTGCAAACTCTAGAGAACTTCTGATCATAAACATTCTCCCAATCCACATTTTCACACCTATATAATGAAGGTCTCTTCCGATCCCAAGCCTGATGGCTCCCTTCTATCTCCTTTTGCACAAGGGGGCAACAGTGTCCAACAACCTAACATTCTTCACTTAACACAAATAAAAACATGGTTTCAGCTGTTAGGCAGTTGGTTTCCTCTTTTTTTACCAAATTATCATTCAAGAGGTCCCTGGAGACCATCCTTCTGCAAGAGAGTTTCTATAATGCCTCTCTATTGTTCTACCTATCTCTTTGTTCCTCTCCCTCTCTGTCTTACTGTCTGTGTCTCTGTGTCTCTCTGTCTCTCTGTCTGTCTGTCTGTTGGTCTCTCTCCCTCTCTCTCTCTCCCTCTCCCTCTCTCTCTCTCCCTCCCTCCCTCTCTCTCTCTCTCTCTCTCTCACTCAATCACTCACTCACTCTCTCTCGGGGTGACTCTCTCCCTGAGGTCTGAGTTAAATCCTCTGCCTTTCTTTTTCAATTGCAGGCCAAGCTTGATACAATTGAAACAGTTTTTCCCTTTTGGTTTGCTGCCTTACCTCTTTTTTCATTCATAACTGTGGTTGATGGATGAGAAAAACATGCAGAGATTTACAGGGAACAAATCAAACAGGTATATTGGTCCATTCTTATATCATGCTGAGGATGGGAATGGATGGGGAGAATGAGGAGTAGAAGGGAATTGCAAGGGAATCAGAAGGGAATTGGAAAGTATGAAAATGATGTCAAGAAAAAGGAATTAGTTCTCTCCTTATTTGGGTGGGGCCTGAGGCCTGCAGGCATTGAAGGACCAATTCACCATCTCCAGGGACGAGGCCAAAAGCCATCTGTATCTGCAAATGAACATCCTCAAAACACAGCAGTCTATTACTATGCAAGAAAAACAATGAGAGGAAGTATAAGTGAAGCCAAGGAAGAACTGCTCAGTTCAAACAGCAGTTCTGAAATTTGAATTTGGAACAATATACAAGTTTTTAAATTTGGAGTCTGTCTTCATGTCATCATCATTCAGCACATATAGTCTGTAGGAATGAGCCTCCTCTTCTATTTTCATGTAAGGAGCTCCATGCTTCAATTCCATACAGGTTGTTACTTACTCAATCTAATCATTCCTGACTTTTCCTCTTTCATTTCACCCATATTTCTTAGCCTTTAAGTTAGTAATCTACCATAAATTTATTTAAATTAAATCAGGAAAAATAGTTGGGGTTGTAGATGTGAATACCACAGTCAAAGGGAAATTCTGGGATAGGAGGACTGATTGATTCAATTAAGTTTCCTATCTTATAAACTGGTTTTAAATTCCCCATGAAAATCCTATGCAAATGTAGCCACTGAGTTGTTTCTCCTTTAAATAATCACCAAAGCCATAAAAGGGCATCACAGAGCCAAAGCTGTCATTGCTCTAAAGGAAATGAGCTCGCCTGACTCCCCAATGGCTCTTGCCATTCTTCTTCTTTGCTTAGTAGCCACTCCTGGGTGTGAGTATCTCCTACGTAGATCTGAACAATGAGATGAACCAAAAGCAAGGTTGTGTTCTAATTCCTGCTTTGTCATTTGTTTAGATGTCCACTCTTCTGTCCAACTTGTGGAATTTGGGCCAGGAATAGTGAGCCCTGGAGGATCCTTCAAATTAACGTGCAAAGTGACAGGGGACTTCATCACAAATGCATACTGGCATGGATCCGCCAGGAAAAGGATTGGAATGGGTGGCCACGATAGACTATGCTCGTAGTAAGTGGAAGACATACTATGCCTTATCCCTCCAAAGCCGAACAACCTTCACAGCCGATGCCTCCCGCAATGAATATTATTTGACCATGAGGTCCTTGACAGCTGCAGACTCAGCCACATATTCCTGTGTGCGAGAGTCACAGCGAGAGAAATTAAAGGAGGGAGTGTGCAAAACCTCTGGGCCTTTGTTTGATGAAACTTTATGCATTCACATGAATGGATTGAGAGAATTAATTCCTTCTTTCAGGTTTCTGTTCTCTGCACACAATAAACTACTATTCCAGCTCCACAAGAAGTTGTATTAAACTTCAGAGCAGTTGCTCATATACAGAAGGTTCACCGCTTACTCTTGGCTTCTTCGTTCTTTTCTCTTTCTTTCATTCCTTTTCTCGCCTTTGCACAGAATTTTGGAAAAAGGAGTAAGACATGCAGTGCTCTGTAAGTTGGGTTGATTGTAAGCCCTAGGAGTCTTGTGACCTATTCTCTTCCCATTCCTCCTTGGTATGTCCATGTGTGTTATGGTTTTCAAATAAGGACCATATAGAAATGTGATGGCAGGGATGGAAGAATGTGGTCGATCAATGTTCAGAATTCTACTTCATAAATAGCAGTTTGACACATTACATCTGAGACTATGAGTATCTTCTGGTTCTTATTAACAACAGTGTGTGTTTGTGTCTGTGTGTGTCTATGTCCTCTCTTTCTCTCTCTTCCTCTATTGCTGTATATGTGTGTAAACACACACACACTATATATATAGAACAGGACAACGACATTGCCCTCCTCCATTACATCAAAGGATCCACAGATGAAATCAGCAAAATTCTCCACAAATACAATATCAAGACAGCCTTCAACACTGACCAAAAAATAGCCAACATCTTAAGAAACCCCAAAGACAATATCCATCTAGAAAGCCAAGGAGTCTACGAAACACCATGAAAAATCTGCCCTGCACCATACATCGGACAAATGAACAGGAGAATAAATGCACACATCGCAGAACACAAGAACACAGTAAGAAAAAAGAAAAAAAACCTTCCTTCTTTTTCCAGCCCCTTAAAGCTACAGGATATGAAATTAATTTTGAAGGAACCAAATTAATCTCCAATACTGAGCACTTCAACAAGATAATAATTATGGAAGCTATCGAGATAGAGAAACACCCCCACAACATGAATAAACATGATACCTCCCACCTACCAGACATCTGGAAACCAGCCCTAGTCAACAAATGAGCCCCACCCACCAGCCATGCCGTTACAACACAAAACAACAACAGACACACAGCCAGAACCAATCAGCACCAATCTACCAATCATTATACAACCACACAGCCAATCAATCCACTTACTGAAACAAAGCCAGCAATCCACACACCCCCACCGAGATTTATAGAAAGACGGCAGCTCCGACCACGCTTTACTCACACAAACACGAAGCCAAAAACACCAGCCTGAAGATGGCGAGTGAGATCTCGCCAAAATGTTGCCAAGACAATCTCAATCTTAAATGGGAAAAGACCCGAATACAACAAGACCAGCATATTAGTTATTACTATCCCCTCCAGAGAGAGGGCTTATTCCTCAGTTTCTTGTGTTTAATGCAGGGGATGTTATTAAATTAATCTTTCTTTCCAGGTATCCAATCAGATGTTCAGTTAGTCACATCTGGAGGGGAGGGGAGAAGACCAGGAGAGTCCCTCAAACGAAAGCACTGGATTGACTTTGAGCAGCTCCTGGATCAGTTGGGTGAGACAGACACCATGGAAAGTACTGAAATAGTTGGTAAGGATAACCTATGATGCTGCATATACTTAGACAAAGTAAAGGGCTCCTTCACCATCTCCTCATGTCTTCATTCTGAATGTCAACCTTTATAAATTCAATATATAGGAATGAACAACTGTTTTTTTTTTTTAATGCAGAGAATTCAACCTCCGTTCATTCAGTCTATAGGAATTCATCTCTTTTTCTATTTTCATATAAGGAGCTCCACACCTCATTCTAGATTGATGTCCTTGTTAGCTGTCCTTGTGGGTATTATTTTCACCTCCAGAGACAATGGTTTCTTCCTCAGTATTGAAATTTCATTTATTTGGCTTGTATGCCGCCCTATTCCCGGAAGACTCAGGGCGGCTAAATAGTTGGTAAGGATAACTATGATGATGCATATACTTATACTTAGCTCCTTCACCATCTCCTCATGTCTTCATTCTGAAGGTCAACCTTTATAAATTCAATATATAGGAATGAACAACTGTTTTTTTTTTAATGCAGAGAATTCAATCTCCATTCATTCAGTCTATAGGAATTCATCTCTTTTTCTATTTTCATATAAGGAGCTCATTCTAGATTGATGTCCTTGTTAGTTGCCCTCGTGGGTATTATTTTCACCTCCAGAGACATTTCATTTCATTTTTTCATTTTAATTTATTTGTATGCCGCCCTTTTCCCTGAAAGGGATTCAGGGCGGCTCACAACACAATGGTTTCTTCCTCAGTTTCTTATGTTTACCTGTAGGAGGTCTTACTAAAAATGCTTTCTTTTTAAGTGTCCAATCTGTGGTCCAGTTGGTGGAGTCTGGAGTGGATGTAAGAAGACCTGGGGAATCCCTTCATCTCTCCTGCCAAGCCTCTGGATTCACCCTCCTGGATGAACTGGGTGAGACAGGCTCCATGAAAAGGACTGGAATGGGTGGCAAGGATATGCTATGATGCTGCATATACTTACTACTCAGACAAAGTCAAGGGCTGCTTCACCGTCTCCAGGGACAATGCCAAAAGCCAGCTGTCTCTGCAAATGAACAGCCTGAAAGTTGAAGACACAGCGGTCTATTACTGTAAAACAGACACATTGAGAGGAAGTATATCCAAAACCAAGCAAAACCTGCCCATTTCAAACAGCAGGTCTGACTAATTTCTTTTCCAATTGAAAAATAAAAAACAACTTTAATTCAGACTCACCCCTCATGTCATCATTCTGAATGTCAACATTTATCCATTCAACATATGGGAATGAACCACAGTTTTTTTTAATGCAATGAATTCAACCTCCATTCATTCAGTCTATAAGAATTTGTTGCTTTTTCTATTTTCATATGAGGTCCACACCTCAAATTTATACTCATTCTAGGTTGATATATCTCTCACTTTACTCATTCCTGACCCTCTCCCTCTCTTTATACCATCCATGTTTCTTAGCCCTTAATTTATTGATGAGATCGTTCATTTATCTAAATCCGGACAAATAGTTGGCGATGTAGATGTGAGAACTATAGTCAAAATCCAAATTCTAGACTGGAAGGGTTTGATAAACTTAATCAACCTTTCTTATAAACTGGTTTTACCATTTTCAATGATTTTTGATTTACTTCCAAGGGTCATTTAATGTGCTGATTTCTACCTACGCAAACCTTTGGCTTGGCACAGAGTGAACTAAAGAATTCATCCCTCCATTGGAAATGACTCTACGCTATTGATCAGGTCAGGAAAAGACATCTCATTGTCCCCCATATTGTGGAAGGCAGAGCAAATACAAAAGTCATATTTTTGCTTTCTATATTGGAAAATAGTAAATTTGAAGCATGAGAGAGAAAAGGAAAAAAAATAGATACTTCAGATTCCAAACTAGAACAATAACCATATATTGAGAAGCATCTAAAATTGCTACAAGGTAAGGAACTGTATTGATAGCTGAAACCTTACGGAATTCTGACTAAAATGTGGGTTTCAATTTTGACTCTGTTTTTTTTTACTTGCAAATTTGGGAAAAGGCTCCATTAATTGTGTCGTACACCTCCATAATGAAGAGAACAAGACATCTACCAACAATAAAGTTTCTTAAATGCACAAATGATGCAGCACATTTAGTTTTACAGCTATGCTTTTCCTTCTGACATAATCAACCTCTTACTCCACATGTTTCTTAAAGATTAAAATAGATACACCATAACTGATGTTGGAACATTTTTAGTCATATCTACAATGGAGGGTGAAGGCACTCTAGAAGGCCAAAGGGGTGTGTGTCTCTTTTATCCAGAGGGCTATGTAAATCCAGGGACAGCTTCCTGTTCAATGAAACCATATCATCCTGTTCTTCTGATGCACTCAACATCTCCAAGGTTGAGTGTGTGTCTGAACATTTTCCCATCATTAAGAATCCTCCAAAATTTTAATCAACCAATAATGGCATTCTGGCTGAACCTCATGTCCTTGTTAGTTGTCCTCAGAGGTATTATTTTCCCCTCCAAAGAGAAGGGTTATTCCTCAATTTCTTTTGGTTATCTGCAGGAAGTCTTATTAAACAACTTGCTTTTTTAGGTGTCCAATCTGAGGTCCAGTTGGTGGAGTCCGGAGGGGATGTGAGAAGACCTGGGGAGTCCCTCCATCTCTCCTGCCAAGCCTCTGGATTCACCTTCAGCGACTATTTCATGGGCTGGGTGAGACAGGCTCCTGGGAAAGGACTGGAATTTGTGGCACGTACATGGTCTTCGTATATTTACTACTCTGACAAAGTCAAGGGCCGCTTCACCATCTCCAGGGACAATGCCAAAAGCCATCTGTATCTGCAAATGAACAGCCTTAAACCAGAGGACACAGCAGTCTATTATTGTCAGAGAGACACAGTGAGAGGAAGTATATGTGAAGCCAAACAAAAACCACCCATTTCAAATAGAAACTCTGCCTGACTTCTTTTCTAATAAAAACAATTTTATTAATATTGAGTCTTCCATCACATCTTCCTTCTACATATCAACCTTCCTCCATTCAATCTATAAGAATGAGCCTATGAGTTTGTATGGGTGTGTAATGAAGTCAACCTCCATTCATTCAGTGTATATGAGTTTTTCTCTTTTTCTCTATTCATATAAAGATTGCAACACCTCAAATTTATACTCATTCCAGGTTGATGTTTGCTCAATGTACTCATCCCTCCCTCCCTCTCACCCTCTCCCTCCCTCTCCCTCTCTCTCTCTTTCTCTGCATCCATATATCTCAACCCTTAATTTATTGATGATATCGGAAATTTATCTAAATTAAGACATAGTTGGTGATGTAGATGTGAAAGTGCAAATCTTGAACTGGGAAATAGTTTGACAGACTTAACCAACCTTGCTTATAAACTGGTATTATCTTCCCCATGAAACTCAAATGCAAATGAGGTCACTGAGCTGCTTCTGCTTTAAATAATCCCAAACACACAAAGGAGAATCACAGACCCAAAGTTCTCATTGGTCTAAAGGAAGGGAGGCTTTCCTTACTCCCCAATGGATCTTCCCATTATTCTTCTTTGTTTAGTAGCGGCTCCTCTGTGTGAGTATCTTCCAGGAAGAGATTAACCATGAGATAAAAGAAAAGCAGAGTTATTTACTCATTCTCACTTTGTCATTTGTTTAGATGTCCATTCCGCCATCCAACTTGTGGAATCTGGACCAGGAAGAGTGAGCCCTGGAGGGTCCTTTAGATTAACATGCAAAGTGACAGGGAAATCCATCAAGAATATGCCCCTTGCATGGATCCGCCAGGCTCCAGAAAAAGGATTGGAATGGGTGGGTGTCATAGGCTGGATTGATGATGAGGGTGAAGGTGAATGGTTGTCAAACTATGCCTCATCCCTCCAAAGCCGAACAGAAATGACAGCCGATGAATCCCGCAATGAATGTTATTTGACAATGAGGTCCCTGACAGCTGCAGACTCAGCCACATATTACTGTGCAGGAGGCTCACAGTGGGAGAAAGCAAAGGAGGAAGTGTGAAAAACCTCTTGGCTTTTGCCTGAAGAAATTTTATGCATTCACATGAATGGATGGAGATAATTTTTTTCTCCTTTCGGCTTTCTGTTCTCTGCAGAGTGGAATAAACTACTATTCCAGCTCAACAAGAAGTAATTGTACTAGACTTCGGAGTAGCTGCTCATTGTGCAAACAGACCCCAGCATGCTATTTGCTTCTTCTATCTTTTCTCTTTCTTTGGTTTCTCTTCTCCCATTTTCCACAGTTTTCTCAAGAACTGGTTGCCACATCATTGTCATGGACAAGGATTTAGAGATACAGTGTCCTGGTAGTTGGGTTGATTATCAAGTCCTAAGAATGGTATAAACCTTTGCCATTTCCCCTCTGTATATCCAGATGTGTAGTAGCTTTCTATTGAGGTCAGTAAGTTTGTGAAGTGGCAGGAATGGGAAGAATCTGATGAGTCATTGTACCGAATTGTCCTTCAATGACAGCAGTTTCACCAAAGCTGAACTGCACATTACAGCAGAGAACAGGAGTATTTGCTAGTTATAAGGAAGAAAAACTGCTTATAATTTATATTTCATATCATTATCAATTAAATGGATATATCAAGTATTTTCCTTATGACACGTTCTTGTGACTGATTCCAAGTAACTAAATATACCATATCATTTTAACTTTATTTATTTATTGAGGTGGGGCTATGGAGCTCATTTGTTTCCATCTGCAAACTCTGGAGAACTGCTGGAGATCAGAAACATTATCCCAAGCCCTGTTTCCTAATCTATATAATGAAGGTCTCTTCAGACCCTAAGCCTGATGGCTCACTTCTAACTGCTGTGCACAAGAGGGCAGAAGGGCCTAAGGAAATGAAATTCTCCACTGAACATAAATGAAAGTGTGGTTTCATCAGTTAGTCTGATGGTTTCCTCTGCTGCCTCTGAACAATCACTCAATGGGTCTCTGGAGAACATCCTTCCCCAAGGGTCTATAACTCTTATGAAGAATTCATAACACTTTTTATACGTAGGAAATGAAATGGTTGCTCTTTCTTCCTTTTTCATTTGCAGACCAAGCTTGATATGTTCAAAACAGTTCCTCTCTCTTGGTTCACTGCCTGCCCCCTTTATTTGTTCACAACTACAAATGGGAATTTCAAAATCATGAAAAAACAAATTGTATGGAAGAAACCTATGAATTTATCTGGAATGATCAGTCAAAGACTGCTAATGATGAGGAAGAGAAGTAGAGGAGTGGAGAGGGAAGGGAAGGGAAAAGGAGGGGAGGGGAGGCAGGGCAAAGCAAGGCAAGGAAAGAAAAGGAATGGAAATGAAAGAAGGAAGAGGAAAGGAAGGAGGAAAGGAAAGAAGGGGAAAAGAAAGAAATTTGAAGGAAAAAGATGAAATGGAAGAGGAGAAGGAAAAGAAAGAAGAGGAAAGGAAGAAGGATAGGAAAGGAAAGGAAAAGAAGAGGAAAGGAAGAAGGAAAGGCAGAAGGAAACAGGAAGAAGAAAAGGAAAGAAGTGGAAAGGAAAGAAGAGGAAAGGAAGAGGAGGGGAGAAAAGAAAGGAAAGGAAAGAAGAGGAAAGGAAATAATATGAAAAGAAAAGAAATCCAGTGACAGCTTCCTGTTCAATGGAACCTTATCTTCCTGCTCTCCTTCTGCTCTCAGAAACTGAACCCTAACTGATTGTCTGAATGTTTTCCCATCAGTAAGAATCCTCCAATCTTTTGAAGGAGCAATAATGGCTCTCTGGCTGAACCTCGTGTCCTTGTTAGTTGTCCTCAAAGGTATTATTTTCCCCTCCAAAGAGAAGGGTTATTCCTCAGTTTCTTTTGGTTATCTGCAGGAAGTCTTATTAAACAATTTGTTTTTCTAGGTGTCCAATCTCAAGTCCAGTTGGTGGGGTCTGGAGGGGCTGTGAGAAGACCTGGGAAGCCCCTCCCTCTCTCCTGCCAAGCCTATGGATTCACCTTCAGCGACTATTTCATGGGCTGGATGAGACATGCTCCTGGGAAAGGACTGGAATGGGTGGCACGTACAGGGTCGTCATATATTAACTACTCTGACAAAGTCAAGGGCTGCTTCACCATCTCCAGGGACAATGGCAAAAGCCAGCTCCATCTGCAAATGAACAATTTTAAACCAGAGGACACTGCAGTCTATTATTGTGAGAGAGACACAGTGAGAGGAAGTATAGGTGAAGCCAAGCAAAAACCACCCATTTCAAACAGCAACTCTGCATGATTTCTTTTCTAATAAAAACAGTTTTATTAATATTGATTCTTCCATCACATCTTCATTCTACATATCAACCTTCCTCCATTCAATCTATAGGAATGAGCCTAAGTTTTGTGTGGGTGTGTAATGAAGTCAACCTCCATTCATTCAGTCTATATGAGTTTGTCTCTTTTTCTCTATTCAAGTAAAGATCACAACACCTCAAATTTATACTCATTCCAGGTTTATATTTGCTCAATGTACTCATCCCTCCCTCCCTCTCCCTCTCTCCCTCCCTCTCACCCTCTCTCTATTTCTCTCCATCCATATTTCTCAGCCCTTGATTTATTGATGATATTGGAAATTTATCTAAATTAGGACATAGTTGGTGATGTAGATGTGAAAGTGCAAATCTTGAACTGGGATAGTTTGATAGACTTAACCAACCTTGCTTATAAACTGGTATTATCTTCCCCATGAAACTCAGATGCAAATGAGGTTATTGAGCTGCTTCTGCTTTAAATAATTCCAAACACAGAAAGGAGAATCACAGATCAAAGTTCTCATTGGTGTAAAGGAAGGGAGGCTTTCCTTACTCCACAATGGATCTTCCCATTCTTCTTCTTTGTTTAGTAGCGGCTCCTCTGTGTGAGTATCTTCCAGGTAGACCTTAACAATGAGATGAAAGGAAAGCAGAGTTTTTACTCATTCTCGCTTTGTCATTTGTTTAGATGTCCATTCCGCCATCCAACTTGTGGAATCTGGGACAGGAAGAGTGAGCCCTGGAGGATCATTAAGATTAACTTGCAAAGTGACAGGGGAATCCATCAAGAATATGCTCCTTGCATGGATCCGCCAGTCTCCAGGAAAAGGATTGGAATGCGTGGGTGACATAAATTGGGATGATGAGGATGGTGAAGGTGAATGGTGGAAAAACTATGCCTCATCCCTCCAAAGCCGAACAGAAGTGACAGCCGATGAATCCCGCAATGAATGTTATTTGACAATGAGGTCCCTGACAGCTGCAGACTCAGCCACATATTATTGTGCAGGACACTCACAGTGAGAGAAAGGAAAGGAGGAAGTGTAAAAAACCTCTTGGCTTTTGCCTGAAGAAATTTTATACATTCACATGAATGGATGGAGATAATTTATTTCTCCTTTCAGTTTTCTGTTCTCCGCAGAGTGGAATAAACTACTATTCCAGCTCAACAAGAAGTAGTTGTACTAGACTTCAGAGTAGCTGCTCGTTGTGCAAACAGTCCTCAGCATGCTATTTGCTTCTTCTATCTTTTCTCTTTCTTTGGTTTCTCTTCTCCCATTTTCCACAGTTTTCTCAAGAACCGGCTGCCACATCATTGTCATGGACAAGGATTTAGAGATACAGTTTCCTGGTAGTTGAGTTGATTAACAAGTCCTAAGTGTGGCGTAAACCTTTGCCATTTCTCCTCTGTATATCCAGGTGTGTAGTGGCTTTCTATTGAGGTCAGTAAGTTTGTGAAGTGGTAGGAATGGGAAGAATCTGATGAGGCATTGTACCGAATTGTCCTTCAATGACAGCAGTTTCACCTAAGCTGAACTACAATTACAGCTGACAACATGAGCATCTGCTAGTTCTAAGGAAGAAATACTGCTTATAATGTATACTTTATATCATTACCAATTAAATGCATATATTACATATTTTCATAATGACACGTTCTTGAGACTGATTCCAAGGAACTAAATATACCATATCATTTTAATTTTATTTATTTATTGAGGTGGGGCTATGGAGCTCATTTCTTTCAATCTGCAAACACTGGAGAACTCCTGGAGATCAGAAACATTGTCCCAAGCCCTATTTCCTAACCTTTATAATGAAGGTCTCTTCAGACCCTAAGCCTGATGGCTCACTTCTATCTGCTTTGCACAAGAGGGCAGCAGGGCCTAAGGAAATGAAATTCTCCACTTAACATAAATGAAAGTGTGGTTTCATCAGTTAGTCTGATGGTTTCCTCTGCTGTCTCCGAACCATCACTCAATGGGTCTCTGGAGAACATCCTTCCCCAAGGGTCTATAACTCTTATGAAGAATTCATAACACTTTTTATAGGTAGGAAATGAAATGGTTGCTCTTTCTTCCTTTTTCATTTGCAGACCAAGCTTGATATGTTCAAAACAGTTCCTCTCTCTTGGCTCACTGCCTGCCCCCTTTATTTGTTCACAACTACAGATGGGAATTTCAAAATCATGAAAAAACAAATTGCATGGAAGAAACCTAGGAGTTTATCTGGAATGATCAGTCAAAGACTGCTAATGATGAGGAAGGGAAGGAGAGGAGTGGAGAGGGAAGGGAAGGGAAGGGAAAGGAGGGGAGGGGAGGCAGGGCAAAGCAAGGCAAGGAAAGAAAAGGAATGGAAATGAAAGAAGGAAGAGGAAAGGAAGAAGGAAAGGAAAGAAGGGGAAAGGAAAGAAAATGAATACAAAAGAACGGGGAGGAAAAGAAGAAGGAAAAGAAAGAAGAGGAAAGAGAGAATGAAAGGAAAAAGATGAAATGGAAGAGGAAAGGAAGAAAGAAAGGAAAGGAAAGAAGAGGAAAGGAAAGAAAATGAAAAGAAAAGAAGGGAGGAAGAGGAGAAGGAAAAGAAAGAAGAGGAAAGGAAGAAGGATAGGAAAGGAAAGGAAAAGAAGAGGAAAGGAAGAAGGAAAGCCAGAAGGAAACAGGAAGAAGAAAAGGAAAGAAGTAGAAATGAAAGAAGAGGAAAGGAAGAGGTGGAGAGCAAAGAAAGGAAAGGAAAGAAGAGGAAAGGAAATAATATGAAAAGAAAAGAAAGGAGAGGAAAAGAAGATGGAAAAGAAAGAAGAGGAAAGGAGAAAGGAAAGGAACGGAAAGGAAGAGTAAAGGAAGAAGGAAAGGAAAGGAATTCAAAAGAAGGGGAAAGGAAAAGGAAAGGAAGGAAGAGGAAAGGAAAGGAAAGAAGACAAAAATGGCAAGTCAAAAAATTGAAACATCATTGAAAGGGCATTAGAGGAAAAGTTAAAATATTGTGCAAATGGTGGAAACAACACAAAACAAGAAATCCGTATCAACCATCATATTCTGCAGGACAAGCTGTGAACCTGGGTATTGGGGGGTCTTTGAATGTCTTAACTTTTTCTTGATGGCTAATTCCAGATACTCCCGATGTGCTTCCAGTGGACACAAATTACACCAATTTTGCAAACCACGCAATTAACTTCCAAAAGCAATTTCAATGAGCTGAATTCAACCCACATGAACCCTTGGTTAGGCACCAGGTAAACTAAAATATTGATCTTGCCATTGGACTTGGCTCTACGCTATTGATCAGGTCAGGAAAAGACGTCTCATTATCCCCCATATTGTGGAAGGCAGAGGAAATACAAAAGGTAAGACATATTTTTCTGCATTAGTAAATAGTAAATTTGAAGCACGAGAGAGAGGCAGAAAAAATAATAAATGCTCCAAACTACAATAATTATATATTGAGAAGTATCTAAAATTGCTACAAGGGAAGGAACTAGCATTGATAGATGAACACTGACTGGACTCTGACTAAAATATGGATTTCAATTTTGACTCCATTTTGTTTTACTTGATAACGTGGGAAATAGTTCTACTAAATGTGATTTACATCTCCATTGTACAGAGAATAAGACAGTAAGTTATCTACCAGCAATATAGTTCCCCAAATGTTCAAATGAGGCAGCCTAATGGCTTTTGAAGATATTATTTTCCTTCTGACAAAATCAACCAGTGGCTTCACATGTTCCTGAAGGATTAAAATAAATACACCATAACTGATGTTGGGACATCTCCAATCATATCTACAGTGGAGGATGAAGGCACTCTAGAAGGTCAAAGTGGTGTGTGTCTCTTTTATCCTGAGTGCTATGTAAATCCAGTGACAGCTTCCTGTTCAATGGAACCTTATCTTCCTGCTCTCTCTCTTTCTGCTCTCAGAAACTGAACCCTGAGTGATTGTCTGAATGTTTTCCCAATCCTCCAATCTTTTGAAGAAGCAATAATGGCCCTCTGGCTAAACCTCGTGTCCTTGTTAGTTGTCCTCAGAGGTATTATTTTCCCCTCCAAAGAAAAGGGTTATTCCTCAGTTTCTTTTGGTTATCTGCAGGAAGTCTTATTAAACCACTTGTGTTTCTAGGTGTCCAATCTGAGGTCCAGTTGGTGGAGTCCGGAGGGGATGTGAGAAGACCTGGAGAGTCCCTCCGTCTCTCCTGCCAAGCTTCTGGAGTCACAGTTAGTGATCATTGGATGAATTGGGTGAGGCAAGCTCCAGGAAAAGGACTGGAATGGGTGGCACGTACATGGTCTTCTTATATTTACTACTCTGACAAAGTCAAGGGACGCTTCACCATCTCCAGGGATGATGCCAAAAACCAGCTGTATCTGCAAATGAACAGCCTCAAACTAGAGGACACGGCTGTCTATTACTGTGCGAGAGACACAGTGATAGGAAGTAAATGTGAAGCCAAGCAAAAACTGCCTATTTCACCCAGCAGTTCTGCATTTTTTTTAATGTAATGAACACCACATTTGAATTCCATACTCAATCCAGGTTGATATTTCCTGAGTCCTGATCCTCTCCCTCTCATTCCACCACTCATGTGTCTTAGCTCTTAAACTTAGTAATGTTATCATAAATTTTTCTTAAGTGCTTGTGTAAACTTTTTTCATTTGCCCCCAGTGTATCTAGATGTGTATTGGTTTTCAAACAAGAGAAACATGCATGTAGGCTGGTAGGAATAGAAAGGATCTGATCCATCAATGTACAGAATTGTATTTCACTGATAACAGCTTTGTCAGGGATGAACTACACATTACACCCAAGAATATAAGTAACTGCCACTGCCTACTGAGGCTTGACTTTTGGAGACCAAACCTCCACTGTAGGGAGGAGGAACCGACCAGGTAGTTCCGCCCCAGGCGACTTATGGACCCCTTGAGGTTCCAGACTTGGGGTTATTCCTGATACTCTCGCCCACAGTCCGGCGGAGACTCTGGTTGCTGCCTGGAACTCGGCAGCGTCGGAGTCTCTTGACCGGATTGCGCCACTACGGCCGCTCCGTGGCAGTGGATCCAGGAGGCCTCCTTGGTTTACCGAGGAACTCCGGGAGAGGAAGCGCCTGAAGAGACGCCTAGAGCACCTATGGAGGTCCAACAAATCCAAATCGAGCCGAGCACTTCTAACATCATGCATCAAGGAATACATCAGGGCAATTAGGACAGCGAAAAGAGCTTATATCGTCACCTTGATTGCATCCGCTGAGTCGCACCCAGCCACCTTGTTTAGGATAACCCGTTCCCTCCTAAATAGGAGGGACACGGGGGATCCCCTGCAGGGTAGGGCTAAGGACTACGTCCAGTTTTTAGCGGACAAAGTTGCTCGGTTTCGGTCAGAGTTGGACTCCGATTCTGCAGAACCAGCCGAGGCACAAGGGGATAATCTGGTAGACCACCCCTGGGTTGAGTTTCAGGATGTTGCCCCTGGGGACGTGGACAAGGCCATGAGAGCTGTGAGTGCCTCCACATGTGTACTGGACCCATGCCCCTCCTGGCTGGTTGCTAACAGCAGGGAGGTGACACGGGGCTGGATCCAGGCGGTTGTTACCGCCTCCCTTCGGGAGGGGGTCTTTCCCCCCGCACTTAAAGAGGCAGTGGTGAGACCCCTCCTGAAGAAACCATCCTTGGATCCAGCCGTTCTTAACAATTACCATCCAGTCTCCAACCTCCCCTTTGTGGGGAAGGTTGTTGAGAAGGTGGTGGCCTTTCAGCTCCAGTGGTCCTTGGAGGAAGCTAGCTATCTTGACCCATTCCAGTCTGGCTTCAGGCCTGGCTACAGCACAGAAACCGCTTTGGTCGCATTGACCGATGACCTCTGGAGAGCCAGGGACGGAGGCTTTGCCTCCATCCTGGTTCTCCTTGACCTCTCAGTGGCTTTCGATACCATTGACCATGGTATCCTTCTGCGACGACTTCGGGAGGTGGGGGTGGGAGGCACTGTTTTGCAGTGGTTCTCCTTTTACCTCTTGGACAGGTCGCAGTCGGTGTTAGTTGGAGAGCAGAGATTGACCCCTAGGCCCCTAACATATGGGGTGCCGCAGGGTTCAGTCTTGTCCCCCCTACTTTTCAACATCTACATGAAACCGCTGGGCGAGATCATTCGGCGGCACAGGATAAAATACCACCAGTATGCGGACGATACGCAGTTGTATCTGTCCGCCCCGTGCCAACTCAATGAAGCGGTGGACGTGATGAACCAGGGACTTGAAACTGTTAGGGACTGGATGAGGGCTAACAAACTCGTGCTCAACCCAGATAAGACCGAGTGGCTGTTGTGTTTCCCTCCCACCAATTCGGCAAGTATTCCACCTCTCAGGCTGGGGAGTCAAATATTATACCCCTCAGACAGGGTCCGCAACTTGGGAGTCCTCCTGGATCCACAGCTGACTTTCGAACACCATTTGCCAGCTGTGACCAGGGGAGCATTTGCCCAGGTTCGCCTGGTGCACCAGTTGCGCCCCTACCTGAACCGGGAGGCTCTCACAACAGTCACTCGTGCCCTTGTGACCTCTAGGCTGGAGTACTGCAATGTGCTCTACATGGGGCTGCCCTTGAAGAGTATTCGGCGACTTCAGCTAGTCCAGAATGCGGCCGCGCGAGTGATTGTGGGTGCACCTCGCTTCACCCACATAACACCTATCCTCCGCGAGCTGCACTGGCTACCTGTTGATCTCCGGGTACGCTTCAAGATGCTACTTGTCACCCATAAAGCCCTACATGGTAGTGGATCTGGGTACTTGAGAGACCGCCTACTGCCAATTACCTCCACGCGACCTATTAGATCTCATCGATTAGGCCTCCTCTGAGTTCCATCTGCCGGTCAAGGCCGACTGGCAACTACGCGGAGGAGAGCCTTCTCGGTTGTAGCTCCGACCCTATGGAACGATCTCCCCATGGAGATTCGTACCCTCACCACCCTCCAGACCTTCCGCACAGCCCTCACAATCTGGCTATCCCGTCAGGCCTGGTGCTAAGACTGTAACCCGCCCGAATGGCATGAATGTTGTGTTTTCAATTATGTATTGTCTTATATGTTAAAAGTTTGTCTCCCCCTCCCCCTTGGGTTGTGAGCCGCCCTGAGTCCCCCCAGGGAAAAGGGCAGCATACAAATAAACTGAAAGAAAGAAAGAAAGAAAGAAAGTAAGTAAGTAAGTATATTCCCGGAAAGCAGACAGGGTCTTATTTTCTTTTGACTTCAGAAATAAGCACTTGGCCTTACTTTCAGGGAGATCTTATTATTTTTGAGGTGCAGGAAAGAGTGAGTGTGGTCCAGGGGTAGGCTCCTGCCAGCATTACTACTGGTTCGGTGCACACACAAAAATTGCTCCATGCACGTGCGTATCTCTACAACTCCTGGAGATCAGGAACATTATCCCAAGCCCTATTTTCTTACCTATATAATGAAGGTCTCTTCAGACCCTGTGCCTGATGAATCACTTCTACCTTCTACAGTGTTCCAATCTCTCAGGGGCTGCCACAAAGAAGAGGGAGTCAAATTATTCTCCAAAGCCCCTGAGTATAGAACAAGAAGCAATGTGTGGAAACGAATCAAGGAGAGAAGCAACTAAGAACTGAGGAGAAATTTCCTGACAGTTAGAACAATTAATCAGTGGAACAACTTGACTCAGGAAGTTGTGAATGCTCCAACAATGGAAGTGTTTTTGAAAAGTTTGGACAGCCATTTGTCTGCAGTAGTGTAGGGTTTCCTGCTAAGCAGGGCGTTGGACTAGAAGACCTCAACAGTACCTTCCAACTCTGTTATTCTATTCTATTCTATTCTATTCTTCTACACTTAACAGAAATGAAAGTGAGGTTTCTTCTGTTAGCCTGATGATTTCCTCTGCTGTTTCTGAATTATCACTCAATAGGTCTCTGGAGACCTGCCTTCCCCAAGAGACTTCCTCATAATCCCTTTTTATAGCTCTGAGATAAAATTGTTTCCCTTTCTTCCTTTTTCATTTTCTGGCCAAGCTTGAGATGTTTGAAATCATTCCTCTCTCTTGGTTCACTGCCTGCCCTGTTTGATCATTCATAACTATGGATGGAGATGACAGAAATGCAAATTCTCTTTTACAGGTGGCATCTACCCCCAACAAGAATAGCAAGAATGTTCAAGAGCAAATCGGAAAAGTGTTGGAAATGTCATCAGACACCGGGCTCATACTACCATATGTGGTGGACTTGCACAGAAGCTAAAAAATATTGGACTAAAATCCACATGTGGTTGGAGAAAATGATACAAAAGCACACAGACTTTAAACCAGATTTTTTTTTAATTGGGAATTATACCGGAAATATATAATAGAGATCTGAAATATTTGAATGTAAATGTCTTAATGGCAGCCAGCATTGTATTTGCAAGAAATTGGAAAAATGAGAAAATACCAACGCAGGAGGAAGTTTTTCGAAAAATAATGGAATATGCTGAAATGAGTAAATTGACATTTGAAATGAGAGAACAAGAAGATGAACCATTTTATAAGATCTGGGATTTTTTCTATCAGTGGTTAGAAAAAAAATGGAAATGAAAAATATTGGATAATTTTTTATACTGTAAGAATAGTAGAATGATATAGGTGATATTACAAAGGCATATTATTATTAAATAGACTAAGAATGATGCAATAGAATGTTGGTATATACATATACATATACATGTACATACATATGCATATATATCTGTCTGTGTATGTATGTATGTATAGATATGTTTATATATGTTTATATATGTGTATATGTGTGTGTATATATGTGTATATATATGTGTGTGTGTGTGTGTGTGTTTGTGCTGATAAATAAATAAAGGGAGACTAGTATAGATCTATTTCAATCTATTTAGCTCTCATCAGCTAGCCATATCCTTACTGGAATTCGAACCTGGGCTGCATTACATATGAGGCAGATGTATTAATCACTAAGCCACAGGCTGTCCTCCATTATCATATAAATATATATATTTACATATACATATACATATACATAATGTCCACGTTGCAAAGCAAGAATTGTATTTAATCAATTTATCCCAGCCTATTGTACTTATAAATAAAAATGTTTGTCCTGCCCCAAATAAGGACATTACCATAATCTATTTTTTTTCTGCATGCAGGGCTTGGTGGGTGTATGTGTCAGGGATTCAAGTAACGCCCCCAACAAAAGAAGACTCCGAGGCTTGAGTTTCCTAAAAGTTCCATTTCATTAGAAATGTGTTGTGGGCCAGCAGGAGCCTTTGGAGCTGTCGATGGACTTTGATAGCAAGGAACCCTATGAGTTTGCTATGGAAGATGTGGAGGACCCTGGGCAGGGTTCAGACTCAGAGCAGGGACCAGAGAGGCTGGTTGGCCACCAGGAAGTGCCTGAGGCATGGAGCAGTGGGGAAGATCAAAGGGAGTTTGTCCCTGATGCCAAGGAACGTAGGGCGGAGAAACGGAGGCTGCAGTTATGGAGACAGACTCATAAGAGATAATCAAGTCCAGGTGGTTGTGGCTTGGCCCCTCCCAAGAGAGTATATAAGAAGAGACTTTGGGAGGAGTCCTTTTGCAGGAGACAACCGTTCATACTAATCTGGAGAACTCCTTGTCTGGTCTGCCTTGTGTTCCGTGTCTATTGGAGTCTGGGTTGCTGCCAATTTCTTGCCAGTGAGTCGTGTCTGGGCTTTCAGCCAACAGGATTATAATTGCTGTGAATAAAGAGTGGCAAACAGCTAAGCCTGCGTCTGCATTCATTACCGGACAGAGTGGGGCCAGAACAGAAATGTCATATTGACACATCTGGGAAAACCCAAATCTGAACATTTCCCCACCCAAAAGAAAGTTTAAGTCCCTGCTCAGAACCCACATGCCTATCGCATGATCCCATCAGGCAACATCCAAAACTGGAGACGCCTCCCAGTCACACCATCGCAGCTGCAGATCAAAATGGCCTTGACTTTCTGAGAAAGGAGGATCCTGATTGTTGGAGGTAATGTGTTGACTCTATAAACCGGTTAAAGAGCTATATAAACTGGTAAAGCACTATGAAGTAGCATATAAGTCAAAGTACTATTAATATGGATCAATTCAATATCTTCTACCTCATATAACCTCGGGGTTTAAACTACAATCCCTTTTCTATGATAGTTTAGATGGAGGAATAAATACATACTCATATAATATTGTGATTTTTTTCCCTACTGAAAGTATATTGGATATTTTTGCAACAACTCCAGTACATTCACCCTCTTTGTTGTTTCAAAAGAATTGGCTAAATCTCCGCTGAAGATAATTGTAATTTGTAACATAAACATTCTATCAGGGTTCCAAGTAGCACCCCTAATGAATGAAGAATAATGAATCAGTGGAACAGCTTGCCTCCAGAAGTTATGAATGCCCCAACACTGCAAATCTTTAAGAAGATGTTGGATAGCCATCTGTCTGAAACGGTATAGGGTTTCTTGCCTAGGCAGGGGGTTGGACAAGAAGACCTCCAAGATCCCTTCCAACTCTGCTATTGTATTATTATTGTAAGACTCTTAGGTTTGAGTTTCCTCAAAGTTCCATTTGATTAGAGATGTCATATTGGCACGTCTGGGAAAACCCGAATCTGAAATCTTCCAGGTTTTCCACAACCTGTTGAAAGATCAAGACCCTGCCCACCACCCATGGTCCAATCAGACCCCGTCCCAACTGGAGATGCCTCCCAGTCACACCACTCCAGGTGCAGGGCAAGATGTCCTTGACTCTCTGAAAAAGGAATGTTATTTAGACTATGTATCTCCCATACTCCATATAACCCCCCCTCCCATTTTCCCAAAGCAGAAAACGTGGCAGGCCTGAAGGCTCAATGCAATAGATGGTTTCCAAGTCTGACAATATGCATTCATGCGTGCATATAGGGCGTGTGATGGCAAACCTATGGCATATGTGCTACAGGTTGCATGTGGATACCTATTTGCTGGAACAGCAGCCTTCACCTCCAGCACATATGCGCATGCTGGCCAGCTGAGTTTTGGCCTTCTGGAGGGCCAGGGGAGGCTTTTTTCACCCTCCCCAGGATTCAGAGAAACCTCCGGATCCTGGGGAGGGTGAAAAACAGGCCCAACGGATCAACTGGGAGTTTGTTCCTGAACTTCTGCTTCAGCTATTGGGCCATTTTTCACTCTCCCTAGTCTCCAGAGGCCTTCCTGAAGGCTTGGGAAGGTGAAAAATGGCCCAACGGGCAAACCAGAAGTTCATTCGGCTGTTTTTCACCCTCCTTAGTTTTCAGGACAGCCTCCGGAGCCTGGGGAGGGTGAAAACTCCCCCCCCCCATGTGGGGAAATGCACACACATGCATGAGGACGGGGTTTTGCATGCATGCGCAGTTGGGTGGGCTCGCGTGTGCGCACGATATTGTGCACACACACAATTTTAGCACACCTTTAGGAAAAGGTTAGACATCACTGATATAGGGTATGTTAAAAAGAAAAAAAACTAGATTCTATAATGGAAAGAGAGAGAGGGTACTCTATAATGCAAAGATATCTGTAAATGAAGGGATAATCCCCAATTGTGCCATACTTTCTATATGTCCAGATTGGTGAATGCAAGGTGACACATTCGCCTTTCTCTGTCCATTGTGAGAACGTTGGCTAAACAAGTGGTGTTTTTTTTTTGTTTTTGTTTTTTTGTTTTTTTTTTGCTTTTGACTGTCTAGATTGTACAGATCAGTGGTGGGTTTCAAAATTTTTTAGAACCTATTCTGTAGGTGTGGCTGATTTTGTGGGAGTGGCTTGGTGGTCATGTGACTGTGGGGGAGTAGCTTAGCAGTCATGTGACTGGGTGGGAGTGGCCAAGTCGATGCCACTGAATTTTTTGCCCCAAAGAATGTCCTACAAAAGGAAGATATAAAAAGGAAAAATATTATTTTGTGCACTTACTACTTAAATAAGAATAAAATAAGTACACAAAACAATAAAACAGTTACTTACAGAGGAATTATGGCTGTCCTTGTGGGTCTTCAACATTACTGACCACCTTACACACACTCTTCCAGGCCCTCTGCCTCTTCCCTCTTCCTGGATTCACTCAGACATTTTTAAAAGAGTGGAAGAATGTGTGCGTATGCACAGGCTGTGAGTTTTAAAAATGTCTGAGTGAATCCAGGAAGAGGGAAGAAGCAGGGGGGCTGGAAGTGTGTGCATGTGCACAGGCTGTGAGTTTTAAAAACATCTGAGTAAATCCAGGAAGAGGGAAGAGGCAGAGGGGCTGGAAGTGTGTGCTCCTATACTATCTTTCAGCCCTTCTGCCTTTTCCCTCTTCCTGGATTCACTCGGACGTTTTTGAAAACCCACAGCCTGTGCACACCCACACACTCTTCCAGCAGCCCCTCTGCCTCTTCCCTCTTCCCTAACATCCTCCCACCCCACCAGAGCCACTCACCAGTTCTTTCTTCTTTTGGTTCTTCTTCTGAGAACTTTTCAGCAGCATGGAGAGGATGGGCAGGGTGAGTGAAAGAGTGAACTAGGGGAGGGAGCCTTCCGGTACAGGGCCTCCTGAAAAACAGGTAAGGGAAAGCACACTAAATTTCACCATCTGGTATGGCTGTACCAGGCTGTACTGGTTGAAACCCACCCCTGATACAGATCCAATCAGTACTTGTTAAATCATTATTGCTTGCCTATGTAGTATCACACAAACACTGGTTAAAACAACAGTTTTAAAAACCATTTATACACACAAAGATACATACCTTTTTTAGATCGCATTATCCAAAGCAATATGTAAATCAGGGCACAATTTTCCCTTTAAAGGATCTCCATGATATCTCTTTTAGATTACACCCAACAAAATAAAGCTTGTGCACTTTCCCGCATCTTTTCCAATTAATTTCCTCCATTCATTAGAGAGAGCAAAAATGATCCTCTGGCTAAACTTGGTGTCCTTACTCACAGTCTTCAGAGGTAATGCTAAAGTTTTCTTCCTATTCAACTTCTTCACATTTTAATTCTTGTACACAGGAGACCTGACTGAAACCCCTTCCTTTTTAGGTGTCCAATCTCAGGCCCAGTTGGTGGAGTCTGGTGGGGACCTGAGGAGACCTGGAGAATCCCTCCATCTCTTTTGCCAAGGTTCTGGTTTCAACTTTGGTGGCTATTATATGAACTGGGTGAGACAGGTTCCCGGGAAAAGACTTGAATGGGTAGCATGGACACATTATGACGGACGAACAACCTACTCCTCAGACAAAGTCAAGGGACGCTTCACCATCTCCAGGGACGATGCCAAAAGCCAGCTGTATCTGCAAATGAACAGCCTCAAAGCTGAAGACACGGTGGTCTATTACTGTGCAGGAGGCACAGTGAGAGGAAGTGAATCGGGAGCGAAGCAAAAAGTGTCCATTTCCCATACAGGTCCTCAGGGAATTTCTTTGAAAACAGGTTTCTTTCAATTTGGTGTATCCATCCCTTGGTAAGGTTTCACACCAGAGGGGCACTATTTTCACACAGCTACCAGGGTAGCGAGGGCATGGAAATCAACCATTGTGTATAAATAATATATCATTTCCGAGGCATATCTTTTCCATCTGATATACTTACTGATTCACCAAATCGGTCTCAGGAGAATGTCACATCTCAAAGAAACCTCAATTTCCTCCTGAAAGCCACGCCTGATTTCAAAACAGATGTGCCTTGCAAACTGAAGATGCCTGAAATGTTTGCCAAGTAGCAAATGTCACATCCTCCCAAGAGATGGTACAATATGAAGTTATGATGTGATTGCTTTAATTGTGACCTTGAAACTTCTGTTCCTTGCCAATTGTGATTTAAGCCTTACTGTGTATGCAGCTAATATGAGTTTCTTCCATGGAAAACCTGGTTAAGGAAACACAGGTTCTTGAACCCAGATATATCATTTGAACTGCTTTACCATTCTTAAATGCTGTCTCTAACATCTCTGTTTAAAAAAAGAAATACTCCATTCTTTCTCTTTGGGGCTCCAGACCAATTTCCTTAGTCTTAACCTTTCAGTGTAGTATTCATGAACTGGAATAGGGTTTAGTAACCAGATCAGCCAATGAGGGCTGTTTGGAAACTGAAACAGTATTTACTGTGTGAGCAACAAGGAGACAGCAAGGAGCCTGGGCGTGGCTTAGCTCAACTATTCTGAACTAAAGCTCTGAGCTCAAAAACACTTTGCTACTCCTAACTGAAACTGAAACTGTTCACTCCTCTACCTGTGTTTGCTTTTATTTACTACCACCTTGGAAAACCTGCTTTAGGTATTGTATATTTACTTCATGTGTTATATTATATATAAAGAGAAGTTAATGAATCCTGCTGAATCAGTCACCTGGGTGTGCTTTCTGGATGTGATTGCTGCTACAAACTCTGACATAACCCAAAAGACTTTCTCTTACTTAATGTAAAACACTTTGTACACACAATATTTTTTTAAAAAAAAGCTGACTCTTGACTGTTCTTAACTTTTGGCATTTCAAAATCACCTTTATCAGATATTCAGCAAAGTTGATTTGGGACTTTGAGACACTTTTGACACTAGACCAGTGATCACGAACCTTTTCAGCACGAGTGCCCAAAGTGTAATGTGTGTGCATGTGCCGGACCACCAGAAACCCAAAGACCAGCAGGCTGGAATGCACATGCCTGTGTTTTGGTTGTTGTTAGGTAAGCTCCCATTTGCAAGAGAGAATACGTTCAGCGAAGCGTTGTGAGAGTTGTGTTGGAGAACACACAAACCAGCATACAAAGACATTGCAGTTTAAATAGGATTTTACTTTGGTGGAAATAGAGGTATCAGAGTCCATCAAACAGTCCAAGTCATACACAGATAAAACAGTCAGTCATCAACGTCTTTCAGTTAAGGGATAATCCAAATAACATAGTCCAGTATCCTATAATCAATTCAGAACTCAAAGTTTTCTAACACTTGCAAAACTTACAATAGCTCACGGCACTTCCAGATCAGCCCAGCATCTAATGAACAGAGAGCTAACAGTCATTCTGGCTCCCTCTTATGGCCGATTGAGGAAAACAGCAGCCGATCACATTTTACAGCATGATTTAATGAAACAGGTAAAACATTGTTACATGATTTATATATTGCCAACCTAACCGTTAGAATTATATTCCTAACAGTTGTTTTGGGCTGTTTTTCAGCTGTTTTAAGGCTGTTTTTTGGACCATTTTAAGGCTGTTTTCTCGCCGGAAAATGCCCTCAAAATAGGCCAGGGTTTTTGGCCATTTTTTTTGCTGTTTTCAGGCTGTTTTTTGGACTGTTTCCAGGCTGTTTTCCAGTGGTCCATTGCCCGTGAAGACCATCTGCAGGAAACCAGAAGATCAGCTGGCGACAGTGTGTATGCCCGCAGAGAGGACTCTATGTGCCACCTCTGGCACCCATGCCATAGGTTTGCCATCACGGCACTAGACTGTGGATGTACAATTCATCTGTGAGTTTCAAATTGTGCCTTCTGGTTTCTTCTCCATTGTTCTTTTGCATTTCTTCAAAATAATGTGGTCAAGGGAACAGTGGTAAAGTCTGTGCAAAGAGAATGCCCTGAGGGGTCCATTTATCTTAAGCGATATGTAAATTGAGGAATAATTTCCTCTTTAAAGCTCAGGGTTTCCCTCTTCAGGCAACACTCACCAACACAAAGTTTGTGCTGGTGATTTCCAGAATTCTCTGCTATCAATTACCCTCCATTCATTAGAGGGAGCAACAATGTTCCTGTGCTTAAATCTGGTGTCCTTTCTATTAATGCTCAGAGGTAATCCTTTCTTAACCATTTGGGTTCTTTTTCTTTTAATTCTTACATGCAGGAGAGCTAACTGAAACTTCTTTCATTTTAGGAGTCCAGTCTCAAGGACAGTTGGTGGAGTCTGGAGGGGATGTGAGAAGACCTGGGTAGTCCCTCCGTCTCTCCTGCCAAACCTCTGGATTCATCTTCAGCAGCTACTACATGAACTGGGTGAGACAGGTGCCAGGGAAAGGACTTGAATGGGTGGCACACATAACCCCTTCCAGTGCTACTTACTATTCAGACAAAGTCAAGGGACGCTTCACCATCTCCAGGGACAATGCCAAAAGCCAGCTGTATCTGCAAATAAACAGCCTCAAAGCCGAAGACACAGGAGTCTATTACTGTGCAAGACACACAGTGAGAGGAAGTGAATCAGAAGCCAAGCAAAAACCTTCCTTTCTTCACTCTTCAACTTTATGGAGCCCCACGTCCTGGATTAGTCAATGAGGATTGATCACTGTCTATTGAGAGCTTCAGGAAGGGCTATTTTGTTCTTGATATCACAGAGTTTGCTGTAAGAAAAATGAGTTTGTTTAAAAGCCAAGGCAATCCTAGGCTGCATTAACAGACTGATAGATTAAACGTCCAAGGTGCATGGAACGCTGTTACCTTCCCACCAAAGGTGGTTCCTATTTTTTCTACTTGCATTTTTACATGCTTTCAAATTGCTTGATTGGCAGAAGCTGCGACAAATAAAAGGAGTTCACTCTGTCATGGGGCACAAGGGATTTCAACCACCGAACTTCCGACCTTTCTCATCGACAAGCTCAGCATCTTAGCCACTAAGTCACTGTGGCCCTAAAAGGGGCATATGAATGGGGGGAAAAGTTACAACACCTTTCTTGAACTCAGCTATCCTCTCCTTCTCCTGTTCTATCTCCAACATGTATCTTTCAAAAATTCTTACCACGTAATCATCATCTGTTACCTTCATTTTGAATCACTTTTTGGAAATGCTGAAAGTTTGCAAGTCTTTGCTTTAAGTATCTAATCCAGGGCTGTCAAACTCCCCGCTCACAGGGTGGATGCATTACCTACTGGCCACACCCACACAAGGTTTAGCGAAGCGGAAAAAAGTCCTGATACGTCATGTGAGGCCCCCGTGATGATGTGAGTTGGACATTCCTGCTCTAATGTAAAGGCTTCTTTTCTTAGAGCTGGCGAATCAAAACTTTAGGGAGTGTGCAAGGAAAAGTAGGACGTAAATACACCTAGGAGCTCTTTTATCTCCACCAGTATGTTAATCGAGGGGTAATTTCCCCTTTAAAGCAGCCAGTTGATTTTCCGTTTCAGGCTACACCCACCAACCCAAGGTTTGTGCACTGTTCCATCTTCTTTCCTATCAATTCTCTTCCATTCCTCACAAGGGAGCAAGTATGACTTTGTGCCTCAACTTGCTGCCTTTACTAGCAGTCCTCCAAGGTAACTGTCTTGTCCCCATTCAGGATCATTCGATGTGTTGTTCTTGTATAAAGGAGAGCTTATAGAAAGAACTTTCCTTCTAGGTGTCCGATCTGAGGTCCAGTTATTGGAGTCCGGAGGGGATGTGAGAAGACCTGGGGAGTCCCTCCGTCTCTCCTGCCAAGCCTCTGGATTAACCTTCAGCAGTTACTGGATGACCTGGCTAAGTCAGGCTCCTGGGAAAGGACTGGAATGGGTAGCCCGCATAAGTAGAGGATCATCTAATACTTACTACTCAGACAAAGTCAAGGGACGCTTCACCGTCTCCAGGGATGATTCCCGCAGCCAGTTGTATCTGCAAATGAGCAATCTGAAACCGGAGGACACATCTGTCTATTATTGTGTGAGAGACACATTGAGAGGAAGTGATACTGAAACCAGACAAAAACTTCCTCGATCTTTGAGTAGCTCTCAAATTTAGGCAGTCATAGAAATTTGAGTATATTTTTTTGAACTAGGATTGGGAAAGACTGAATAAATCTGTATCAATTCATTTTACTTTATTACAGTCATAGAAAAGAACCAATAAAAACACTCAATAAATATACAATTGAAAATTCCAGGATAAAATAGTTAGATAAAAACTAAAATCTGTGATAAAATCCAGTCTGTCAATTACCCTTGGTATAACCCGGGGATCAGCAACCTTAAACAATCAAAGAGCCACAATGGTCATACCCAGAAGCCCCCCGTTTAACTCTGGAGGCAACTGGAAGTCCCGTTTCTCTACCATAGAGTCTCCTTCTAGCGCGGTGTCCTTTTTCCTCTACCTGTCCTAACTGGTAGCATTTTGACGTCCTCTCTAATAAATACATTTATTCTCTATTACTGTTTGTCATTTTGAGACAGGTTGGATTTTTCCAAGATTTCCTTTTACTTAATGTAAAATCAACTGGTCCTTTCTCCCATTAAAGCACAGGAAAAAAATTGTGTCCCAATCCTTTTTTCAATTGAAAAATGCACATAAAAGTTATATTCATGCTAGTGTATTAACCAATACCCTGTGTGTCTCTTTTATCTCAACAGATACGCAAATTGAGAGACAAATTCCCCTTTAAAGGAGCCCAATGGTTTGCTGCTTCAGACAACTCCCACCAACATAAACCTTGTGCTTTTTCCAGAATCCTCTCCTATCAATTTTATTTATTCATTACAGGGAGCCAAAATGTGGTTAAACCTTCTGTCCATACTCAGTAAGACATACAGCTGATGTACTTATATGATACAAGATGCATCGAAGGGTCAACGTAAACAGATTAGTAAGGGGCCCCTATGCTTGTGGGGCCGCAGAAAACAGCCCATCAGGCCCCTGAGTTAAGGCAGCCCTGAGTATCCTGGCATAAGATAGGAAATGAAACATGAGGATGATCTTTCTAAATATCCAAACTGCCACACAGATATTGAGGAAACATCTGGACCTAAAGAATCTCCTCAGAGAATTAGGAAGATTGTGTCCTCTCCTCAATTTGGACACCAGGGGGTAATGTTGTCACACCAAACTCCATGGCTTATGCCGGGTGGGGTAGAGAATAAAACAAGCATTTTGAGATATTGCTTCATTTTTAAAACATGACAATTTTTTTTTTTTTATAGTTCACTGAATGTTCTCTCAAGAGAATTTCGCATCTCAGGGGTCCTTTGATCTTGACCACAAAGCTGAGGATTTTAATAAAAATGTTGCTGTTTTTCAGGAGGGAAAGTGCCTGAAATGTGTAAGAGTATTTCAAATTTCCATGCAGAGACATCACCAACAAAAGTGTGTATAGTAAAGGCAACAGTTTACAATATTGTTGTACAATTAATGGACTATGCAGCTAGAAAGGTCATTCTGTCTGCAATAGCGTAGCCGGAATAGTATGTCTGTGGTTAAGGGTTAATCAATGCCCTGTGTGACTTTTTTATCCCAACAGATATGCAAATCAAGACAGAATTTCCCCTTTAAAGAAGCCCAATTCACTTTTAAGACAACACCGACCAACAAAACCTTGTGCTATTTCCAGAATCCTCTCCTTTCAATTTCATCTGTTCATTGCAGGGAGCAAAAATGTGGCTAAATCTTCTGTCCATATTTGTAGTCCTCAAAGGTAATTATTGCCACTATATATATTATTTAATGTTCCGCTCTTGCATGCAAGGCATCTATTTAAAAAGCTCCTTTCTTTTTAGGAATCCAATCTCAAGTCCAGTTGGAGGAGTCTGGAGGGGATGTGAGAAGACCTGGAGAATCCCTCCGTCTCTCCTGCCAAGCCTCTGGATTCACCTTCAGCAGCTATTGGATGCAATGGGTGAGACAGGCTCCAGGGAAAGGACTGGAATGGGTGGCATCCATAAGCTCTGGTTCCAGTACTATTTACTACTCAGACAAAGTAAAGGGCCGCTTCACCATCTCCAGGGACAATGGCAAAAGCCAGCTGTATCTGCAAATGAACAGCCTCAAAACCGAAGACACAGGAGTCTATTACTGTGCAAGAGACACAGTGAGAGGAAGTGAATCTGAAGCCAGGCAAGAACCTTCCTTTCCTTAGAGCAACTCTTCAGTTTGATTCAGCCTCAAGTCCTGGATTTGTCACTGAGGATGGATCACCATCTAGTGAGAATTTTGGGGCTCTTTTCTTCTGGATGTCCATTTGGAGAATTTGCTGAGGGAAAAAAATGAAATGTGAGGAAAATGGCTTGACATTCCCAGCTTCCCAATGTAGAAGGTGATCAGGCTTCTGGGGGAGGTGTGTGGAATCCACAGAATAGACAGTAGCCCTTTAGTGTCATGGTGGAAGCAGAAGCCGGTTTCACATAAGTTTACCACCAGTTTGCCGCACACCAAAAATGTGACCGCACATGCACGCACACTCACTTTGCAACCATGCGCCCCTTCTGTGCATGCATTTTCTTCACACACACATAGCTTGCACACATGAGTGTGGCTTAGAAAACGTGGCTAAATAGGACGACATAGTGCTGGTCCCGGTGCCCGAGGCTTCCCAATAGCAGACTCCTTATCCCGACAAAAAAACATTTTATTCATTGACTGTGAATTCTGCTCATTGACATCCAGCAAAGTCTTTCAAAGGAGAATTTACAGTCACAGACCTTATCTGACTTGGAAAGCAGCCAGGCCAATATCTGCAAAACTTGGCCAGGAGTCTCAGAGAGTCATGAGCCAATGAAGTGAACTAATTGTCTCGTGCAAACTCCACCCACATTTTGCTCCTCTTTTATTTCCTTCAGAAGGAGCCATTGTCCACTTGTGGTCTTACTGCCAAGTCGACCCCTGTTCTTTAGCTGTTCCCTTCATCTGGCAACTCTGTGCATGCACACACCAGCAACAGGCTCCAGCTGTTTGTCTGCCTCACTGATGTTTGACTCTGAAGGCAGCTGATAACTGGCATACAGCTCTGGTCCCATCTTTGTCTCTGACACAGAGCCCTCCTCAGAGCCTTCCCCAGACTCCAGGACTGGCCCATATTCCTCCCCAACCTCCTCACTGTCTGGATACGCTGCCACGCCACTGGCCACTGGTGGGCCACAACAGGCATGCCCACCTACAGGTCACTACTACTGGTTCACCTAAACCAGTCCAAACCAACTGAATACCACCACTGGGTAGAAATGAAACTTTAGGACAATATTTCAAAGTATCCAAAGTGCCCTACAAATATTGAAGAAACATCTGGAGCTAAAGAATCTCTTTGGAGAGTTAGGAAGATGCAATCTCTCCTCACGTTTGACCCTGAGGGGCAACGTTGTGGCAGAAAACTCCCTGTCCTATGCACACAATGGTTGTGGGGTAGAGAATAAAACAAGTGTCATTAGATATGGTCTCATTTAGGAGACATGAGCATAGAGTAGGATAGGATAGGATAGGATAGGATAGGATAGGATAGGATAGGATAGAATAAACAATGTTATAAGGGACCTTGGAGGACTTCTAGTCCAACCCCCTCATTAGGCAGGAAACCTTATACCGTTTTAGACAAATGGTTGACATTATAAGAAATGGATAGTAGAAAAAAAATAGCTCTTTTTTCTAATCACAAATAAAGTGTCAATATTGTTCATGGGCTAAAATATGCTGCACGTTTTTTCAGTCTCTCTTTCCACCTTTATTTGTGGTTGTTTTGTATGCGAGGAAACCTAGGAGACTTTTTCTGTCCCCCTTTCACGGCTCTTAACAAACGCAGGCAGGCAAACTTAAAAGGAAGGCTTTCTTTATCAGTTCTCAGTTCTAACTGTCTTCGAGCCCAAAAATAACATAAATACAATTCTCTGACAAGAATGCAAAACAAAACTCTTACAAGCAATGCACTTCTTCCAAAGTTTCCACGAATCAGGGTTACAGGAAACACCAAAGCACTTATCCAAGTGTAACAAGCAATGTTGTATGAACCAAGAAACCCACGAAGGAATGTATGAAGGAACGACGTTGACTCCTGCGACTAGGGTGTGGCAGTATCCGTCCTTTTATCTCCAAAACCCCACTAAGGAGCCCCAGGTGCATCGTTAATCATTGCATTCCGAAAAGACTCACAGCAGACATCTGCTGAGTCACAACAGAGACCAATGCACAGAGGTGTTCTTTGATCCCAGTGGTTATGAATTCATTCATTCATTCATTCATTCATTCATTCATTCATTCATTCATTCATTCATTCACTCACTCACTCACTCACTCACTCATTCATTCATTTGCTTCTTTGTTTATTTATATAATGTTTTACCTTTTATATGTTGTTGTTATGCATTATCCATTTTAACATTGTAACCTACCAAACAGTTATCTTTTGCTGAGAGGGGTGGCAATTAAATTTTAAAAATAAAGCAAAGTAAAATAAGGTAAGGTAAGGTAAAATAAAGTAAAACAAAATATTAAATAAGTAATTAAATACATTTGTATCCTGTCAAAGAGCCGAGGTGGTCCAGTGCTTAGAGTGCAGTATTGCAGGCTACTTCAGCTGACAACTAGCTGCAGTTCAGCAGTTCAAATCTCACTGACTCAAGGTTGACTCAGCCGTCCGTGGGTAAAATGAGGACCCAGATTGTTGGGGGCAAGAGGCTGACTCTGGAAACTGCTTAGAGAGGGCTGTAAAATCACTATAAAGCGGCATATCAGCCTAAGTGCTGTTGCTATTTTTTTATAAATAATTCAAGGTGGTGAATATATCCGACACTCCTTTCCTTCTTTTATTTTCCCTATAACCACCACAACAACAACAAAAACACCTTTGTGAGAAGGTTTGTGCTGAGAGAGAATGAGTAGCTCGAGGTCTCTCAGCTGGCTTTCATAGCTAAGAGAGGCCTGAACTCAAGGTCTCTTGCTTCCTAGCCTGCTGCCTTAACCACTAGGCCAAACATATCTGGTTGGATAGGCAAATCAAGGCAAAATTTCCTCTTTAAAGGAGCCTCTGTGCTTTCCCTTTTCAGTCAACACAATTTGTGAAATTTCCTAAATCCGTTTTTATTCACTGCAGGGACAGAAAATGGTCTTGCAACTTGTCTTGGTGTCCGTATTAGTCCTCTTTCAAGGTAATCCTTTCTTCTCTAAACAATTTCCTCCCATTTCCTGTTTCTTGATCAAAAAATCTAATTGAAATATGTTTTTTTTAAAGGAGTCCAATCTCAGGTCCAGTTGATGGAGTCTGGAGGGGATGTGAGAAGACTTGGAGAGTCCCCCCGTCTCTCCTGCGAAACCTCTGGATTCACCTTCAGCAACCATTACATGTACTGGGTTAGACAGGCTCCAGGGAAAGGACTGGAATTGTTGGCCAGCATAAGTACAGGCTCATCTCCTTCCACTTACTTCCCAGACAAAGTCAAGGGCCACTTTACCATCTCCAGGGATGATTCCCGCAGCCAGCTGTATCTGCAAATGAACAATCTCAAACTGGAGGACACAGCTGCCTATCACTGCTCAACTTGCACAGTGAGAGGAAGTGAATCTGACACTGAGCAAAAACCTTCTCATCAGAATAGAATAGAATAGAATAGAATAACAGAGTTTGAAGGGACCTTGGAGGTCTTCTAGTCCAACCCCCTTCTTAGGCAGGAAACCCTACACCAGTTCAGACAAATGGTTATCCAACATCTTCTTAAAGACTTCCAGTGTTGGAGCATTCACAACTTCTGGAGGCAAGTGGTTCCACTGATTAAAGAAATCTGTCCTTAGCTCTAGGTTGCTTGTCTCCTTGATTAGTTTCCACCCATTGCTTCTTGCCCTGCCCTCAGGTGCTTTGGAGAATAGATTGACTCCCTCTTCTTTGTGGAAGCCCCTGAGATATTGGAAGATTACTATCATGTCTCCCCTAGTCCTCCTTTTCATTAAACTAAACTTACCTAGTTTTGGTTTAGCCTCCAGTCCCCTAATTAACTTTGTTGCTCTTCCCTACAGAAATATTAGAGGTAGAAATATGGATTGATGTGTCAGGCTGCAAGAGAGAGTCCAAGTCCAGCCCTAGGCAGGTAAACTGACCAGGTTCTACACCACAATCTTGTGAGGTGGGTTGGGCTGAGAGAGAGAATAACCAACTCAAAGTCAACCTGCCAGTTAAATTTTTCTGCACTTTCCCAAATGCTTTCCAATCCATTTTGCAGGGCTGTCTTAACAGTATTATGACCCCAAACCACCAAACTCCAAATCTTTCTGATTGAAAAGCTCAGTGTCTTAGCCACTGAGCCATCCTAAAATTAAACATATATTTATTTTTTTGGCACTTCCAACAAAATCGCTGTTGAACGGTTAAATATATGCTGGCCACAACAATTAATCAACATGATGAACATTTGAACAATGCATGATGCTTGAAAAACACAATAATACTCAGTAAGCCATAAAGCTGATGTACTTATATGACATGAGATGCATCAAAGGGTAACATACACTGATTAGTATGGGGCCCGTATGCTTGTGGGTCTGCAGGCAACAGCCCATCAGGCCCCTCAGTTAAGGCAGCCCTGAGTATCCTGGCATAAGACAGGAAATGAAACATGAGGATTATCTTTGTAAATATCCAAACTGCCACACAGATATTGAGGAAACATCTGGACCTAAAAAATCTCCTCAGAGAATTAGGAGGATTGTGTCCTCTCCTCACTTTGGACACCAGGGGGCAACTTTGTCACACCAAACTCCATGGCCTATGGGGGTGGGGTAGAGAATAAAACAAGCATTGTTAGATATTGCTTCATTTTGAAAACATGTCAATTTTTTATTTTATTTTTGTCATAGTTCACTGAATGTTCTCTCAAGAAAATTTTGCATCTCAGGGGTCCTTTGATCTCGACCACAAAGCTGAGGATCTTAATAAAAATGTTGCTGTGTTTCAGGAGGGAAACTGCCTGGAATGTTTAAGGGGATTTCAAATTTCCATGCAGAGACATCACCCTAGCAACAAAAGTGTGTATAGTCAAGGCTACAGTTTACAATATTGTTGTCCAATTAATGGACTACGCAACTAGAGTGGTCATTCTGTCTGTAATAGCGTAGCTGGAATAGTATGTCGGTGGCTAAGGGTTAATAAAGGCCCTCTGTGACTCTTTTATCCCAACAGATATGCAAATCAAAACACAATTTCCCCTTTAAAGAAGCCTAACTGACTTTTAAGACAACACCCACCAACATAAACCTTGCGCTATTCACACAATCCTCTCCTATCAATTTCATCTATTCATTAGAGGGAGCAAAAATGTGGCTAAACCTTCTGTCCATACTTGTAGTCCTCAAAGGTAATTATTGCATGCATATATATATATATATATATATATATATATATATATATATATATGTGTGTGTGTGTGTGTGTGTGTGTGTGTGTGTGTGTGTGTGTGTGTGTGTGTGTGTGTGTCTGTGTGTCTGTGTGTGTCTGTGTGTGTGTGTGTGTGTGTGTGTCTGTGTGTGTCTGTGTGTGTGTGTGTGTGTGTGTGTGTGTATGTATATGTAAATTATATATATAAATATAATTTAATGTCCTGATCTTGCATACAAGAGATCTATTTAAAAAGCTCCTTTCTTTTCAGGAGTCCAATCTCAAATCCAGTTGGTGGAGTCTGGAGGGGATGTGAGAAGACCTGGAGAGTCCCTCCGTCTCTCCTGCCAAGCCTCTGGATTCACCTTCAGCAGCTACTACATGAACTGGGTGAGGCAGGCTCCAGGGAAAGGACTGGAATGGGTGGCATACATAAACTCTGGTTCTACTTCAATTGGCTACTCTGACAAAGTGAAGGGACGCTTCACCGTCTCCAGGGACAATGCCAAAAGCCAGCTGTATCTGCAAATGAACAGCCTCAAAACCGAAGACACAGGAGTCTATTACTGTGCAAGACACACAGTGAGAGGAAGTGAATCTGAAGCCAAACAAAAACCTTCCTTTCTTCATTCTTGAAATTTAAAATTTTTGATAAAATCTAGTCTGTCAATTACACTTGGTATAATTTGGGAATCAGCAATCTTAAACAAACAAAGAACCACAAATGTCCTAACTGGAAGCCCCCCGTTTAACTCTCGGGGAACCTGGAAGTCAGTTTCTCTACCATAGAGTCTCCTCCTAGTGCGGCGTCACTTTTCCTCTACCTGTCCTAACTGGTAGCGTTTTGATGTCCTCTCTAATAAATACATTTATTCTCTATTATTGTGTGTCATTTTGAGACACGCTGGATTTTTCCAAGATTTCCTTTTACTTAATGTACAATCAACTGGTCCTTTCTCCAATTAGAGTACAGTTAAAAAATTGTGTCCCAATCCTTTTTTCAATTGAAAAATGCACATACAAGTTATATCCATGCTAGTGTATTAATCAATACCCTGTGTGTCTCTTTTATCCCAACAGATACGCAAATCGAGACATAAATTCCCCTTTAAAGGAGCCCAATGGTTTGCCGCTTCAGACAACTCCCAACAACATAAACCTTGTGCTATTTCCTGAATCCTCTCCTATCAATTTTATCTATTCATTACAGGGAGCAAAAATGTGGTTAAACCTTCTGTCCATACTTGTAGTCCTCAAAGGTAATCATTGCCACTACGTAGTTGATTTCTATGTCCTGGGAAAGGAATGGAGTCGGTGTCATGGATAACTACTATTTCTAGCACTTACTACTGGGAAGGTAACAGCATTCCATGCACCTTTGGCATTTAGTAATATCAGCCACATGAGCACGGAGACGTCTTCGGACAACGTTGGCTCTTCGGCTTTGAAACAGAGATTGGATTTTGTGCTTTCAAACTGCTAGATTGGCAGAAGCTGTGGCAAGTAACTGGAGCTCACCCCGTTATGCAGCATCAGGGATTGGAACCACCGAACTCCTGACCTTTCTCATGGCAAGCTCAGTGTCTTAGCCACTGAGCCACCTCATCCCTTAAAGTTAAGCATATATTTATTTCATTGGCACATAAAACAAAATCAGTGTTGAAACATTAAAAGCATTTTGTGCCACAAAAACTAATCAACATGATAAACATTTGAACTATATACAAGGCTTGAAAAAACACAATAATACTCACTAAACCGTGCAGGTGATGTACTTATATGATACAAGATGCATTGAAGGGTTAACATACACAGATTAGTATGGGGTCCCTATGCTTGTGGGGCCGCAGGCAACAGGCCATCAGGCCTCTGAATTAAGGAAGCCCTGAGTCCCCTGGCATAAGATAGGAAATGAAACATGAAGATGATCTTTCTAAATATCCAAACTGCCACACAGATATTGAGGAAACATTTGGTCCTAAAGAATCTCCTCAGAGAATTAGGAGGATTGGGTCCTCTCCTCACTTTGGACACCAGGGGGCAATGTTGTCACACCAAACTCCATGGCCTATGGGGGTGGGGTAGAGAATAAAACAAGAATTTTGAGATATTGCTTCATTTTGAAAATATGACAATGTTTTATTTTATTTTTTGTCATAGTTCACTGAAGGTTCTCTCAAGAGAATTTCACATCTCAGGGGTCCTTTGATCTTGACCACAAAGTTGAGGATTTTAATAAAATTGTTGGTATTTCTCAGGAGGGAAACTGCCTGAAATGTTTAAGGGTATTTCAAATTTCAAAGCAGAGACATCACCCTGCCAACAAAAGTCTGTACAGTCAAGGCTACAGTTTACAATATTGTTGTCCAATTAATGGACTATGCAGCTAAAGTGGTCATTCTGACTGTAATAACCTAGCCGGAATAGTATGTCTGTGGTTAAGGGTTAATCGATGCACTGAGTGACTCTTTTAACACAACAGATATGCAAATCAAGACAAAATTTCCCCTTTAAAAATGCCCAATTTACTTTTAAGACAACATCCACCAAAATAAACCTTGTGCTATTTCCACAATCTTCTCCTATCAATTTCATCTATTCATTGCAGGGAGCAAAAATGTGGCTAAACTTTCTGTCCATATTTATAGTCCTCAAAGGTAATTATTGCCTCTCTATATATAATTTTTATGTTCCACTCTTCCATGCAAGGCCTCTATTTAAAAAGCTACTTTCTTTTTAGAGGTCCAATCTCAAGTCCAGTTGGTGGAGTCGGGAGGGAATGTGAGAAGACCTGGAGAGTCTCTCCGTCTCTCCTGTCAAGGCTCTGGATTCACCTTCAGCAGCTATCAGATGTTCTGGGTTAGACAGGCCCCCGGGAAAGAAATGGAGTGTGTGTCGTGGATAACCTATCATTCTGGCACAATTACTTACTCTGACAAAGTGAAGGGATACTTCACAGTCTCCAGGGACAATGCCCAAAGCCAGCTCTATCTGCAAATGAACAGCCTCAAAACCGAAGACACAGGAGTCTATTACTGTGCAGGACACACAGTGAGAGGAAGTGAATCAGAAGCCAAGCAAAAACCTTCCTTTCTTCACTCTTGAAATTTATGAAGCCCAAGGTCCTAGATTACTCAATGGTAGTAATCCATTTACTCTGCCGAGGGCAGAGAAGAGCAATAAGATGATTGACATCTGGAGGCTAAAACGTATAAAAAACAGTTGCAGGACCTGTGTATGGTTATCTAATGAAAAAAAGGACTAGGGGCTGTGGTGAAATTCAAAATTTGTACTTCCAGTTTTGTGGGCTTGGAGTGTTAGGCATGACAGGGAAATAATACTGCAAAATCCCCGTTCTTTCTCCACTCCAGGAGAAGGATACTGGAAAATCCCCATTCTGTCTCCACTCCAGCGGAAGGATACTGCAAAATCCCCATTCATACACCTTTCCAGGGGAAGGATACTGAAAAATCCCCCTCCCACTCTGGGGCCAAATAGAGGTGGTATTTGCTGGGTCTCTCAACTATTCAAAATTTCTGCTACTCATTCTCCAAAATCTGTCCGAACCTGCTGAATTTCAATGCTGACTAGGGGTGATCTTTTTTGCATAAAATCTATATTATATGAATTGTGATCCTGTAAATAAGTTCACTAAGCTAATCTTGGAAACATGCTTGTGAATTCTTTATTTAGATTTCGGAAGTTTTAGGAAGCTTCCCCTCATCACTTTGGACACAGGGGTGGAGGGCAATGAGCCACGTGAAATCCCATTGCCTATACACTGGGGTGATTGGGGAGATAGGTAATACTTCAATTATCAATGGCTCTTTCTCCACTTAACTTACAAGGAAGAGAAATGGACTGGAATGTTAATTACGAAATGGACATACAAGTTACATTGACTGAAATGTACTAGGCAATGCCCCAAAGCAGGGGTGTCAAACTTGATTTAATTGGGGGCCACATCAGGATTTTGTTTGACCTTGGGGGGTGGGGGTGGCCAGGATGGGCTTGGCCAGCTGAATGTCACTCGTGTTGGGGTGTCTGTGGGGCCCGGATACTCTACCAGCCAAAACGGGGCTTCCAAGCCCCACCTTTGGCTGCAACAGCGTCTTGCAACCTTCTGCCAGCAAAAATGGAGCTTGCAAGGTCCACATGTGCCCCTCCTGAGCTCCATTGTTGCAGGCTTTCGAACCACGGGACAGTCCTTTGCTCTTTTCAGAGCAGAGCTGCAGGCCAGGTGTAAGCACCTTGTTGGTTGGATCTGGCCCCCTGGGCCTTGATTTTGACACCCCTGCACTGAGGCATTATTTTATCCCAACTGATATGTAGGTTCAATTTAGGTTCAATTGCCCCTTCAAAGAAACCCCTTGCTTTCCCTCTTCAAACAACACCCACCAACACAAACCTTACACTATTTCATGAATCCTCTCTTTTCAGTTTCTTCTACTCATTACAGGGAACAAAAATGTGGCTAAACCATGTGTTCATATTAGGAATCCTAAGAGGTCATTATTTCAACTATCCGTATTTTTCCAAGTATCAAACACACATTGTCTCCAAAAAAAGAAGGTGAAAATCTGGGTGTGTTTTATACACCGAATACAACATTTTTGGCCTGTTTTCACGAAAGAGCAACTAAGATTGTTAAAAGTCTGAAGGGTGAAACACATGAAGAACAGTTGGGACCTTAATTTCAAAATTTCACATCTGTGATGCTCAGAAAGAATCTGAGAATCTTTATAAAATGTTATATCTTTAATGTTTGTCACCAGAGAAAATGTCTACGTATTTCAAATTTTGGTAGATATGAAAACATTGAGGAACATATTATATTTGGCTGATATGATTTTTTTAAAAAACAGATTGCATACAAATATATACATCAATAAAGAAGATTGTAAAGTATTATACTGTCTCAATGTGTTAAAAAAGAACTTGATTTCTCAAGCAGAGGTGGGTTTCACATCATTTTATTACCGGTTCGCCACACACCGAAAATGTGCCTGCACGCCTTTTGCGCATGCACTTTGCTCCCATGTGAAGCTTGCACTCATGCATGTGCCTTAGAAAACATAGCTGAATAGAATGGCATAGCGCCGGGTCAGGTGGGTGGGCCAACCTACATGTTGCCATTACTGGTTTTCCAGAATCGATTTGAACCATCTGAAAACCCCCACTGTTCTTGAGAGACTATAATCCTTACATTTAAGCCATGTCTGAATTTAGAACAGAAATCAGAGCATATTGAAGCTTCCCTGCAATTTAATGTATTTGGGGTTTCCCATAATATAAAAAAGTAATTTTGCAGAAAACATCAGAAGTGCTGGCCTTTTGATGTCCTCTCTAATAAATAAGTATATTCTCTATTACCATGTATCATTTTAAGACGTGTTGGATTTTCCAAGCCTTCCTTTACTTAATGTACAATCAACCGGTCCTTTCTCCCATAGACTCACAGGGGAAAAAATGTGTCCCAAAATGCATGTGCAAGTTATATTCACTGAAATGTATTAATCAATGCCCTGTGTGGCTCATAAACCTTGTGCTATTTCCAGAATCCTCTCCTATCAATTTTATCTATTCATTACAGGGAGCCAAAATGTGGCTAAACCTTCTGCCCATACTTATAGTCCTCAAATGTAATTAGTGCCACTATATGATTTATTTCAATGTTCTGCATGCAAGATATCAATTTAAAAAGTTCCTTTCTTATTAGGAGTCCAATCTCAAGTCCAGTTGGTGGAATCTGGAGGGGATGTGAGAAGACCTGGAGAGTCCCTCCGTCTCTCCTGCCAAGCCTCTGGATTCACCTTCAGCAGCTCTCACATGCACTGGGCGAGACAGCCTCTTGGGAAAGGACTGGAATGGGTGTCATGGATAACCACTGCTTCTAGCACTTACTACTCAGACAAAGTGAAGGGCCGCTTCAGCATCTCCAGGGACAATGCAAAAAGCCAGCTGTATCTGCAAATGAACAGCCTCAAAACCGAAGACACAGGAGTCTATTACTGTGCAAGAGACACAGTGAGAGGAAGTGAATCTGAAGCTAAGCAAAAACCTTCCTTTCTTCACTCTTCAACTTTATGGATACAGTATTCAGAAAAAGCCTGAAATGGGTGTATATATAAACACCTGTTCCAGTACTTCCTAAACAGACAATGTGAAGGGGCACTTCACCATCTCCAGGGATAATGCCAAAAGCCAGCTGCATCTGCAAACAAATAGTATAGGGCTGGGATTCACTGGTTTACCACTAGTTTGCAACTGTGAGCTTCCACACCAATGTTCCCTCTAAGCTGCGCGGATGCGCATGTGGAAACAAAACACCATGCAGCAATAACAGGAGAGGAGAGGCAGCCCGGAGACAGCAGCGATCCAATCAGTTCTAGGTCCACGAGGCAGAAAGTAGCTGAAAGAAGGGGTGCGGGGGTTTGGAGAAGGCATGGGATGGGCTCCCAGCAGCGGCTGCTCGGATTTGCCATGAGAACTCGTCTCTCCTGCCTCTTTGCTTCCCCGTTCGTTCATTGGGCAGCAGATCAAAAGCACGAGCCAAGCCGGGTCATTCCTTCTGAGAAGCAATGTTCCCTTTGAATGACTCACTGCCCTAGACTTGAGGGGACCCTCTGCAGTCCCTCTTGCCTGGCCGGGATGCCAGCAAGAGTGTTGGGCTGAAGGAAGGAGGGATACACGTGCTCATAAGAGAGGGAGGGAGAGAGGGAGAGAGGGAGAGAGAGAGAGAGAAAGAGAGAGAGAGAGAGAGAGAGAATGAGAATGAGTTGGTGGGCAGACTTAGCACTTTGTTAAGTTTGTTTCTCTGTGTGTTGTGTATATATATACATGTTTCCATGGGTGCAATTGTGCAAGCACTTTTTCCTCTTTAAAAGAATTTTTGGATTTCTCCTCACCAAACCTTTAAGACTGAAAGAGTTAGAGTTGAAATATAAAGAGATTGTCAATCACCATACTGTTAGATTGATAGGCAATTATGGACTATCTTGATTATATCCTCCTTGGAAAGAATATGCTATTGTATGGTTGAGAAAAGGATCAAACTTCATTCCGTGGAAACCCAACGAAGTTCATAGGGAGGGTTTCTTTCTAGGATTGGCTTCTTGGGTCAACAGTGAATATCACTTATCAAAAATGTAGGTAGAATATTAAACAGGCAATAGGCGATTACAAAAAGGGAAGCCAATTTTCTGAATTCTGTTTCTTTGCGCTTAGTGACTTAAAAAGTAGACTAATGTTCTGAAAAACTGATCTAAATTACTATATATTTTAAATAGCTGTAAAACTATGCTGAAAAAGTTGTTTTCAAGGTATTCTAATATATTCAATGAAAAGAAGGGAATTCTTGATGAACTTAAGGAGAAATGAGAATATTGGCTAGTAAATGGACAAATAAAATGACCAATCAAAGAGAATATTTGCACCTCAGGGTTGAAATGAGATGTTCTTTCTTACTCTTTCCTCTTCCACTCTTATCTCTCTGTCTCTCTCATCCTCTTTCTCTTTCTCTCTATTCTCTTTCTCTCTCCTTCTTTTCCTTTTTTCTGTCACTTTCCCTCTCCTTCTCCCTTCTCTCTCCTCCTTTTCTCTTTCTGTCTCTCTCACCCTTTTTCTTTTTGTCTCTCTTTCCCTCTCCTTTCCCAGTCTTCTGTCACTTTCTCTCTCCTTCTCTATCTCTTTCTGTCTCTCTTCCTCTTTTTTCTTCCTCTCTTCCTCTCTCCCACTCATTTATCACTTTCTCTCTCTCCCTCTTCCTCTCTATCACCCAACATGTCCCCATACTTATCTTCGACTGATCATGTTTGAAATAATTTACCTTCTTTTCTAAATAGGCGCAGTTCCCTTACCGGATTCCTTGCACAGACACACACAGACACACACACACACAGACACACACACACACACACACACACACACACACATACACACATGCACCCACGCACAAACCATTTTTTCCATTCCATTTTGGATCCTATAAATCAATTGCTCTGTGAAACATCTGTGAAAAAAATCAGGTGCTCATGCATAAAATTGTGCCACTCAAACACTATACTTTTCCGCACACACTGAAAAAAAATTAGAGGGAACATTGTACCACACCCTTGTGTCATGCATGTGTGTGTCTTTGATGTATGTGCTTTGGTCATGCACATGGCCTGCATGCATGCACGTGGCATCAAAAATGAGGCTACATAAGACTTTTGGTGCCACTGCGGGTGGCTAGGAGCGGGCGTGCCCGGGAAGGTTCACCCACAGTCCAGGGCTACTGGTTCAGCCAAACCAATCCGAACTGGCTAAATGACCCCACTGTTCTTGAAAGACTACAATCCTTACTATTAAGCCATGTCTGAATTTAGAACAGAAATCAGAGCATATTTAGGCTTCCCTGCAATTTAATGTATTTGGGGTTTTCCATAATATATATAAAAAAATAATTTTGCAGCAAACATCAGAAGTGCTGGCCTCTTGATGTCCTCTCTAAAAAATAAGTTTACTCTCTATTGTTTTGCATCATTTTGAGAAGTGCTGGTTTTATTTTCAAGCCTTTTCTTACTTAAGTTACAATAAATTAGTCCTTTCTCCATTAAATGAGAGGGGGGAACACACAACGCAATCCTTTTTTAATTGAAATATGCATTTAATGTATTTAGGGTTTTCCATAAATTAAAAAAGTAATTTCGCAGCAAACATCTGAAGTGTTAGCATTTTGATGTCCTCTCTAATAAATACATTTATTCTCTATTACTGTGCATCATTTGGAGACATGTTGGATTTTTACAATATTTCCTTTTACTTAATGTACAATGAACTGGTCGTTTCTCCCGTTAACTCACAGGGGGAAAATAATCCTTTTCTTAATTTAAAAATGAACGTGCAAGTTATATTCATTGAAATGTTTTAGTCAATGCCCTTGTGGCTCTTTTATGCCAACATATATGCAAATCAAGAAACAATTTCCCCTTTAAAGGAGCCCAATGGTTTGCCAAGGTGGCGCAGTGGTTAAATGCAGCACTGCAGGCTACTGCTAGATCAGCAGTTCAGCGGATCAAATCTCACCAGCTCAGGGTTGACTCAGCCTTCCATCCTTCCGAGGTGGGTAAAATGAGGACCCAGATTGTTGGGGGCAATATGCTGACTCTCTGTAAACCGCTTAGAGAGGGCTGAAAGCCCTATGAAGCGGTATATAAGTCTATTGCTTTCTCAGACAAAATCCACTGACATAAACCTGATGCTATTTCCATAATACTCTCCTATCACTTTCATCTATTCATTACAGGGAACAAAAATGTGGTTCTGTCCATACTTGTAGTTCTCAAAGGTAATTATTGCGACTACATAGTTGATTTTTATGTTCTCCTCTTGAATTCAAGAGATCTATTTAAAAAAGCTCATTTCTTTTTAGGAGTCCAATCTCAAGTCCAGTTGGTGGAGTCTGGAGGGGATGTGAGAAGACCTGGAGAATCCCTCCGTCTCTCCTGCCAAGCCTCTGGATTCACCTTGAGCAACTATAACATGCACTGGGTGAGACAGGCTCCAGGGAAAGGACTGGATTGGGTGTCATTGATGGCCTATGATTATGGCAAAATTACTTACTCTGACAAAGTGAAGGGGTGCTTCACCATCTCCAGGGACAATGCCAAAAGCCAGCTGTATCTGCAAATGAACAGCCTCAAAACCGAAGACACAGGAGTCGATTACTGTGCAAGAGGCACAGTGAGAGGAAGTGAATCTGAAGCCAAACAAGAACCTTCCTTTCTTCAGAACAACCCTTTCAAATGACTGAGCTCCAGATGATCCTGGATTAGTCAATGAGGGTGATCACTTTTCTAGTGAGGACTTCACGCATTACTGATTATTTTTTAGGTGTCACAGTCTTTGCTATAAGAAAATGAAAAATTCACCTACTCAGTTTGAATGCCAATGTAATCCTAAACTGTGTTAAACAGAGAGATAGAATCAAGATCATGTGAATTACCAGCAAGACTACACAACTGGAACAGTGCATCCAATTTTGCTCACCACGTTATACAAAAGTTGTTGAGATTTTGGAACGAGAAGAGCAACAAAGATGACTGGACACCTTAAGGCTTAGACATATGAAGTTTCAGGAATTGGGTAGGGCTAGTATAATAAAAAGAAGGACTAGGGGTGACACCATTACAGTATTTTGAAGGGCTGGCACAAAGAAGAAGAGGTCAAACTATTATCCAAAGTACCAGAACGCAAGACAAGAGGCAATGGATGGAAACTAATGAAGGAGAGGAGCAGCTTAGAATTCAATATGAAACTGGGAATTTTCATAATCAGATGGATTTTTAGTTTTCGTCCCCAGAGGAACTTATCAAGGTATTTCAAATGTTTGCTAGAAATGGAAACAAAATAACTTATACCTTGCACATATAAATCAGTTAAAATATATTACAGACAGAAATATATACGCCAATCCAGCAGATTTTAATTCTCTCAATGGAATTCAAAAGAATCTAGAATCTCGAGCGAGTAAAATACTTGCTGGGAAGCCATTCCTGGGTTCAAACCAGGTAAAATACAGCAAACACAATATTTTGCATAATACAACATTAATTATTTATCATTCTGTTTGAATTGAGATACTTTATTTGGTCAGAATGGAGGCCTTTGAACTCTGGTGCTGGAGAAGACTCCTGCGAGTCCCTTGGACTGCAAGATGATCCAATCGGTCAGTCCTAGAGGAGATCAACCCTGACTGCTCTTTAGAAGGCCAGATCCTGAAGAGGAAACACAAATAATTTGACCACCTGATGAGAAGGAAGGACTCCCTGGAGAAGAGCCTCATGCTGGGAACGATGGAGGTCAAAAGAAGAAGGGGACGGCAGAGAAGGAAGTGGCTGAAGGGAGTCACCGAAGCAGTCGGCGTGAGCTTGAATGGACTCCAGATGCTGGTAGAGGACAGGAAGTCCTGGAGGAATGTTGTCCATGGGGTCACAATGGGTCGGACACGACTTTGCAACTAACAAAAAACAAATTTCAAATCTTTGATTAAAATGCAAACAAGCAAAATATGACTTGTCTATGGCACAGAGTCGTTGATTGTGATGGGAGGCTATAGATATTTAATTAAGAAATAAAAACCATAATGAAAATACCTTGGTCTGCATGCAGTTTATCTGGATTTCTAAAAAAGGGCATAAAAAGTTTAGGTTCCCCTTGCAGTGAATATGAGCTTCTCTCAAAACAAATCCTAGTTAAGGAAACAAACCTTCTTAAACTTAAGTTCTTACTAGGAGTCATCAGATGTCATTATTTCAACTACCTGTATTTTCCCAAGTATAACACCTACATTTTCCCCCCAATAAGAAGGTGAAAATCTGGGTGTGAAAATCCACACCCAGATCCACACCCAGGCCATCCAGTTTTGGTGACCGCATTATAAAAAAAAAAGATGTTGAGACCTTGGAAAGAGGGCAGAGAAGAGTAATAAGATGACTGGCGTATGGAGGCTGAAACATACAAAGAAAAATTACAGGATTTGTGTAAGGCTAATGTAATGAAAAGAAGGACTAGGGGTGACATTTTTTTGCATAAAACAAAATCAAGGTTAAGGGGGCAATCTTACAGTAAACATCAGATGTGCTAGCCTTTTAATATATTCTCTAATAAATTATAGCGACATGGTGGCCCAGTGGCTAAGACGCTGAGCTTGTTGATCAATAAGGTCAGCAGTTCGGCGGTTCTAATCCCTACGGCCGTATAACAGAGTGAGCTCCTGCTACTTGTCCCAGCTTCTTCCAGTGTATCACTTTGAAATCATGTAAAAATGCAAGTAGAAAAATAGGGACCACCTTTGGTGGGAAGGTAACAGTGTCCAGTGCACCTTCAGCTTTTAGTCATTCCAGCCACATTTGAAACGGACATGAGCGTGTGCGCGTGCGCACACACACACACACAAACAGAAGTCAGTAATGACTGGCAGATATATAGACTGCATGTAGGGACCAAAGTGGTCCCTATTTTTTACAAGCTTTCGAACTTCCAGGTTGGCAGAAGCTGGGACAAGCAATGGGAGCTCAGCCCATTATACGGTGTTAGGGATTTGAACCACCAAACTGCCAGTCTTTCAGATCGACAAGCTCAGCGTCTTAGCCACTGAGCCACCTCGTCCCTTAAAATTGAACATATATTTATTTCATTGGTACTTACAACAAAATTGGTGTTGAAACATTAAAAACATGCTGGGCCTCAATAATTAATCAACATGATAAACATTTGAACAATACAAGAGGCTTGAAAAACACAATAATACTCAGTAAGCCATACAGTTGATGTACTTATATGATACAAGATGCATTGAAGGGTCAAAGTACATAGATTAGTATGGGGTCCCTATGCTTGTTGTGCCACAGGCAATGGCCCATCAGGCCCATGTGTTAAGGCAGCCCTGAATATCCTGGCATAAGATAGGAAATGAAACATGAGGATGATGTTTCTAAATATGCAAACTGCCACACAGATATTGAGGAAACATCTGGACCTAAAGAATCTCCTTAGAGAATTTGGAATATTGTGTCCTCTGCTCACTTTGAACACCAGGGGGCAATGTTGTCACAACAAACTCCATGGCCTAAGGGGGTGGGGTAGAGAATAAAACAAGCATTTTGAGATATTGCTTCATTTTGCATCACCCTGCCAACAAAAGTCTGTATAGTCAAGGCTATAGTTTACAATATTGTTGTCCAATTAATGGACTATGCAGCTAGAGTGGTCATTCTGTCTGTAATAGCGTAGCTGAAATAGTATGTCTGTGGTTAAGGGTTAATCAATGCCCCTTGTGACTCTTTTATCCCAACAGATATGCAAATCAAGACATAATTTCCCCTTTAAAGAAGCCGAACTTACTTTTAAGACAACACCCACCAACATAAACCTTGTGCTATTTCCAGAATCCTCCCCTATCAATTTCATCTGTTCATTACAGGAAGCAAAAATGTGGCTAAATCTTCTGTCCATACTTGTAGTCCTCAAAGGTAATTATTGCCACTTTATATATTATTTTATGTTCCGCTCTTGCATGCAAGGCATCTATTTAAAAAGCTCCTTTCTTTTTAGGAGTCCAATCCCAAGTCCAGTTGGTGGAGTCTGGAGGGGATGTGAAAAGACCTGGCGAGTCTCTCCGTCTCTCCTGCCAAGCCTCTGGATTCACCTTCAGCAGCTATGGATTGCACTGGGCGAGACAGGCTGCTGGGAAAGGACTGGAGTGGGTGGCATACATAAATTCTGCTTCTAGCACTTACTACTCTGACAAAGTCAAGGGACGCTTCACCATCTCCAGGGACAATGCCAAAAGCCAGCTGTATCTGCAAATGAACAGCCTCAAAACCGAAGACACGGGAGTCTATTACTGTGCAAGAGACACAGTGAGAGGAAGTGAATCTGAAGTCAAGCAAAAACCTTCCTTTCTTCACTCTTCAACTTTATGGAGCCCCATGTCCTGGATTAGTCAATCAGGATTGATCACTGTCCACTGAGAGCTTCAGGAAGGATGGTTTTGCTCTAGATATAACAGAGTTTGCTGTAAGAAAAATTAAATACAAATGCTAAGTTCATCAGTCTGTTTAAAAGCCAGTGCAACCCTAGGCTGCATTAACAGAGCAAAAGAATCAACATTATATGAAGTATCACTTAAGGATGTGAATCTGAAACCAGACAAAAACTTTCTCTATCTCTGAGTATCTCTAAAATTTGGAAAGGACTAAATAAATCTATATCAATTAAGTTCAATGTATTACAGTCAGAGGCCAGAGACCAGAACAAATAAAAATGCTCAGTAAATATATAATTGAAAATTCCAGGATAAAATAATTAAATAACAACTAAAATCTATGATATAATCCGGTCTGTTGATTATACATGGTCTATCTATACTAACATTATAATCCATAAACTGTGAGAACCTATCAGTTTAATACAAAAAGGGAAAGGGATAAGCAGTGCAATGGGTTTGCCACATTTGTTTTATAAAACAACTTATGGTGGATTAGACATGCCATGAACTGGGTGAGACAGGACTGCCATCCGTCAAGAAGGTTTACGGTTCTCCTGCTTGAACTGGGTGTTGGAAGAGATGACTTACAAGGTTCCTTCCAACTCTGTTAATCTGTATTTCCAGGGACAATGCCAAAACCCAGCTGTATTTGCAAATGAATAGCCTCAAAACTGAAGACACAGCAGTTGATTACTGTGAAAGAGACACAGTGAGAGGAAGTGTAACCAAACATTGAACCTGTGCCAAAGAAGAACCTTCCTTTCTTCAAAAAAAATCTCTTCAACTTGACTGAGTCACAGATCAGTCAATGGAGATTGATGACTGTCTAATGAGAATTTCAGGCCATCTTGTTCTAGGTATCAAAGGGTTTGCTGTTACAAATGTAAAAATTCCAAGACAACTTCCCTGTTTGCCAATTGATTTGGCTTCCCTGGAATGAAATATAGGGTTTTTTTTAGCGTCAGGGCAGAAGGATGGAATGAAACTAATGGATAATCCTTCTCAATATCCAAACCGGCACACAAACATCAGAGAAATAGCTGCTGTGATAGAATCTCCTTGGAGATTCAAGAAGAGGTGTCTTCTGCTTAATTTTGACTCTGCGGGCAATATTGTCATAAAATCCAACTGCCTTTTGCACCTGGAGAAGTTGTGAGATGGAATAAAACAGGTATAATTGTATATTTTCTAATCACAGGATAACAAAGTTGGGAGAGACCTTGGAGGTCTTCTAGTCCAATCACCAGCTAAGCAGGAGGCACCATGCCTCTGATGATGAACCTATGGCATGTGTGCCACAAATAACATGCGAAGCCATATCTGCCAGCACACAAGCCGTCAGGTCCAGGGTGAATGTGCATGCCAACCATCTGATTTTTGCCCTTCTGGAAGGTCGTGGAAGGTCATTTTCACTGTCCCCAGGCTTTAGGAAATCCTCCGGAACCTGGGGAGGAAAAATGGGTCAAATAGGCCAACCGGCTCAGTGGTTAAGACACTGACCTTGTCAATCAGAAAGGTTGGCAGTTCGGCAGTTCGAATCCCTAGCCATACATAGTGGAGTAAGCTCCTGTTACTTGTCCAAGCTTCTGCCAACCTAGCAGTTTGTAAAGTAAAGCAGAACGTAAAAAATGCAAGTATAAAAATAGGAATCACCTTTGGTGGGAAGGTAAAAGTGTTCAGTGCTCCTTCGGTGTTAAGTCATGCGGGACACATGACCACAGAGACGTCATTGGACAGTTCTGGCTTTGAAACAGAGATAAGCACTGCCCCCTAGAGTCAGGAACAACTAGCTCTGTATGTGTAAGGGGAACCTTTACCTTTTAAGGAAGCAATTTGTTAGCAAATGTTGTAACACTGGTGCTCTAGCCTTGTTATATGATCTGTAATAAATACGTTTATTTTCTAACTCCTTGAATCATTTTGAGAATTTTCCAGGCCTTTCTTTTAGTTAGTGTACAGCAAAATGGCCTTTTCTCTTATTAAATCATAGGAAAAAATGGGTCCTAACCCTTTTCAAAGGACTGGAATGTTAATTGCAAAATGCACATGCCAGTTAGCTTCACAGAAATGAATTGGTGAATGCACGGAGTGGATGTTTTATACCAACATACATGTAAATTGAGACATAATTTCCTCTTTAAGGAGCTCCACAGTTTCCCTCTTCAGGCAACACCCACTAGCATAAACCTTGTGCTATTTCCTGAAACCTCTCCTGTCAATTTCATCTATTCATTAGAGGAGCAAAAATGTGGTTAAACCTGGTGTCCGCATTAGTAATCTTCAAAGGTAATTATTTCCCCCATTGAAAGTTAATTTCCAAGTCATACTCTTGTATGTAGGAGATCTCTTCAAGGTTGACTCAGCCTTCCATCCTTCCGAGGTGGGTAAAATGAGGACCCGGATTGTTGTTGGGGGCAATATGCTGACTCTGTAAACCGCTTAGAGAGGGCTGAAAGCCCTATGAAGCGGTATATAAGTCTAACTATTGCTAACTATTGCTATTGCTCATTAAAATATGTATTTCTTTTTAGGAATTCAATCTCAAGCACAGTTGGTGCTTGAGATTGGGGGGGATGTGAGAAGACCCGGAGAATCCCTCGATCTCTCCTGCCAAACCTCCAGATTTAGTAGCTCCTGGATGGTTTGGATGAGACAGGCTCCAGGAAAAGGACTGGAATGGGTTGCACACATCTATGCTGATTCTAGTAAAAAGTTCTACTCAGACAAAGTCAAGGGACGCTTCACCGTCTCCAGGGACAATGCCAAAAGCCAGCTGTATCTGCAAATGAACAGCCTCAAGGCTGAAGACACGGCAGTCTATTACTGTGCAAGATACACAGTGAGAGGAAGTGAATCTGAAACCATACAAGAACCTTCCTTTCTTTGGAGAAGCTCTTCAACTTGAGTGAGCCTTAGACTCTGGATTAATCAATGAGGATTGACCACTGTTCTAGTGAGGACTTCATGCAGGACTGATTTTTTTTTTAGGTATTGGAATCTTTGCTATAAGAAAATGAAAAAATCCAAGTTCACCTTCTCTGTTTGAAAGCCAATAAATTGCATTAACAGAGAGACAGAATCAAGGTCATGTGAACTACTAGCAAGACTATACAACTGGAACATTGCATTTAGTTTTGCTCACCACGTTATACAAAAGTTGTTGAGATTTTGGAAAGAGAAGAGCAACAAACATGACTGGGCACCTTAATGCTGAGACATATGAAGAACGGTTTCAGGAATTGGGTAGGGCTAGTATAATAAAAAGAAGGACTAGGGGTGACACCATTAGAGTGTTTTGAAGGGCTGGCAGAAAGAAGTAGGGGTCAAACTATTATCCAAAGTACCAGAACGCAAGACAAGAAAAAATGGATGGAAACTAATCAAGGAGAGTAGCAGTTTAGAATTCAATATGAAATGGACAATTTTCATAATGAGATGGACTTTTAGTTTTCGTCTCCAGTAAAACTTATCTAGGTATTTCAAATGTTTGTTGGAAATGGAAACAAAATATCTTATACCTTGCACATATAAATCAGTTAAAATATTACTGATGCAAATATATACACCAATCCAGCAGATTTTAATTCTCTCAATGCAATTCAAAAGAACCTAGAATCTCGAGCGAGTATAATCCTTTCCGGGAAGCCTCGCATGGGTTTAAACCAGGTAACATAGAGCAAACAATATTTTGGATAATACAAAGTTAATTATTTATCATTCTGTTTGAATTGAGATACTATATTTGGTCAGAATCGAGGCCTTTGAACTCTGGTGCTGCAGAAAATTCCTGCGAGTCCCTTGGACTGCAAGGTGATCAAACTGGTCAGTCCTAGAGGAGATCAACCCTGACTGCTCTTTAGAGGGACAGATCCTGAAGAGGAAACGCAAATAATTTGACCACCTGATGAGAAGGAAGGACTCCCTGGAGAAGAGCTTCATGCTGGGAACGATGGAGGGCAAAAGAAGAAGGGGACGGCAGAGAAGGAGGTGGCTGAAGGGAGTCACCGAAGCAGTCGACGTGAGCTTGAATGGACTCCACAGAGGATGGTAGAGGACAGGAAGGCTTGGAGGAATGTTGTTTACGGGGTCATGATGGGTCAGAAATGACTTTGCAACTAACCAACAGATTTCAAATCTTTGATTAAAATGAAAACAAAATGAAATGATATTTTTCATGGAGTTATGACTATGAGTGTTATTATTATTTTGACTTTTATGGCTGCACATATTGGAGAATTATTCCTGAGAAGAGAGTGGAGTGCCATTTGTCAGAAATGGTGTTGGGTCTCCTGTTCAGACAGGGGGTGGATTAGATGACCTACAAGGTCCCTTCCAAGTCTGTTAATCTGTTTAAGGTTACATAAAAAAAAACAATTGATCAAAACAACACACAAAACAGCAACATGTGGAATTTTCTGCTGCCAGAGTCATTGGTTGTGATGGGAGGCTATAGATGTTTAATTAAGAAATAAAAACCATACTGAAAAGATCTTGGTCTTCATTCAGTTCATCTGGGTTTCTTAAAAAGGGCATAAAAAGGTAAAGGTTCCCCTTGCAGTCAATATGAGCTTCTCTCAAAACAGGGTGAGACATTCTCCTGGGAAAGGACTGGAATGGGTAGCCCGCATAAGGACAGGCTCATCTCCTTCAACTTACTACCCAGATAAAGTCAAGGGACGCTTCACCATCTCCAGGGATGATTCCCACAGCCAATTGTATCTGCAAATGAGCAATCTGAAACCAGAGGACACAGCTGTCTATTATTGTGTGGCAGAAACATTGAGAGGAAGTGAATCTGAAACCAGACAAAAACTTTCTTATCTTTGAGTAGCCCTCAAATTTAGGCAGTCATAGAAATTTGAATATTGCACTAGGATTGGGAAGGGCTGAATAAATCTATATCAATTCAGTTTAGTTTATTACAGTCATAGACCAGGACAAATAAAAAAAAACTCCGTAAATATACAATTGAAAATTCCAGGATAAAATAAATAGATAACAACTAAAATCAATGATAAAATCCAGTCTGTCAATTATACATGGTCTAACTCAGGGGTTGGCAACCTTAAACAATCAAAGAGCCACAAAGGTCTTAACCAAAGGCCCTCCGTTCAATTCTTGAGCCGACTGGAAGTCCCATTTACACACCATAGAGTCTACTCCTAATGCAAAATCCTTTTTCCTCTACCTGTCCTAACTGAAAGCCCTATCAATTGTGGAGCTGACCAGAAAACCCACCACTTGCCATTGAGTCTCCTCCTGGTGTACCCAGTTCCCCCCCAAACCAGAATCTCCTGTCAAATTTGTGGTGCCGACTGGCGACAGGGAGTCGCAGAAGAGGGATGAAAGAGCCACATGCAGCTCCAGAGCTATGGGTTGCTGACCCCTGGTCTAACTACACTAAAATTATAATCAAACTGTGTTGCCCATAGTCAGTTTTATACTAAAGGATTAAGCAGGGCAACGGGTTTCCAACATTTGTTTTCTAAGACAACTATGGTGTTTTACACATGGTTTTCTGATGGGTGCAGAATCCAGCTACCTTCCCTCTAGTTATGGAATGTTCATTCTCAAATACTTTGGCCACCTAATGAGAAGGAAGGATTCACTGGAGAAGAGCCTAATACTGGGAACAATGAAGGGCAATAGAAGAAGTGGACAACAGAGAATGAGGTAGCTGGATGGCATCAAAAACGTAGGATGTTTTGCATCCACGGCAGGTGGGTGGGTTGGCAAGGTCCCCCACCCCCAGTTCACTGCTTCCAGTTTGGGAGAACCCGTCCAAACCGGCTGAATACCACCTCTGTAACCAGAAGATTCAGCAATCTATTACTGGGCAAGAGGCAAAAAAGGGGAAAGTGAATCTGAAGCCAATTGAAAATGTTTCTTTCTTCACTCTTCAACCTTACTGAGTCCCAGGTCCTGGACTAGTCAATGAAGTTTGATCCCTTTCTAGTGAGAAATTCAGGTAGAACTGATTTCTTCCAGGTAGCAAAGAGTTTGGTGTAAGAAAATGAAATATTCCAAGTTAACTTACTTGGTTTGAAAGCCAGTAGTTGCATTACCAGAAGGATAGAATCAAGATCGTGTGAAGTACAAGTACCACTTCATAAAGCCTTAGTAAGGTCACACCTGGAATACTGCACCCAGTCTTAGTCACCACATTATTAAAAAGATGTGGAAACTTTGGAAAGACGACAGAGAAGTACAACTAAGATGGTTAAAAGTCTGGAGGGTAAAATACATGAAGAACGGTTGGAAGCTTTATTTTGGAAATTTCAGATCTATAATGCTCCGGGAGAAGCTGAGAACCTTTATAAAATGATATATCATTAATGTTTGCAACCAGATAAAATGTCTGAATATTTCAAATAATTCCTGGATATGAAATCATTGAGGTGCATATTATATTTGGCTCGTGTGAAAAAATATATTTAAAAATGCATACAGATATATACACCAATCTAGAAGATTGTAAAGTTCGGCTCAATCTATTACAAAAGAACATAGTCGAGAGACTATAATCCTTACTAACAAGCCAATTCTGACTTTAGAACAGAAATCAGGGCTTATTGAAGCTTCCCTGCAACTTAATGCATTTATTTATTTTTATTTATATATTTTGTTTGTCAAACGTGCACAAGGTAACAGGCATAACCATGAACATAAACATGAACAAAGGAAAAGGGGGTAAGTAGGACAGGGACAGTAGGAACACTGGTGTGCTTATGTACAACCCCTCTTAGGAATGGGGAGAGGTCCATGGTAGACAGTTGGAGGTTGAAGCTGTGAAGGGTTTGATGATGTACCAACAGAGTCAGGTAGAGCATTCCAGGCGTTGACCACTCTGTTGCTGAAGTCGCATTTTCTGCAATCGAGGTTGGAGGGGTTTACCTTGAGTTTGTTTCAATTGTTTGCCTGTATATCATTGTGGTTGAAGCTGAAATAGTCGTTGACAGGTAAGACGTTGTAGCAGAGAATTCTGTGTACTGTTGCTTAGATCACATTGTAGGACGTATTTGAGGTTTTCAATAAAATAATAAAGCAATTTTGCAGCAAACGTCAGATGTGGAACCCTTTTGATGTCCACTCTAATAAACAAGTTTACTCTCAATTGCTTTGCATCATTTCGAGAAACCTTGATTTTATTTTCAAGCCTTCGTTTTACTTAATATACAATAAATTTGTCCTTTCTCCCTTAACTGACGGGGGGGGGGGATGTAACACAAACCTTTTCTTAATGGAAAAATGCACAAGACAGCTATATTCCCTGAAATGTATTAATCAATGCCCTGTGTGGCTCTTTTATCCCAACAGATATGCAAATTGAGAGACAATATCCCCTTTAAAGAGCCCAATTGTTTGCCTTTTCAGACAACTCCCACCAACATAAACCTTCTGCTATTCCCAGAATCCTCCAGAATCATATCAATTTCATCTATTAGCAAAAATGTGGCTAAACCTTCTCTCCATATTTGTAGTTCTCAAAGGTAATTGTTGCCACTACATAGATTATTCCTATGTTCTCTTCTTGCATGCAAGAGATCAATTTAAAAAAAACTGCTTTCTTTTTAGGAGTCCAATCTCAAGTCCAGTTGGTGGAGTCTGGAGGGGATGTGAGAAGACCTGGAGAGACCCTCCGTCTCTCCTGCCAAGCCTCTGGATTCACCTTCAGCAGCTATGCCATGAGCTGGGTGAGACAGGCTCCAGGGAAAGGACTGGAATGGGTGTCCCGCATAAACACTGCTTCTAGAACTCACTACTCTGACAAAGTGAAGGGACGCTTCACCATCTCCAGGGACAATGCCAAAAGCCAGCTGTATCTGCAAATGAACAACCTCAAAACTGAAGACACAGGAGTCTATTACTGTGCAAGAGACACAGTGAGAGGAAGTGAATCAGAAGCCAAACAAAAACCTTCCTTTCTTTACTCTTCAACTTTATGGCGCCCCACATCCTTGATTAGTCATTGAGGATGGATCACTGTCTACTGAGAGCTTCAGGAAGGTCTATTATGTTCTTGACATCACAAAGTTTGCTGTAAGAAAAATGAAAAAGGCCAAGTTCATCAGCCTGTTTAAAAGCCAGAGCAACCCTAGGCTGCATTAACAGAGTGATGGAGTCAAGATTACATGAAGTGTCACTTTATAAAGCCTTTGGAAGATCACACTTGCAATGATGCAACCAGATTTGTTGACCGCATTATAAAAAGAAGATATTGGACTTTGGAAAGAGGGTAGAGAAGAGTAATAAGTTGATTGGCGGCTGAAACATACGAAGAAAAATTGCAGGATTTGCGTATGGCTAGTCTAATGAAAAGAAGGACTAGGGGTGACATTTTTTGCATAAAGCAAAATAAAGGTTAAGGGAGAAATCTTATAGTAAACATCAGATGTGCTAGCCTTTTAATACCTTCTCTAATAAATTATAGGGACATGGTGGCCCAGTGGCTAAGACGCTGAGCTTATTGATCAGAAAGGTCAGCAGGTGGTTTGAATCCTTAGTGTCGTGTAATGGGGTGAGCTCCCGCTACTTGTCGCAGCTTCTGCCAACGTAGCAGTTCAAAATCACGTAAAATGCAAGTAGAAAAATAGGGACCACCTTTGGTGGGAAGGTAACAGCATGCCATGCACCTTCGGTGTTTAGTCACACTGGCCACATGACCAAGGAGACGTCTTCGTACAGCGCTGGCTCTTTGGCTTTAAAACGGAGATGAGCACCCCCACCCAAGAGTCCGTAATGACTAGCAGATATGTATACTGCATGTAGGGATGAAAGTAGTCCCTATTTTTTTCTACTTGCATTTTTTTGTGCTTTCAAACTGCTACATTGGAAGAAGCTGGAGCTCACCCCGTTATTCAGCATTAGGGATTTGACCCACCGAACTGCTGACCTTTCTGATTGACAAGCTCAGCGTCTTAGCCACTGAGCCATCTCGTCCCTTAAACTTAAGCATATATTTATTTCATTGGCACATACAACAAAATCAGTGTTGAAACATTAAAAGCATGTTGTGCCACAAAAAGTAATCAACATGATAAACATTTGAACAACACACGAAGCTTGAAAAAACACAATAATACTCAGTAATACATAGAGTTGATGTACTTATATGATACAAGATTCATTGAAGGGTTAACGTACACAGATTAGTATGGGGCCCCTATGCTTGTGGGTCTGCAGGCAACAGCCCATCAGGCCTCTGAGTTAAGGCAGCCCTGAGTATCCAGGCATAAGATGGGAAATGAAACATGAGGATGATCTTTCTAAATATCCAAACTGCCACAAAGATATTGAGTAAACATCTAGACCTAAAGAATCTCCTCAGAGAATTAGGAGGATTGTGTCCTCTCCTCACTTTGGACACGAGGGGGCAATGTTGTCACACCAAACTCCATGGACTATGCACCCGGTGGTGGTTGGGTAGAGAATAAAACAAGCATTGTTAGATATTGTCTCATTCTGGAAACATGACAATTTTTTTTTTGTCATCGTTCACTGAAAGTTCTCTCAAGAAAATTTCACATCTCACGAGTCTTTGATCTTGACCACAAAACTGAGGATTTTAATAAAAATGTTGCTGTTTTTCATGAGGGAAACTGCCTGGAATGTGTACGGGTATTTCAAATTTCAAAGCAGTGATATCACTCTGCCAATAAAAATGTTTATTTTCAAGGCTATGGTTTCCCCACTTGCAGTGTATGGCTGTGAAATTTGGACCATAAGAAAGGCTGAATTGAGGCCTTTGAACTATGGAGCTGGAGAAGACTCCTGGGAGTCCCTTGGAGTGCAAGGAAATCAAACTGGTCGGTTCGATAGGAGATCAACCCTGACTGCTCTTTAGAAGGCCAGATCCTGAAGATGAGACTCAAATACTTTGAGCAGCTAATGAGGAGGAAGGACTCACTGTAGAAGAGCCTCCTGCCAGGAAATATTGAGAGCAAAAAAAGGAGAATGAGGTGGATGGATGGAGTCAATGAAGCATTCAGCATGAGCTTGAATGGACTCCAGACGATGGTAGAGGACAGGATGTCCTGGAGGAATGTTGTTTATGGGGTCACAATGGGTTGGACATGACTTTGCAACTAACAAAAAGAAATTTCAAATCTTTGATTAAAATGCAAATAGTTCAGGCTCTTTTATCCCAACAGATATGCAAATCGAGACACAAATTCCCCTTTAAAGGAGACCAATGGTTTGCCATTTCAGACAACTCCCACCAATATAAACCTTGTGCTTCCTCCAGAATCCTCTCCTATCAATTTTACCTATTCATTACAGGAAGCCAAAATGTGGTTAAACCTACTGTCCATACTTGTAGTCCTCAAAGGTCATTATTGCCACTATATAGTTCGTTTCAATTTTGTGCTCTTGCATGCAATAGATCTATTTAAAAGCTCCTTTCTTTTTAGGAGTCCAGTCTCAAGTGCAGTTGGTGGAGTCTGGAGGGGATGTGAGAAGACCTGGAGAGTCCCTCCGTCTCTCCTGCCATGCCTCTGGATTCACCTTCAGCAGCTATAACATGCACTGGGCGAGACAGCCTCCTGGGAAAGGAATGGAGTGGGTGTCATGGATAACCTATCATTCTGGCACAATTACTTACTCTGACAAAGTGAAGGGACGCTTCACAGTCTCCAGGGACGATGCCAAAAGCCAGCTCTATCTGCAAATGAACAGCCTCAAAACCGAAGACACAGGAGTCTATTACTGTGCAAAAGACACAGTGAGAGGAAGTTAATCTGAAGCCAAACAAAAACCTTCCTTTCTTCACACTTGAAATTTATGGAGTCCCAGGTCCTAGATTACTCAATGGAAGTAATCCATTTACTCTGCAGAGGGCAGAGAAGAGCAATAGAGTGATTGACAACTGGAGGCTAAAACGTACAAAAAACTGTTGAAGGACTTGTATATGGTTATCTAATGAAAAAAGGACTAGAGGCAGTGGTTAACTTCAAAATTTGTACTACCGGTTTTGTGGGCTGTCCGCTAATCCTTCTCCAAAACCTGTCCGAACCTGCTGAATTTCACACCTGACTAGGGGTGATCTTTTTTGCATAAAATCTATATCATATGAATTGGGATCCTGTAAATAGGTTCATTGAGCCAATCTTGGAAACAAGCTTGTGAATTCTTTATTTAGATTTAGGAAGTTTTAGGAAGCTTCCCCTCATCACTTTGGACACAGGGGAGGAGGGCAATGAGCCACATGAAATCACATTGCCTATACACCGGGGTGATTGGGGAGATAGGTAATACTTGAACTATCAATGGCTCTTTCTCCACTTAACTTACAAGGAAGAGAAATGGACTGGAATGTTAATTACGAAATGGACATACAAGTTACGTTGACTGAAATGTAGTAGGCAATGCCCTAAGGCAGGGGTGTCAAACTTGAACTTCATTGGGGGCCACATCAGGATTTTGTTTGACCTCGGGGGGGGGGGCTGGTGTCTGTGTGTGTGGCCAGGATGGGCCTTGCCAGCTGAATGTCACTCGTGTTGTGGTGTCTGTGGGGGCCCGGATACTCTACCTGCTAAAACGGGCTTCCGAGCTCCACTTTTGGCTGCAACGGCGTCTTGCAACCTTCTGCCAGCAAAAATGGAGCTTGCAAGGTCCACATGTGCCCCTCCTGAGCTCCATTGTTGCAGACTTTCGAACCACCGCACAGTCCTTTGCTCTTTTCAGAGCAGAGATACAGGCCAGGTGTAAGCACCTTGTTGGTCGGATCTGGCCCCCTGGGCATTGAGTTTGACACCCCTCCACTGAGGCATTATTTTATCCCAACCGATATGTAAATGAGGGATCAATTGCCCCTTCAAAGAAACCCCATGCTTTCCCTCTTCAGACAACACCCATCAACACAAACCTTACACTATTTCATGAATCCTCTCCTATCAATTTCTTCTACTCATTACAGGGAACAAAAATGTGGCTAAACCATGTGTTCATATTAGGAATCCTAAGAGGTCATTATTTCAACTACCTGTATTTTTCCAAGTATAAAACACACATTGTCTCCCAAAAAAGATGGTGAAAATCTGGGTGTGCTTTATACACCGAATACAACATTTTTGGCCTGTTTTCACAAAAGAGCGACTAAGATTGTTAAAAGTCTGAAGGGTGAAACATGAAGAACAGTTGGAAGCCTTAATTTCAAAATTTCACATCTGTAATGCTCAGAAAGAATCTGAGAATCTGAGAATCTTTATAAAATGTTATATCTTTATTGTTTGTCACCAGAGAAAATGTCTACGTATTTCAAATCTTTGCTAGATATGAAAACATTGAGGGACATATTATATTTGGCTGACATGAACTTTTTAAAAATAAATTGCATACAAATATAGACACCAATAAAGAAGATTGTAGAGTAATACATTGTCTCAATGTGTTAAAAAAGAACTTGATTTCTCAAGCAGAGGTGGGTTTCACATCATTTTATTACCAGTTCGCCACACGCCGAAAATGTCCATGCACACCTTTTGCGCATGCACTTTGCTCCCATGTGAAGCTTGCATGCATGCAGGTGCCTTAGAAAACATAGCTGAATAGAACGGCATAGCGCCGGGTCAGGTGGGTGGGCCAACCTACAGGTTGCCACTACTGGTTCTCCAGAACCGATTCGAACCGTTTGAAAACCCCCACTTTTCTTGAGAGATTATAATCCTTACTATTAAGCCATGTCTTAGTATAGAGAAGAAATCAGAGCATATTGAAGCTTCCCTGCAATTTAAGGTAAGTGCTGGACTTTTGATGTCCTCTCTAATAAATTAGTTTATTCTCTATTACCTTGCATCATTTTGAGACGTGTTGGATTTTCCAAGCCTTCGTTTTATTTAACGTACAATCAACCGGTCCTTTCTCCCATAGACTCACAGGGGGAAAAATGTGTCCCAAAATGCATGTGTAAGTTATATTCACTGAAATGTATTAATCAATGCCTTGTGTGACTCTTTTATCCCAACAGATATGCAAATTGAGATACAATTTCCCCTTTAAGGGAGCCCAATGTTTTGCCGCTTCAGACAACTCCCACCAATATAAACCTTGTGCTATTTCCACAATCCTCTCCTATCAATTTCATCTATTCATTACAGGGAGCAAAAATGTGGCTAAAAATTCTGTCCATACTTGTGGTGCTCAAAGGTAATTATTGCCACTATATGGTTTATTTCAATGTTCTCTACGCAAGATGTTAATTTTAAAAGCTCCTTTCTTTTTAGGAGTCCAATCTCAAGTCCAGTTGGTGGAGTCTGGAGGGGATGTGAGAAGACCTGGGGAGTCCCTCCGTCTCTCCTGCCAAGCCTCTGGATTCACCTTCAGCAGCTATTTAATGAACTGGGTGAGACAGGCTCCAGGGAAAGGACTTGAATGGGTGGCATTCGTAAGCGATGGTTCTGTTAGAATTACATACTCAGACAAAGTGAAGGGATGCTTCACCGTCTCCAGGGACAATGCCAAAAGCCAGCTGTATCTGCAAATGAACAGCCTCAAACCCGAAGACACAGGAGTCTATTACTGTGCAAGAGACACAGTGAGAGGAAGTGAATCTGAAGCCAAACAAAAACCTTCCTTTCTTCACACTTGAAATTTATGGAGCCCCAGGTCCTAGATTACTCAATGGAAGTAATCCATTTACTCTGCAGACGGCAAAGAAGAGCAATAAGATGATTGACATCTGGAGGCTAAAACCTACAAAAAACTGTTGCAAGGCTTGTGTATGGTTATCTAATGAAAAAAAGGACTAGGGGCAGTGGTTAACTTCAAAATTTGTACTACCGGTTTTGTGGGCTTGGAGTGTTCGGCATGACAGGGGAAGGATACTGCAAAATCCCCATTCCGTCTCCACTCCAGTGGAAAGGATACTGTAGAATCTCCATTTCCTCCCCACTCCAGGGGAAGGATACTGCGAAATCCCCATTCTGTCTCCACTCCAGGGGAAGGATACTCAAAAATACCCATTCCCACCCAACTCCAGGAAAAGGATGTTGCAAAATCCCCATTCATACTCCTTTCCAGGGGAGGGATACTGCAAAATCCCCCCCTCCCGCACTCTGGGGTCAAATAGAAGTGGTATTTGCTGGCTCTCCGAACTATTCAAAATTTCCGCTACTCCTTCCCCCAACCTGTCAGAACCTGCTGAATTTCACCCCTGAGTAGGGTGACCTTTTTTGCATTAAATCTATATCATATGAAGTGGGATCCTGTAAATAGGTTCACTGAGCTAATCTTGGAAACAACCTTGTGAATTCTTTATTTACATTTAGGAAGGTTTAGGAAGCTTCCCCTCATCACTTTGGACACAGGAGAGGAGAGCAATGAGCCACATGAAATCCCATTGCCTATAGGTAATACTACAATTAACAATGGCTCTTTCTCCACTTAACTTATAGGGAAGAGAAATGGTCTGGAGTGTTAATTACGAAATGGACATGCAAGTTAGGTTGACTGAAATGTACTAGGCAATGGCCTAAGGCAGGGGTGTCAAACTTGATTTCATTGAGGGCCAAAACAGCGTTGTGTTTTACCTTGGGGGTGGCCTGGGGTGTGTGTGGGCAGGATGGGCGTGGCCAGCTGAATGTCACTCGTGTTGAGGTGTCTGTGCAGGCTCTAATACTCTGCACAGCCAAAACGGGCTTCCGAGCTCCAGTTTTGGGTGCAACGGCCTCTTGCAACCCTCTGCCAGTAAAAATGGAGCTTGCAAGAGCCACTTGTGGCCTTCTGGACTTCCATTGTTGCAGGCTTTTGAACCATGGGCCAGTCCTTTGCGGTTTTCAGAGCAGACCTGCAGGCCATGTATAAACACTTCGTGGGTCTGATCTGGCCCCCTTGGCCTTGAGTTTGACCCTCCTTCCCTGAGGGGTTCTTTTATCCCAACTGATATGTAAATTTAGGTTCAATTTTCCTTTAAAGAAACCCCTTGCGTTCCCTCTTCAGACAACACCCTCCAACACAAACCTTACACTATTTCATGAATCCTCTCTTTTCAGTTTCTTCTACTCATTACAGGGAACAAAAATGTGGTTAAACCATGTGTTCATACTAGGAATCCTGACAGGTCATTATTTCAACTACCTGTATTTTTCCAAGTATAAGACACACATTTCCCCCCCCCCAAAAAAGAAGGTGAAATTCTGGGTGCGTCTTATACACTGAATGCAGCATTTTTGGCCCATTTTCCCAAAAGAGCAACTAAGATTGTTAAAAGTCTGGAAGGTAAAACACATGAAGAACAATTGGAAGCCTTATTTCCAAAATTTCACATCTGTAATACTCAGAGAGAAGCTGAGAATCTTTATAAAATGTTACATCATTAACATTTGTCACCAGAGAAAATGTCTACGTATTTCAAATCTTTGAAAACATTGAGGGCCATATTATATTTGGCTGACCCGATTTTTTTTAAATAAATTGCATACAAATATATACACCAATCCAGAAGATTGTAAAGTAATACATTTTCTCAATGTATTAAAATAAGAACTTGATTTCTCAAGTAGAGAAAGTGGGTTTCACATAATTTAATTACGTGTTCGCCTCACACTGAAAATGTTCGTGTATGCCTTTTGTTCATGCACTTTGCTCTGCTGCACAGCCTTCACGCATGCATGTGACTTAGAAAACATAGCTAAATAGAATGGCATAGCCCTGGATCAGGTGGGTGGGCCAACCTGCAGGTTGCCACTACCGGTTCTCCAGAACCGATTCGAACCGTCTGAAAACCCCCACAGTTCTTGCGAGATTATAATCCTGACTAATAAGCCATGTCTGACTTTAGAACAGAAATTAGAGCATATTGAAGCTTCCCTGCAAATTAATGTATTTGGGGTTTCCCATAATATAAAAAAGTAATTTTGCAGAAAACATCAAAAGTGCTACCCTTTTGATGTCCTCTCTAATAAATAGATTTATTCTCTATTACTGTGCATCATTTTAAGATCTGTTGGATTTTTCCAAGCCTAAATTTTACTTAATGTACAATCAACTGGTCCTTTCTACCATAAACTCACAGGCAAAACAATTGTGTCCCAATCCTTTTCTTAATTGAAAAAGGCATGTGCAAGTTATATTCACTGAAATGTATTAATCTACGCCCTGTGTGGCTCTTTTATCCCAATAGATATGCAAATCAAGGAACAATTTCCCCTTTAAAGGAGTCCAATGGTTTGCCTCCCAAATAAACATTGTGTTATTTTCTGATCTATCTCTTTTCACTTCCTGCCAATCATTAGAGTGGGCAAACATGTGGCTAAACCTTGTGTCCTTACTAGCAGTCCTCAAAGGTAATTATGACCCCTAACTAAAGTGTATTTCCATGTTGTGCTCTTGTACACGGGAGATCTCATAAAAATATATATTTCTGTTTAGGAGTCCAGTCTCAAGTCCAGTTGGTGGAGTCTGGAGGGGATGTGAGAAGACCTGGGGAGTCCCTCCATCTCTCCTGCCAAGCCTCTGGATTCACCTTCGGCAACTATGCCATGAGCTGGGTGAGACAGGTTCCTGGGAAAGGACTGGAATGGGTTGCACTCATCTATTATGATTCCAGTAAAAGGTTCTACTCAGACAAAGTGAAGGGACGCTTCACCATCTCCAGGGACAATGCCAAAAGCCAGTTGTATCTGCAAATGAACAGCCTCAAGGCTGAAGACACGGCAGTCTATTACTGTGCAAGACACACAGTGAGAGGAAGTGAATCTGAAACCATACAAGTACCTTCCTTTCTTCGGAGAAGCTCTTCAACATGACTGAGCCTCAGACTCTGGATTAATCAATGAGGATTGTTCACTGTTCTAGTGTGGACTTCATGCAGGACTGATTTTTTTTTTTAGGTATTGGAATCTTTGCTATAAATAAATGACAAAAATCCAAGTTCACCTTCTCTGTTTGAAAGCCAATAAATAGCATTAACAGAGAAATAGAATCAAGATCATGTGAAGTATTAGCAAGACTACACAAGTAGAACAGTGCATTTAGTTTTGCTCACCACGTTATACAAAAGTTGTTGAGACTTTGGAAAGAGAAGAGCAACAAATATGACTGGGCACCTTAAGGATGAGACATATGAAAAACGGTTGCAGGAATTGGGTAGGGCTAGTATAATGAAAAGAAGGACTAGGGGTGACACCATTACAGTGTTTTGAAGGGCTGGCACAAAGAAGAAGGGGTCAAACTATTCTCCAAACTACCAGAACGCAAGATAAGAAACAAAGGATCGAAACTAATCAAGGAGAGAAGCAGCATAGAATTCAATATGAAAGGGACAATTTTCATAATGAGATGGATTTTTAGTTTTGGTCCCCAGAGAAACTTATCTAGGTATTTCAAATGTTTGCTGGAAATGGAAACAAAATATCTTATACCTTGCACATATAAATCAGTTAAAATATTACCGATGCAAATATATACACCAATCCAACAGATTTTAATTCTCTCAATGGAATTCAAAAGAACCTAGAATCTTGAGTGAGTATAATCCTTACCGGGAAGCCTTGCCTGGGTTTAAACCAGGTAACATAGAGCAAACAATATTTTGGATAATACAAAATTAATTATTTATCGTTCTGTTTGAATTGAGATACTATATTTGGTCAGAATCGAGGCCTTTGAACTCTGGTGCTGCAGAAAATTCCTGCTAGTCCCTTGGACTGCAAGGTGATCAAACTGGTCAGTCCTAGAGGAGATCAACCCTGACTGCTCTTTAGAAGGACAGATCCTGAAGAGGAAACACAAATAATTTGACCACCTGATGAGAAGGAAGGACTCCCTGGAGAAGAGCATCATGCTGGGAACGATGGAGGGCAAAAGAAGAAGGGGACGGCAGAGAAGGAGGTGGCTGAAGGGAGTCACCGAAGCAGTCGACGTGAGCTTGAATGGACTCCACAGAGGATGGTAGAGGACAGGAAGGCTTGGAGGAATGTTGTTTACGGGGTCATGATGGGTCAGAAATGACTTTGCAACTAACCAACAGATTTCAAATCTTTGATTAAAATGAAAACAAAATGAAATGATTTTTTTCATGGAGTTATGACTATGAGTGTTATTATTATTTTGACTTTTATGGCTGCACGTATTGGAGAATTATTCCTGAGAAGAGAGTGGCATGCCATTTATTAGAAATGGTGTTGGGTTTCCTGTTCAGACAGGGGGTGGACTAGATGACCTACAAGGTCCCTTCCAAGTCTGTTAATCTGTTTAAGGTTGCATAAAAAAGAACAATTGATCAAAACAACATACAAAACAGCAACATGTGGAATTTTCTGCTGCCAGAGTCATTGGTTGTGGTGGGAGGCTATATATGTTTAATTAAGAAATAAAAACCATACTGAAAAGATCTTGGTCTGCATTCAGTTCATCTGGGTTTCTTAAAAAGGGATAAAAAGGTAAAGGTTCCCCTTGCAGTCAATATGAGCTTCTCTCAAAACAGGGTGAGACATTCTCCTGGGAAAGGACTGGAATGGGTAGCCCCGATAAGTACAGGTTCATCTCCTTCCACTTACTACCCAGATAAAGTCAATGGACGCTTCACCATCTCCAGGGATGATTCCCACAGCCAGTTGCATCTGCAAATGAGCAATCTGAAACTGGAGGACACAGCTGTCTTATTACTGGGTGAGAGACACATTGAGAGGAAGTGAATCTGAAACCAGACACAAACTTTCTTATCTTTGAGTAGCCCTCAAATTTAGGCAGTCATAGACATTTGAATATTGCACTAGGATTGGGAAGTTTAGTTTATTATCAATTCAGTTTAGTTTATTACAGTCATAGACCAGAACAAATAAAAACACTCCATAAATATACAATTGAAAATTCCAGGATAAAATAAATAGATAACAACTAAAATCAATGATAAAATCCTGTCTGTCAAATATACATGGTCTAATTCATGGTTGGCAACCTTAAACAATCAAAGAGCCACAAAAGTCCTAACCAGAAGCCCCCCGTTTAACTCTGAAGGCAACTGGAAGTCCTGTTTCTCTACCATAGAGTCTCCTCCTAGCGTGGCATACGTTTTCCTCTACCTCTCCTAACTGAAAGCCTTATCAATTCTGGAGCTGACAGGAAAACCCACCCCTTGCCATAGAGTCTCCTCCTGGGGTACCCTGTTTTCCCCAAACTGGAAGCTCCTTTGAAATTTGTGTTGCTGACTGGAAACTGGGAGCCGCAACAGAGGGACGAAAGAGCCACATGCAGCTCCAGAGCCATGGGTTGCTGACACCTGGTCTAACTACACTAAATTTATAATCAAGCTATGTTGCCCATAGTCAGTTTTATACTAAAGGATTAAGCAGTGCAACGGCTTTCCAACATTTGTTGTTTAAGACAACTATAGTTTTTTTAGACATGTTTTTTCTGATGTGCGCAGAATCCAGCTATCTGCCCTGTAGTTATGGAATGTTCATTCTCAAATACTTTGGCCACCTAATGAGAAGGAAGGACTCACTGGACAAGAGCCTAATACTGGGAACAATGGAGGGCAATGGAAGAAGAGGACAACAGAGAATGAGGTGGCTGGATGTCATCGAAAACATAGGATGTTTTGCAGCCACAGTGGGTGGGTGGGTTGGCAAGGTCCCCCACCCCCACCCCCAGTCCACTGCTCCCAGTTTGGGCGAACCAGTCCAAACCAGCTGAATACCACCTCTGTAACCAGAAGATTCAGCAATCTATTACTGGGCAAGAGACGCAAAAGGGGAAAGTGAATCTGAAGCCAATTTAAAACATTTCTTTCTTCACTCTTCAACCTTACTGAGTCCCAGGTCCTGGACTAGTCAATGAAGTTTGATTGCTTTCTAGTGAAAAATTCAGGCAGAACTGATTTTTTCCAGGTAGCAAAGAGTTTGCTGTAAGAAAATGAAATATTCCAAGTTGACTTACTTGGTTTGAAAGGCAGTAATTGCATTAACAGAGGAATAGAATCAAGATCCTGTGAAGTATAAGTACCGCTTCATAAAGCCTTAGTAAGGTCACACCTGGAATACTGCACCCAGTCTTACTCACCACATTTTTAAAAAGATGTGGAAACTTTGGAAAGACTACAGAGAAGAACAACTAAGATGATTAAAAGTCTGAAGGGTAAAACACATGAAGAACGGTTGGAAGCTTTATTTTGAAAATTTCAGATCTATAATGTTCCCGGAGAAGCTCAGAACCTTTATAAAATGATATATCATTAATGTTTGTCACCAGATAAAATGTCTGAATATTTCAAATCTTCCCTGGATATGAAATCATTGAGGTGCATGTTATATTTGGCTCGTGTGGAAAAAAAAAGTTTTAAAATGCATACAGATATATACACCAATCTAGAAGATTGTAAAGTTCGCCTCAATGTATTACAAAAGAACTTAGTCGAGAGACTACAATCCTTACTAACAAGCCATTTCTGACTTTAGAACAGAAATCAGAGCTTATTGAAGCTTCCCTGCAACTTAATGCATTTATTTGTTTTTATTTATATATTTTGTTTGTGAAACATGCACAAGGTAACAGGCATAAGTATGAACATAAACCTGAACAAAGGAAAAGGGGGTAAGTAGGACAGGGACGGTAGGAACACTGATGTGCTTATGTACAACCCCTCTTAGGAATGGGGAGAGGTCCATGGTAGACAGTTGGAGGTTGAAGCCGTGAAGGGTTGGAAGATGTGACAACAGAGTCAGGTAGAGCATTCCAGGCATTGACCACTCTGTTGCTGAAATTGCATTTGTTTCAGTTTGTTTCATTTGTTTGCCCGTGTATCATTGTGGTTGAAGCTGGAATAGTCGTTGACAGGTAAGACGTTGTAGCAGAGAATTCTGTGTACTGTTGCTTAGATCACATCGTAGGACGTATTTGAGGTTTTCAATAAAATAAAAAAGCGATTTTGCAGCAATCATCAGATGTGGTAGCCTTTTGATGTCCGCTCTAATAAACAAGTTTATTCTCGATTTCTTTGCATCATTTCGAGAACTGTTGATTTATTTTTCAAGCTTTTGTTTTACTGAATATACAATAAATTTGTCCTTTCTCCATTAACTGATGGGGGGGGGGGATGTAACACAATCCTTTTCTTAGTTGAAAAATGCACAAGAAAGCTATATTCACTGAAATGTATTAATCAATGCCCTGTGTGGATCTTTTATCCCAACAGATATGCAAATAAAGACACAATTTCCCCTTTAAAGAAGCCCAACTTACTTTTAAGGCAACACCCACCAACATAAACCTTGTGCTATTTCCAGAATCCTCTCCACTCACTTTCATCTATTCATTACAGGGAGCAAAAATCTGGCTAAACTTTCTGTCAATACATCTAGTCCTCAAAGGTAATGATTGCCATTACATAGTTGATTGCTATGTTCTCCTCTTGCATGCAAGAGATCTATTTTAAAAGCTCCTTTCTTTTTAGGAGTCCAATCTCATGCCCAGATGGTGGAGTCTGGAGGGGATGTGAGAAGACCTGGGGAGTCCCTCCGTCTCTCCTGCCAAGCCTCTGGATTCACCTTCAGCAGCTACTGGATGGCTTGGGTGAGACAGGCTCCAGGGAAAGGACTGGTATGGGTGGCATGGATATCCTCTGGTTCTGGCAGAATTAGCTACTCTAACAAAGTAAAAGGACGCTTCACGATCTCCAGGGAAGATGTCAAAAGCCAGCTGTATCTGCAAATGAACAGACTCAAAACTGAAGACACAGGAGTCTATTACTGTGCAAGAGACACAATGAGAGGAAATGAATCTGAAGCCAAGAAAAAACCTTCCTTTCTTCACTCCTCAACTTTATGGAGCCCCACGTCCTGGATTAGTCAATTAGGATTGATCACTGTCTACTGAGAGCTTCAGGAAGGACTATTTTTTTCTTGATATCACAGAGTTTGCTGTGAAAAATGAAAAAGGCCAAGTTCATCAGTCACTTTAAAAGCCAGGGAAACCCTAGGCTGCATTAACATACTGATAGAATCAACATTACATGAAGCATCACTTCATAAAGCCTTTGGAAGATCTCACCTGCAATGATGCAACCAGTTTTGGTCATCGCATTATTAAAAAAAAACAGATATTGAGACTTTGTAAAGAGGGCAGAGAAGAATAATAAGATGACTGGCATCTGGAGGCTGAAGCATACAAAGAAAAATTGCAGGATTTATGTATGATTTGTCTAATGAAAAGAAGGACTAGGGATGACATTTTTTTCATAAAACAAAATAAAGTTTAGGGGAGAAATCTTATAGTAAACATCAGATGTTCTAGCCTTTTTTTAAATATATATTTTATTCATTTTCAGATTCCATTTTACAGTCACTTATATACTGGATATTTGCTGTAAGAAAAGAAATAAAATAAAATAAAAAAGAAAACACAACTCATCATCATTCACAACCCCACCTGACACTTCCATCCTCCATACACCCCATCTTTCCCCTCCAACTTTCCTTTCCTCCCTCTAACACTCCCCTTCCCTACTTCCCTTTCCCCTCAGACCTTCCTTTCTCCCCTTCCTCCTAGCATTCCCCTTACGCCCTCCTTACATTCCCCTTACTCCTTCCTTACTCCTCCCTCTTCTTTCCCTCTACCTCTCCCCTTGGTGTGTTCCTTTATTCAACTCTTATTGAGCTATAATATGATAAAAAATAAAAAAAATAAAAAATGAAATAAACCAAGGAAAAAAATATAAAGAAAGAAAAGAAAAAAAAAGAAAGAACAACCGTATACAAGTGCATTCTTCTTCTTATTGAAACTATATGAGCACCCACCCACCCACCCCCCATAAATCCCCATCCCTAGTCCCCCCGACTTCCCAGGGCCCACACCTGGCACTGCCCTCTGTTAAACCCCTTCTAAAGTATCTTATGATCGTATGAATTCAAATAAAAGTAATATATATATAAAAAAATAGATAAAAAAGAAATTACAAATTATAAAAAGGAAAAGAAAAGAAAAGAAAAAAAGGAAAAAAAGAAAAAAAGAACTCTTTGTATTAAGCTCAGCCCCCCATCTTTATTTATGTTTAGACAGTATAAATCATTCTATATGTATTCTATTCTCGTCTCTTGCTTCTTTGTTATTTACCCCAACCTCCTATAAACTCTCCAGTTCATCTTCCTTAACCTTATTTTCAAATAAAAATTTATACAAATTTATGCAGACATCAGTTTATGATCTAGCTCATGGATCATTCCACATATACTTTACACAAGAATCAATTTGTCTTCTATTTTAAAATGATCTCATCAAGCTTTCCCTTCTAATAGGATTTAAACAACGTAAATCATTTCACATGCATTTTACCCTCGTCCCTTGCATTTAAACAACATAAATCATTCCGCATGCATTTTACTCTCATACCTTGCTTCTCTGATGTTTACCACTATTTCCCATAGTCCCTCCAAATAATCTTTCTTAACCTTATTTTCAAACAATAATTCACACAGAGGTCAATTTACCTTTTAACTCGAAATACTCTGATCAGGCTTTCGCCCCCCCTCCACCTATCCCGCGTTACCCCCCTCCCCAACTAAAGTTCAGTTAAGTTACCATCTCCACTCTCTTCACTTTAGAGTCCTGGACAGTTTAAATTAAAGTTCAGACATACAAGTCCCGTGAAGTATACATTCAGCATCCACATAATTCAGTCCCAATATCACACCACCAATGTCCAGTTCCACTTTTTCTACCGGAGAGAGGTCGCAAACCCCCATTCAATCCAAAACTTTGGCGAATATTTTGGAATGTCTAAATCCTCGATCTCCACTCTTCTGCTTCTCCGAGAGAGGGAGAGCTACCCCCTCCATCTTGCAGCCATGTGGTCTGCTGCTTGCCTTCTCCTTCGGCTTGTCTCTCCTCTTTTCCAAGTGAATCAGGAAGTCCCGCCTTCAAAGTCTTATAGTAGAAATCTCGAGCCTCCGAAACAGAATTGAGACGAAATCTTTGATTCTCAAATGTGACCGTAATGCCGGCTGGGGCTTCCCATCTATATTGAATCTGGTGGTTTATAAGCTCTTTAGTTAAAAAAGTATAGTCTCTTCTTGCTTTTAACATCTGGGATGGTATTTCTTTGAAGACAATCAGATCCTGGCCATCAATTCGCAACCTGTTATTGTAAAACTTTTGCATGATCGCATTTCTGGATTCTTTTGTGGAGAAATATATAATTATATCCCTCGGGAGCTGTCGCTGTTCCGCTACCATCGAGTTCTGGCGATAGATTTTCCGGATCTGCCAATCAAAATTAAGTCCCGGGCTTCCCACCGCATGGCTGAAGGCCTCAACAAAGGTCTGTTTCAGATTCTCTCGCTCCTTTTCGCACAATCCTCTGACTCTTATTGCAAATGCCTTCTTGTTAAAATTTATCATAACGAGCTGTTCTTGAGTATCTCTAATTTTTTGTTGTAATGTTTGGATATTAGTAGTCAAATTAAAATTAGCCTCCTCCAAGTTTTCCAATTTATTCTCCATTTCAGCGGTATAATCTGTCAGGGCAGACACGGCTACAAACGTATTCGCCTTCATTTGGGCAATTTTAGACTTTAAATTACCGTATAGCTCCAATACGAATTCTTTAATTTCCTGTTTAAAATCATTAAACATTTGAAAGAAAAATTCCTGTGTTAAGAATTCTCCAGTAGAGGGCGTAGGAGACAAGGGCAGCGATTTCATAGTAGATTCTTTAGATTCATTGGTAGATTCTTTAAGCACATTCGTAGAGAAACGCTTCGATTTTGACCTGGGTGCCATTATAAATAAACAAATAAACAGCGCTCTCGCTCCCCTCTGTTTCCAAAAAAAAAATTATTTTGTTGAGGAGCGGTCTGCAGGAGGGTAAAGCCGGCTAAGTACATCCCCTATCAGTCACCAACGGAGAGAAATCGCCATTTTGAAGTCCGTTTAAACAAAGAAGCCTCTAGGACAAATGAGGCTGGTGTTTAAGATAGTAATAAAAGCATAAATCTCACAGGGGTGGGACCCGCCCGTATTAATCATAGCTTCAAACAACTTTGCTTTGTCCTGGGGGGGGGAGTCGCCTGTCTAGGGCTGCAAAAAAAGCAGCTGAGAAGAACTGGCTGGAGATAAGGGCTCCACTTACGCTGGATCTAATCTCCGTCCACAGCCAAAAAAAAGAAAAAGGCTGTGAACTACGAATAGATCCTAGCCACAGAGCTAAAACTCCCTGCCCCTTTCTAGCCAAAAAGGGGTGATATCTATGATCTTATTTAGATATACAGACCAGATCTCTGAGAGGAGCTCCGTTGAGCCCTCTTCGGCGACAGGCTCCGCCCCCAGATGTTCTAGCCTTTTGATAAATAAATTATAAGGAGAGGGTGGCTCAGTGGCTAAGACGCTGAGCTTGTTGATCTTAAAGGTCAGCCATTTGGCTGTTCTAATCCCTTGTGCCACATAACAGAGTGAGCTCCCATTACTTGTCCCAGCTTCGGCCAATGTAGCAGTTCAAAATCACGTAAAAATGCAAGTCAAAAAATAGGGACCACCTTTGGAGGGAAGGTAACAGTGTTCAGGGCACCTTCGGCGTTTAGTCATACCAGCCACATGATCACGGAGATGTCTTCAGACAGCGCTGGCTCTTTGGCTTTGAAACGGAGAAGAACACACACACACAAACACACACACATACACACACAAAAGTCAGTAATGACTGGCAGATATATACACTGAATATAGGGATCAAAGTGGTCCCTATTTTTCTACTTGCATTTTTACAAGCTTTCGAACTGCTAGGTTGGCAGAAGCTGGGACAAGCAATGGGAGCTCACCCCATTATACGGTGTTAGGTATTTGAACCACCAAACTGCTGACCTTTCTGATCGACAAGGTCAGCATCTTAGCCACTGAGCCACCTCGTCCCTTAAAATTGAACATATATTTATTTCATTGGTGCTTACAACAAAATCAGTGTTGAAACATTAAAAACATGTTGTGCCAGAAAAACTAATCAACATGATAAACATTTGTAGTCTTCAAAGGTAATTATTGCATATATATATATATATATATATATATATATATATATATATATATATATATATATATATATATATATATATATATATATATTCTACGCGGGAGAAAACCCGAACAACTATATATATATATATATATATATATATAGTTGTTCGGGTTTTCTCCCGCGTAGAATTGGAGATGTCTTGGTGACGTTTCGACGAAGTCTCATTCGTCATCTTCAGGCTGCTTCAGACTACTTCAGGCTTGGTGTTTCCAGGAGTAGTGGATTATATATATATATAATTTTTATGTTCCGCTCTTTTATGTTCCGCTCTTGCATGCAAGGCATCTATTTAAAAAGTTCCTTTATTTTTAGGAGTCCAATCTCAAGTCCAGTTGGTGGAGTCTGGAGGGAATGTGAGAAGACCTGGAGAGTCCCTCCGTCTTTCCTGCCAAGCCTCTGGATTCACCTTCAGCAGCTCCTACATGCATTGGGTAAGACAGGCTCCAGGGAAAGGACTGGAATGGGTGTCATGGATATTCCCTGGTTCTAGCACTTACTACTCTGACAAAGTGAAGGGGCGCTTCACCGCCTCTAGGGACAATGCCAAAAGCCAGCTGTATCTGCAAATGAACAGCCTCAAAACCGAAGACACAGGAGTCTATTACTGTGCAAGAGGCACAGTGAGAGGAAGTGAATCTGAAGCCAGGCAAGAACCTTCCTTCCCTTACAGCAACTCTTCAATTTGATTCCGCCTCAAGTCCTGGATTTGTCACTGAGGATGGATCACCATCTAGTGAGAACTTTAGGGCTCTTTTCTTCTGGATGTCCATTTGGAGAATTTGCTGAGGAAAAAAGTGAAATGTGAGGAAAATGGCTTGACATTCCCATCTTCTCAATGTAGAAGGTGATCTGGCTTCTGGGGGAGGTGTGTGGAATCCACAGAATAGCCAGTGGTCCTTTAGTGTCATGGTGGAAGCAGAGACCGGTTTCACATATGTTTACCACCAGATTGCCGCACACCAAAAATGTGACCGCACATCCGTGCACACTCCCTTTACAAGCATGTGCCCCTTCTGTGTATGCGCTTTGTTTACACACAGAAAGCTTGCACACGTGAGTGTGGCTTAGAAAATGTGGCTATAAATAGGACAACATAGTGCGGGAGCAGGTGCCCGAGGCTTCCCAATAGCAGACTCCTTATCCCGACAAAAAAACATTTTATTCATTGACTGTGAATTCTGCTCATTGACATCCAGCAAAGTCTTTCAAAGGAGGATTTACAGTCACAGACCTTATCTGACTTGGAAAGCAGCCAGGCCTATATCTGCAAAACTTGGCCAGGAGTCTCAGAGAGTCATGAGCCAATGAAGCAAACTAATTGTCTCGTGCAAACTCCACTCCCCTTTTGTTCCTCTTATTTCCTTCGGAAGGAGCCATTCACTGTCCACTTGTGGTCTTACTGCCAAGTTGACCCCTGTTCTTTAGCTGTTCCCTTCATCTGGCAACTCTGTGCATGCACACACCAGGAACAGGCTCCAGCTGTTTGTCTGCCTCACTGATGAAGGCAGCTGATAACTGGCATACAGCTCTGGTCCCATCTTTGTCTCTGACACAGAGCCCTCCTCAGAGCCTTTCCCAGACTCCAGGACTGGCCCATATTCCTCCCCAACCTCCTCACTGTCTGGATACGCTGCCATGCCACTGGCCACTGGTGGGCCACAACAGGCATGCCCACCTGCAGGTCACCACTACTGGTTCACCTAAACCAGTCCGAACCAACTGAATACCACCACTGGGTAGAAATGAAACTTTAGGACAATATTTCAAAGTATCCAAAGTGCCCTACAAATATTGAAGAAACATCTGGAGCTAAAGAATCTCTTTGGAGAGTTAGGAAGATGCAACCTCTCCTCACGTTTGACCCTGAGGGACAACGTTGTGGCAGAAAACTCCCTGTCCTATGCACACAATGGTTGTGGGGTAGAGAATAAAACAAGTGTCATTAGATATGGTCTCATTTTGGAGACATGAGCATAGAGTAGGATAGGATAGGATAGGATAGGATAGGATAGGATAGGATAGGATAGGATAGGATAGATGGCGCAGTGGTTAAATGCAGCACTGCAGGCTACTTCAGCTGACTGCAGTTCTGCAGTTCGGTTGTTCAAATCTCACCGGCTCAGGGTTGACTCAGCCTTCCATCCTTCCGAGGTGGGTAAAATGAGGACCCGGATTGTTGGGGGCAATAAGCTGACTCTGTAAACCGCTTAGAGAGGGATGAAAGCCCTATGAAGTGGTATATAAGTCTAACTGCTATTGCTATTGCTATTTTAGAAAAATGGTTGACATTATAAGAAATGGATAGTAGAAAAAAGTTAGCACTTTTTTCTAATCACAAATAAAGTGTCAATATTGTTCATGGGCTAAAATATGCTGCAGGAAAAAAATCATTCTTGCTTTTTTTCAGTCTCTCTCTCCGCCTTTATTATCATTTGTGGTTGTTTTGTATGCGAGGAAACCTAGGAAACTTGTTCTGTCCCCCCTTCACGGCTCTTAACAAACGCAGGCAGGCAAACTTAAAAGGAAGGCTTTCTTTATCAGTTTTCAGTTCAAACTGTCTTCGAGCCCAAAAATAACATAAATACAATTCTCCGACAAGAATGCAAAACAAAACTCTTACAAGCAATGCACTTCTTCCAAAGTTTCCACGAATCAGGTTTACAGGAAACACCAAATCACTTATCCAAGTGTAACAAGCAATGTTGTACGAACCAAGAAACCCACGAAGGAACGTATGAAGGAACGACGTTGACTCCTGCGACTAGGGCATGGCAGTATCTGTCCTTTTATCTCCAAAACCCCACTAAGGAGCCCCAGGTGCATCGTTAATCATTGCATTCCGAAAAGACTCACAGCAGACATAGCAATAGCAGTAGCAGTAGACTTATATACCGCTTCATAGGGCTTTCAGCCCTCTCTAAGCGGTTTACAGAGAGTCAGCATATTGCCCCCAACAATCCGGGTCCTCATTTTACCCACCTCGGAAGGATGGAAGGCTGAGTCAACCCTGAGCCGGTGAGATTTGAACCGCTGAACTGCTGATCTAGCAGTAGCCTGCAGTGCTGCATTTAACCACTGCGCCACCTTGGCTCTTTTCTCCTGAGTCACAACAGAGACCAATGCACAGAGGGGTTCTTTGATCCCAGTGGTTATGAATTCATTCATTCATTCATTCATTCACTCACTCACTCACTCACTCACACATTCATTCATTTGCTTCTTTGTTTATTTATATAATGTTTTACCTTTTATATGTTGTTGTTATGCATTATCCATTTTAACGTTGTAACCTACCAAACAGTTATCTTGTGCTGAGAGGGGTGGCAATTAAATTTAAAAAATAAAGCAAAGTAAAATAAGGCAAGGTAAGGTAAGGTAAAATAAAGTAAAACAAAATATTAAATAAGTAATTAAATACATTTGTATCCTGCCAAAGAGCCGTGGTGGTGCAGTGCTTAGAGTGCAGTATTGCAGGCTACTTCAGCTGACAACTAGCTGCAGTTCGGCAGTTCAAATCTCACTGACTCAAGGTTGACTCAGCCTTCCGTCCTTCCCAGGTGGGTAAAATGAGGACCCAGATTGTTGGGGGCAAGAGGCTGACTCTGGAAACTGCTTAGAGAGGGCTGTAAAATCACTATAAAGCAGCATATTAGCCTAAGTGCTGTTGCTATTTTTTTTATAAATAATTCAAGGTGGTGAATTTATCTGACCCTCCTTTCCTTCTTTTATTTTCCCTATAACAAGAACAACAACAAAAACACCTTTGTGAGAAGGTTTGTGCTGAGAGAGAATGAGTAGCTCAAGGTCTCTCAGCTGGCTTTCATAGCTAAGACAGGCCTGAACTCAAGGTCTCTTGCTTCCTAGCCTGCTGCCTTAACCACTAGGCCAAACATATCTGGTTGGATAGGCAAATCAAGGCAAAGTTTCCTCTTTAAAGGAGCCTCAGTGCTTTCCCTTTTCAGTCAACACAGTTTGTGAAGTTTCCTGAATCTGTTTTTATTCATTGCAGGGACAGAAAATGGTCTTGCAACTTGTCTTGGTGTCCATATTAGTTCTCTTTCAAAGTAATCCTTTCTTCTCTAAACAATTTCCTTCCATTTGCTGTTTCATGATCAAAAGATCTAATTGAAATATGTTTTCTTTTAAAGGAGTCCAATCTCAGGTCCAGCTGATGGAGTCTGGAGGGGATGTGAGAAGACTTGGAGAGTCCCTTCGTCTCTCCTGCGAAACATCTGGATTCACCTTCAGCAACCATTACATGTACTGGGTTAGAAAGGCTCCAGGGAAAGGACTGGAATTGTTGGCCAGCATAAGTACAAGCTCATCTCCTTCCACTTACTACCCAGATAAAGTCAAGGGCTGCTTTACCATCTCCAGGGATGATTCCCGCAGCCATCTGTATCTGCAAATGAACAATCTCAAACTGGAGGACACAGCTGCCTATTACTGCTCAACTTGCACAGTGAGAGGAAGTGAATCTGATGCAGAGCAAAAACTTTCACAACAGAGCAGCTGTGAAAATTGAGTTAGAATAGAATAGAGTAGAATAGAATAGAGTTGAGTTCAGTTGAGTAGAGTAGAGTAGAGTAGAGTAGAGTAGAGTAGAGTAGAATAGAATAGAATAGAATAGAATAGAATAGAATAGAATAGAATAGAATAGAATAGAATAGAATAACAGAGTTGGAAGGGACCTTGGAGGTCTTCTAGGCCAATCCCTGCTTAGGCAGGAAACCCTACGCCACTTCAGACAAATGGTTACCCAACATCTTCTTTAAAAACTTCCAGTGTTTGAGCATTCACTAGTTCTGGAAGCAAGGTGTTCCAATAATTAATTGTTCTAACTGTCAGGAAATTTCTCCATAGTTCTATGTTGCTTCTCTCTTTGATTAGTTACAGAAAGTTTCATTGGTCTACTGGAATTGAAAAACAGCTGACAAATCTCCATAGTGATATGTGGAATCTCAGAACTGATCTTGGAAGAAGAAGTGGGGACTCTGTTTAGCTAATCTCAGAGCAGTATTGAATTAGAATAGAATAACCAAGTTGGAAGAGACCTTGGAGGTCTTCTAGTCCAACCCCCTGCTTAGGCAGGAAGCCCTACAACACTTCAGACAAATGGTTATCCAACATCTTCTTAAAGACTTCCAGTGCTGGAGCATTCACAACTTCTGGAGGCAAGTGGTTCCACTGATTAAGGAAATGTCTCCTTAGCTCTAGGTTGCTTGTCTCCTTGATAGGTTTGCACCCATTGCTTCTTGTCCTGCCCTCAGGTGCTTTGGAGAATAGATTGACTCCCTCTTCTTTGTGGCAACCCCTGAGATATTGGAAGATTGCTATCTTGTCTCCCTTAGTCCTCCTTTTCATTAAACAAAACTTACCTAGTTTCTGCAACCCTTCTTCATATGGTTTAGCCTCCAGTCCCCTAATCAACTTTGTTGCTCTTCCCAACAGAAATATTAGAGGTAGAAATATGGATTGATGTCCCAGGCTACAAGAAGGACTCCAAGTCCAGCCTTAGGCCGGTAAACTGGCAACGTTCTGCACCACAATCTTGTGAGGTGGGTTGGGCTGAGAGAGAGAATAACCAACTCAAAGTCACCCTGCCAGTTAACTTTTTCTGCACTTTCCCGAATGCTTTCCTATCCATTTAGCAGGGATGTCTTAACAGTATTATGACCCCTCGAACCGTCGAACTCCAAATCTTCCTCATTGAAAAGCTCAGTGTCTTAGCCACTGAGCCACCCTTAAAATTAAACATATATTTATTTTTGGCACTTACAACAAAATCACTGTTGAAACATTAAATATATGCTGGCCACAACAATTAATCAACATGATAAACATTCGAACAATACACCAGGCTTGAAAAACACAATAATGCTCAGTAAGCCATACAGTTGATGTACTTATATGATACAAGATGCATTGAAGGGTTAATGTACACAGATTAGTATGGGGCCCCTATGCTTGTGGGGGCCGCAGGCAACAGCCTATCAGGCCCCTGAATTAAGGCAGCCCTGAGTATCCTGGCATAAGACAGGAAATGAAGCATGAGGATGATCTTTATAAATATCCAAACTGCCACACAGATATTGAGGAAACATCTGGACCTAAAGAATCTCCTCAGAGAATTAGGAGGATGGTGTCCTCTCCTCACTTTGGACACCAGGGGGCAATGTTGTCACATCAAACTCCATGGCCTATGGGGGTGGGGTAGAGAATAAAACAAGCAGTTTGAGATATTGCTTCATTTTGAAAACGTGACAATGTTTTATTTTATTTTTTGTCATAGTACACTGAATGTTCTCTCAAGAGACTTTCACATCTCAGCCCTTTGGTCTTGATCACAAAGCTGAGGATTTTAATAAAATTGTTGATGTTTTTCAGGAGGGAAACTGTCTGGAAGGTTTAAGGGGATTTCACATTTCCATGCAGAGACATCACCAGCCAACGAAAGTCAGTATAGTCAAGGCTATAGTTTACAATATTGTTGTCCAATTAAAGGACTATGCAGCTAGAGTGGTCATTCTGTCTGTAATAGCGTAGCTGGAATAGTACGTCTGTGGCTAAGGGTTAATCAATGCCCCGTGTGACTCTTTTATCCCAACAGATATGCAAATCAAGACACAATTTCCCCTTTAAAGAAGCCCAATTCACTTTTAAGACAACACCCACCAACATAAACCTTGCGCTCTTTCCAGAATCCTCTCCGATCAATTTCATCTGTTCATTACAGGGAGCAAAAATGTGGCTAAACCTTCTGTCTATACTTGTAGTCCTCAAAGGTAATTATTGCCACTATGTATATTATTTAATGTTCTGCTCTTGCATACAAGATATCTATTAAAAAAGCTCCTTTCTTTTTAGGAGTCCAATGTCAAGTCCAGTTGATGGAGTCTGGGGGGGATGTGAGAAGACCTGGGGAGTCCCTCCGTCTCTCCTGCCAAGCCTCTGGATTCACCTTCAGCAGCTAAAGCATGGACTGGGTGAGACAGGCTCCAGGAAAAGGACTTGAATGGGTGGCATACATAAGCGGTGGTTCTGTTACTATTACATATTCAGACAAAGTGAAGGGACGCTTCACCATCTCCAGGGACAATGCCAAAAGCCAGCTGTATCTGCAAATGAACAGCCTCAAAACTGAAGATACAGGAGTCTATTACTGTGCAAGAGGCACAGTGAGAGGAAGTGAATCTGAAGCCAAACAAAAACCTTCCTTTCTTCACTTTTTAAATTTATGGAGCCCCAGGTCCTAGATTACTCAATGGAAGTAATCCATTTACTCTGCAGAGGGCAGAGAAGAGCAATAAGATGATTGACATCTGGAGGCTAAAACCTACAAAAAACTGTTGCAGGACTTGTGTATGGTTATCTAATGAAAAAAAGGACTAGGGGCAGTTGTTAACTTCAAAATTTGTACTACCAGTTTTTTGGGCTTGGAGTGTTGGGCATGACAGGGGAAGGATACTGCAAAATCCCCATTCCCACCCCCTCCAGGGGAAGGATACTGCAAAATCCCCTCCCTCACACTCTGGGGCCAAATAGAGGTGATGGTTGCTCGTTCTCCGAACTATTCAAAATTTCCGCTACTCCTTCTCCAAAACCTGTCCGAACCTGCTGAATTTCACCCCTGACTAGGGGTGATCTTTTCTGCATTAAATCTATATCATATGAATTGGGATCCTGTAAATAGGTTCACTGAGGTAATCTTGGAAACAAACTTGTGAATTCTTTATTTAGATTTAGGAAGGTTTAGAAATCTTCCCCTCATCACTTTGGACACAGGGGAGGAGGGCAATGAGCCACATGAAATCCCTTTCCTAATACAATGTGGGGGGGAGTGGGGAGGTAAGGAATAATTCAATTATCAATGGCCCTTTATCCACTTAACTTACACGGAAGAGAAATGGACTGGAATGTTAATTACGAAATGGACATGGAAGTTAGGTTCACTGAAATGTGCTAGGCAATGCCCTAAGGCAGGGGTGTCAAACTTGATTTCATTGGGGGCCACATCAGTTTTGTGTGTGACCTCGGGGGGCAGGGCTCGGGTGTGTGTGGGCAGGATGGGCATGGCCAGCTGAATGTCCCTTGTGTTGGGGTGTCTGTGGAGGTCCGAATACTCTGCCAGCCAAAACGGGCTTCCAAGCTCCACTTTTGGGTGCAACTGCCTCTTGCAACCCTCTGCCCGCAAAAATGGAGCTTGCAAGAACCACTTGCAGCCTTCCGGAGCTCCATTGTTGCAGGCAGAGTCACCACGGGCCAATCCTTCACTGTTTCCAGAGCAGACCTGCAGGGCCATGTATAAGCACTTTGGGTCTGATCTGGCCCCCTTGGCCTTGAGTTTGACCCTCCTTCCCTGAGGGGTTCTTTTTTCCCAACCGATATGTAAATTTAGGTTCAATTTCCCCTTTAAAGAAACCCCAGGCTTTCCCTCTTCAGACAACACCCACCAACACAAACCTTACACTATTTCATGAATCCACTCTTTTCAGGTTCTTCTACTCATTACAAGGAACAAAAATGTGGCTAAACCATGTGTTCTTACTAGGAATCCTAAGAGGTCGTTATTTCAACTACCTGTATCTTTCCTAGTATAAGACACATATTTTCCCCCCAAAAGAAGGTGAAAATTGGGGTGTGTTTTATACACTGAATACAGCATTTTGGGCCTGTTTTCACAAAAGAGTAACTAAGATTGTAATAAGTCTGAAGGGTAAAACACATGACAGTTGGAAGCCTTATTTCCAAAATTTCAGGTCTATCATGTTCAGCGAGAAGCTAAGAATCTTTATAAAATATTATATCTTTAATTTTTGTCACCAGAGAAAATGTCTACATAGTTCAAAAATTTGCTAGATATGAAAACATTGAGGAACATATTATATTTGGCTGATATGAATTTTTTAAAAATAAATTGCATGTAAATATATACACCAATAAAGAAGATTGTAAAGAAATAAATTGTCTCAATATATTAAAAAAGAAGTTTACTTCTCAAGCAGAGTTGGGTTTCACATAATTTAATTACGTGTTCGCCACACACTGAAAATGTACCTGCATGCCTTTTGCGCATGCACTTTGCTCCCATGTGAAGCTTGCATGCATGCATGTGCCTTAGAAAACATAGCTGAATAGAACGGCATAGCGCCGGGTCAGGTGGGTGGGCCAACCTACAGGTTGCCACTACCGGTTCTCCAGAAACAATCCGAACAGTCTGAAAACCCCCACAGTTCTTGAGAGACTATAATCCTGACTAATAAGCCATGTCTGACTTTAGAACAGAAATTAGAGCATATTGAAGCTTCCCTGCAATTTAATGTATTTGGAGTTTCCCATAATATAAAAAAGCAATTTTGCAGAAAACCTCAGAAGTGCTACCTTTTACCCTCCTCTCTAATAAATAAGTTTATTCTCTATTACTGTGCATCCTTTTAAGACCTGTTGGATTTTTCCAAGCCTAAATTTTACTTAATGTACAATCAACTGGTCCTTTCTCCCATAAACTCACAGGCAAAACAATTGTGTCCCAATCCTTTTCTTAATTGAAAAATACATGTGCAAGTTATATTCACTGAAATGTATCAATCAACGCCCTGTGTGGCTCTTTTATCCCAATAGATATGCAAATCAAGGAACAATTTCCCCTTTAAAGGAGTCCAATGGTTTGCCTCCCAAATAAACATTTTGCTATTTCCTGATCTATCTCTTTTCACTTCCTGCCAATCATTAGAGTGGGCAAACATGTGGCTAAACCTTGTGTCCTTACTAGCATTCCTCAAAGGTAATTATGACCCCTAACTAAAGTGTATTTGTTGTGCTCTTGTATACAGGAGATCTCATTAAAATATATTTATGTTTAGGAGTCCAGTCTCAAGTCCAGTTGGTGGAGTCTGGAGGGGATGTGAGAAGACCTGGGGAGTCCCTCCATCTTTCCTGCCAAGCCTCTGGATTCACCTTCAGCAACTATGGGATGATCTGGGTGAGACAGGCTCCTGGGAAAGGACTGGAATGGGTTGCACGCATCTATACTGATTCTAGTAAAAAGTTCTACTCAGACAATGTGAAGGGCCGCTTCACCATCTCCAGGGACAATGCCAAAAGCCAGCTGTATCTGCAAATGAACAGCCTCAAAGCTGAAGACACGGCAATCTATTACTGTGCGAGAGACACAGTGAGTGGAAGTGAATCTGAAGCCAAGCAAAAACCTTCCTTTCTTCAGAAAAGCTCTTCAACTTGACTGAGCCACAGATCAGGGATCAGTCAATGAGGATTGATGACTGTCTAAGGAGAAGGCCAGGAGATTTTGTTCTAGGTATCAAAGGGTTTGCTGTGACAAAACCAAAAAATCCAAGACAGCTTCCCTGTTTGCCAATTTGGCTTCTCTGGAATGGAATGTAGTTATTTTTTTAGTGTCAGGGCAGAAGGATGGAATGAAACTTTTGGATAATCCTTCTCAATATCCAAACTGGTAAACACACATCAGAGAAATAGCTGCCGTTATAGAATCTCCTTGGAGATTCAAGAAGAGGCGTCCTCTGCTAAGTTTTGACCCTGCGGGCAATGTTGTCACAAAATCCAACTGCCTTTCACCTGGAGAAGTTGTGTTATGGAATAAAACATGTATAATTATATATATTTTCTTATCACAGGATAACAGAGTTGGGAGAGACCTTGGAGGTCTTCTAGTCCAATCACCAGCTCAAGTAGGGGTCCCTATACCTGTCATGGCGAACCTATGACACGCATGCCACAGGTGGCACATGGAGCCATATCTGCCAGCATGCAAGCAGCACGTATGTGTGTGCTGGCCAGTTGATTTTTGGACTTCTGGAGGGCAGGAGGAGGCAGCTTTCCCCCTCCTGAGGCTTCAGAAAAGCCTCTGGACCTCGGGGAGGGTGAAAAACAGGTCCAATGGGACAACTGGGATTTTGTTTCTGAATATGGTACATTGTGCATTGTGGGTGTCGGGCATGCGCTCATGTGCTATCCCACATTTTGGCATGTGTTTACAAAAAGGTACCCCACATCATTTAAAGACAATAGTTGTACAGCCTCTTCTTAAAAACCTCCAGTGATGTGACCCCCAGAAAAATTAAGTGGCCTACTTCCACTTAATCTTCCAGGGAAAGATTGAAGGCAAATGAGGTCCAGGCAGAAGAAAAACACCATGGCTTCAAAACTTAAGGGACAGGTTTGGACAAAATTCAGAAGCACTTTTTCATGGGGCTGTTGACAAAAATAGAATTGCCAACACGACCACCCGCACTGCATTTCGGACATTAAAGCATTAAAGAGAGTCCAGAGATGTTTTACATGAAGAGTACTCAACTTCTCTGCCCGTAATAAAATTCCTTATACCACCAGGCTTGAAATTTTAGGCCTGGATAACCATGAACTACACTGTCCACATTGCCACCTCAGCTTAGTACACAAGATTATCTGCCATAACGCCTATATAAGTATATATTATAAAGATATTCTGTTGTTGATAAATAATTTTAATAAGGAAGTAATCAAAAATTGGTCTATATATGAAGTGAGTCTTTAGAATACCTTGCTGAAAAATGAAGGAATAACATCTTTGTTTGAATGTCTGACGTACAAGGACATAATACATAATTGAAAATAGAGATATACAAACATAAATAGTGGGTAATTCTTTTTTTATATATTGTAAAAATATTCAGAATGGAATAAGTGATTATATAAAGGTATATTGTTATTAAACAGACAAGAATGTAAGGGAATTAGGTTTATTGAAAAAAAATATTCATTGCAATTGAATATATGTTGTACAATGAAAGTGAGGTATTTAGTTATATTAGATGGAAAATCTGTGATTATATATGTAATTGAGAATATGGATACAAAAACACTTCTAATGAAACGACATGGATGAGAATTTTTTTTATGTTGTCTTTCTTTTTATGTTTAAAAATAAAAGAAAAAAAATTGAAAAATAAAAGATTATCTGCCATAATGCCCTGTTAATGACTGCTTTTACTTTAACTGCAATAACACAAGGGCTATCAATAGATACAAGCTAAATGTAATCCATTCTTATCTTGATTGTAGGAAAAACGATTTCAGCAATAGGGTAGCAAATGTGATCCTCTTGTTAGTTCCTCTAAACCCCAAACCTTTTACCTTAAACTGTCTACCGTGGACCTTATGCATTTTTTAAAAGCTTCCTAAGGGGGCATTCAGAAGTGCACCAGTGTGCCTACCATCCCTGTCCTACTGTCCCATTTATATGTACTCTTTTTATGTGTGTTTATGGCTATGTTTTCCTTATTTATATCCATTTATTTGTGCCATTTTATCATGTGTTTTCATTCTTTTTTCCTTGTACTTGTTGACAAACAAACAAACAACAAAAACAAATAAACATCCAATGATGAATATGGCACAACAAGAAGAAGGAGATGGAACATCTACTATAAACGGTTTTTTTAAAAAAAATCAACGGTGTTTGTCATCGAAAATATGTCGATTGATTTCAAATCTTTCCTGGAAATGAAAACGATATGAAGGACTGGATCCATTTTATTTTATTTCTGTAATCGTTCAATGAAAAGTCCTCAGGAAAATTGTACATCTTGGGAGACTTCAATGTGAAAATGAGAATTTTCATAAAAAGATGGATTTGGGGTCCTCGTCACCAGAGAAACTTATCTAGGCCTTTCAAATCTTTTCTGGAAATGGAAACAACATGAAAGAATCATATTGTCTTATTCCAAACACATATCAAACAGCTAAAATATTATAGATATAAAGATGTAAACAGAGGTTTTTAAACTTTCTCTCAATGGAATTCTAAAAACTTAGCATCTCGAGAGAGTATAAGCTTTATTCAGAAGCCATTTACACAAGATAACTGAAAGCAAACAATATTTTGGATAATACAAAGATAATGGTTTATCATTCTCTCAATTGTTTATTAATTGAGATACTATATTTGGTCAGAATATGAATTCAGTTTCTGAGTTGATTTGACTCAACTAGTCTAGCACTCAAAGTGTTCCTTGAAGCTTAACTGTCATTTAATGTATTTGGGATGTTCCATAAAATAAACAAAGGTTAAGGAAGCAATTAAGGGATGCGGTGGCTCAGTGGCTAAGATGCTAATAAACTCTAATAAACAAGTTTACTCTCTATTGTTTTACATCATTTCGAGAACTGTTGATTTTATTTTCAAGCCTTTGTTTTACTTAATATACAATAAATTTGTCCTTTCTCCATTAACTGACGGGGAGGAGATATAACACAATCCTGTTCTTAATTGAAAAATGCACAAGAAAGCTATATTCACTGAAATGTATTAATCAATGCCCTGTGTGGCTCTTTTATCCCAAAAGATATGCAAATCGAGAGACAATTTCCCCTTAAAAGAGCTCAATGATTTGTCTTTTCATAAAACTCCCACCAACATAAACCTTCTGCTATTTCCATAATCCACTCCTATCAATTTCATTTATTCACTACAGGGAGCAAAAATGTGGTTAAACCTTCTGTCCATACTTGTAGTTCTCAAAAGTAATTATTGCCATTATATAGATTATTGCTATATATTGCTCTTGCATGCAAGAGATCTATTAAAAAAAGCTCCTTTCCTTTTAGGAATCAAATCTCAAGTCCAGTTGGTGGAGTCTGGAGGGGATGTGAGAAGACCTGGAGAGTCCCTCCGTCTCTCCTGCCAAGCCTCTGGATTCACCTTCAGCAGCTATGGCATGTACTGGGTGAGACAGGCTCCAGGGAAAGGACTGGAATGGGTAGCCCGCATAAGTACAGGCTCATCTCCTCCCACTTACTACCCAGACAAAGTCAAGGGATGCTTCACCATCTCCAGGGATGATTCCCGCAGCCAATTGCATCTGAAAATGAACAATCTGAAACCGGAGGACACAGCTGTCTATTATTGTGTGAGAGACACATTGAGAGGAAGTGAATCTGAAACCAGACAAAAACATTCTTATCTTTCAGTAGCCCTCAAATTTAGGAAATCATAGAAATTTGAGTATATTTTTTGCACTAGGATTGGGAAGGACTGAATAAATCTATATCAGTTCAGTTCAGTTTATTACAGTCATAGACCAGAACAAATAAAAACACTCAGTAAATATACAATTGAAAATTCCAGGATCAAATGAATAGATAACAACTAAAATCCATGATAAAATCCCGTCTGTCAATTATACATGGTCTAATTAAGGGGTTGGCAACCTTAAACAATCAAAGAGCCACAAAGGTCTCAACCAGACACCCTCCATTCAATTCTTGAGCTGACTGGAAGTCCCATTTACCCACCATAGAGTCTACTCCTAGTGCAAAATCCTTTTTCCTCTGCCTGTCCTAACTGAAAGCCCTATCAATTGTGGAGCTCACCAGAAACACCCCCCTTTGCCATTGAGTCTCCTCCTGGAGTACCCTGTTCCCCCCAAACCGGAAGCTCCTCTCAAATTTGTGTTGCCAACTGGAAACAGGGAGCCGCAACAGAGGGATGAAAGAGCCACATGCAGCTCCAGAGCCATGAGTTGCTGACCCCTGGTGAACTACACTAAAATTATAATCAAACTGTGTTGCCCATCGTCAGTTTTATACTAAAGAATTAAGCAGTGCAACAGGTTTCCAACATTTCTTGTCTAAGACAACTATGGTGTTTTAGACATGTTTTTTTTTTTTCTGATGGGCGCAGAATCTAGCTACCTGCCCTGTAGTTATGGAATGTTCATTATCAAATACTTTGGCCACCTAATGAGAAGGAAGGACTCACTGGAGAAAAGCCTAATACTGGGAACAACGGAGGGCAATAGATAAAGGGGACAACAGAGAATGAGGTGGCTGGATGGCATCAAAAACATAGGATGTTTTGCAGCCACGGCGGGTGTGTGTGTGGGCAAGGTCCCCCACCCCCACCCCCAGTTCAATGCTTCCAGTTTGGGCGAACCAGTCCAAACCAGCTGAATACCACCTCTGTAACCAGAAGATTCAGCAATCTATTACTGCGCAAGAGACACAAAAGGGGGAAATGAATCTGAAGCCAAATGAAACCATTTCTTTCTTCACTCTTCAACCTTACTGAGTCCCAGGTCCTGGACTAGTCAATGAAGTTTGATCCCTTTCTAGTGAGAAATTCAGGTAGAACTGATTTCTTCCAGGTAGCAAAGAGTTTGGTGTAAGAAAATGAAATATTCCAAGTTAACTTACTTGGTTTGAAAGCCAGTAGTTGCATTACCAGAAGGATAGAATCAAGATCGTGTGAAGTACAAGTACCACTTCATAAAGCCTTAGTAAGGTCACACCTGGAGAACTGCACCCAGTCTTAGTCACCACATTTGTAAAAAGATGTGGAAACTTTGGAAAGATGACAGAGAAGAACAACTAAGATGGTTAAAAGTCTGGAGGGAAAAACACATGAAGAACGTTTGGAAGCTTTATTTTGAAAATTTCAGATCTATAATGCTCCAGGAGAAGCTGAGAATCTTTATAAAATGATATATCATTAATGTTTGTCACCAGATAAAATGTCTGAATATTTCAAATCTTTCCTGGATATGAAATCATTGAGGTGCATATTATATTTGGCTCGTGTGAAAAATATATATTTAAAAATGCATGCAGATATATACACCAATCTAGGAGATTGTAAAGTTCGCCTCAATGTATTACAAAAGAACTTAGTCGAGAGACTACAATCCTTACTAACAAGCCATGTCTGACTTTAGAACAGAAATCAGAGCTTATTGAAGCTTCCTTGCAATTTAATGTATTTATTTATTTTTATTTATATATTTTGTTTGTCAAACATGCACAAGGTAACAGGTATAAGAATGAACATAAACCTGAACAAAGGAAAAGGGGGTAAGTAGGACAGGGACGGTAGGAACACTGGTGTGCTTATGTACAACCCCTCTTAGGAATGGGGAGAGGTCCATGGTAGACAGTTGGAGGTTGAAGCCGTGAAGGGTTTGATGATGTACCAACAGAGTCAGGTAGAGCATTCCAGGCGTTGACCACTCTGTTGCTGAAGTCGCATTTTCTGCAATCGAGGTTGGAGGGGTTTACCTTGAGTTTGTTTCAATTGTTTGCCCGTGTATCATTGTGGTTCAAGCTGGACTAGTCGTTGACAGGTAAGACGTTGTAGCAGAGAATTCTGTGTACTGTTGCTTAGATCACATCGTAGGACGTATTTGAGGTTTTCAATAAAATAAAAAAGCGATTTTGCAGGAAACATCAGATGTGGTAGCCTTTTGATGTCCGCTCCAATAAACAAGTTTACTCTTGATTGCGTTGCATCATTTTGAGAACTGTGGATTTTATTTTCAAGCCTTTGTTTTACTTAATATGCAATAAATTTGTCCTTTCTCCATTAACTGATTGGGGGGATGTAACACAATCCTTTCCTTAGTTGAAAAATGCACAAGAAAGCTATATTCACTGAAATGTATTAATCAATGCCCTGTATGGCTCTTTTATCCCAACAGATATGCAAATCGAGAGACAATTTCCCCTTAAAAGAGCCCAATGGTTTGCCTTTTCAGACAACTCCCACCAACATAAACCTTGTGCTATTTCCAGAATCCTCTAGAATCCTATCAATTTCATCTATTAGCAAAAATGTGGCTAAACCTTCTCTCCATACTTGTAGTCCTCAAAGGTAATTATTGCCACTACATAGATTATTGCTATGTTCTCTTCTTGCATGCAAGAGATCAATTTTAAAAAGCTGCTTTCTTTTTAGGAGTCCAATCTCAAGTCCAGTTGGTGGAGTCTGGAGGGGATGTGAGAAGACCTGGGGAGTCCCTCCGTCTCTCCTGCCAGGCCTCTGGATTCACCTTCAGCAGCTATGGGATGAGCTGGGTGAGACAGGCTCCAGGGAAAGGACTGGAATGGGTGTCCCTCATAAACACAGCTTCTAGCACTTACTACTCTGACAAAGTCAAGGGACGCTTCACCATCTCCAGGGACAATGCCAAAAGTCAGCTGTATCTGCAAATGAACATCCTCAAAACTGAAGACACAGGAGTCTATTACTGTGCAAAACACACAGAGAGAGGAAGTGAATCTGAAGCCAAACAAAAACCTTCCTTTCTTCACACTCGAAATTTATGGAGCCCCAGGTCCTAGATTACTCAATGGTAGTAATCCATTTACTCTCCAGAGGGCAGAGAAGAGCAATAAGATGATTGAAATCTGGAGGCCCGAATACTCTGCCAGCCAAAACGGGCTTCCGAGTTCCACTTTTCAGTCCAACTGCCTCTTGCAACCCTCTGCCAGTAAAAATGGAGCTTGCAAGAGCCACTTGTGGCCTTCCGGACCTCCATTGCTGCAGGCTTTCGAACCACGGGCCAGTCCTTCGCTGTTTCCAGAGCAACCAATATGTAAATTTAGATTCAATTTCCCCTTTAAAGAAACCCCATGCTTTCCCTCTTCAAACAACACCCACCAACACAAACCTTACACTATTTCATGAATCCTCTCTTTTCAGTTTCTTCTACTCATTACAGGAAATACAAATGTGGCTAAACCATTGTTCTTACTAGGAATCCTAAGAGGTCATTATTTCAACTACCTGTATTTTTCCAAGTATAAGACATACATTTTCCCCCAAAAAAGAAGGTGAAAATCTGGGTGTGTTTTAAACACCATATACAGCATTTATGGCCCGTTTTTTGTGAAAGAGCAACTAAGATCTTTATTAGTATGAAGAATAAAACACATGAAGAACAGTTTGAAGCCTTATTTCCAAAATTTCACATCTGTAATACTCAGAGAGAAGCTGAGAATCTTTATAAAATGTTATATCTTTATTGTTTGTCACCAGAGAAAATGTCTACGTATTTCAAATTTTTGCTAGATATGAAAACATTGAGGAACATATTATATTTGGCTGATATGATTTTTTAAAAAATAAATTTCATACAAATATATACACCAATAAAGAAGATTGTAAAGTAATACATTGTCTCAATGTATTAAAAAAGAACTTGATTTCTCAAGCAGAGATGGGGTTCACATAATTTTATTACCGGTTCGCCGCACACTGAAAATGTCCATGCACAACTTTTGCGCATGCACTTTGCTCCCATGTGAATCTTGCATGAATGCATGTGCCTTAGAAAACATAGTTAAATAGAACGGCATAGCGCCGGGTCTGGTGTGTGTGTGTGGGGGGGCAACCTACAGGTTGCTACTACCGGTTCACTACCGATTTGAACTGGCTGAAAACCCCCACTGTTCTTGAGAGAGTATAATCCTTACTAATAAAACATGTCTGAGTTTAGAACAGAAATCAGAGCATATTGGAGCTTCCCTGCAATTTAAGGTAAGTGCTGGACTTTTGATGTCCTCTCTAATAAATTAGTCTATTCTCTTATTACCCTGCATCCTTTTAAGATGTGTTGGATTTTTTCAAGCCTTTGTTTTACTTAATGTACAATCAACTGGTACTTCCTCCCATAAACTCACAGGGAAAACAATTGTGTCCCAATCCTTTTCTTAATTGAAAAAGGCATGTGCAAGTTATATTCACTGAAATGTATCAATCAACACCCTGTGTGGCTCTTTTATCCCAACAGATATGCAAATCTGTATGTAGTTGAATGAATGGTCCCACTTTTTATTGTATTACCGCTGTAATCTGTGTTTTTTAATTATCGTGTGGGGATTGCTTGGGTGAGTGAATGGTATGTTGAGTATATGGGATTGTATGTAAGTGTGTGAGTGACCCACTTTTATTGTTATTACTGTTGTATTTGTGTATTTTAATAATTACATGGGGACTGGTTGTGTGAGTGTCTGAGTATGCTTGACTCGGAGGACCTGCTAGGGAAGGCGGGGGGTACCGGGGTGGTTGGGGGGACCACGGCCACGGGAGTGGGTCGGAGCATTGCGGTCGTGACAGGGAGAGGCAGATACGGCGGGGACCTTAGGGCTAGCCATTACCGGGGAAGGAGGGTTCGCTACATTACAGAGATCCCTCCTTCCGGCCCTTTGAGTCCCACTCCAAGACCAGATGGCGCGAGTAGCCAGGACCCTGGTCTCAGGCTGCTGTTGCTAAATGCCAGGTCTGTTATTCACAAGGCTCCCCTCGTCCGGGACTTAATTGTTGACGAGAGGGCAGACCTGGCATGTATTACTGAAACCTGGCTGGGCACAGAAGGAGGAGTCCCCCTTGTAGAGATGTGCCCAGAGGGATTTCAGGTGCTTCATCAGCCGAGAGCCCAGGGAAGGGGTGGCGGTGTGGCTATTGTTATCCGGGAGTCTCTGTTACCTCGTAGGGTCCCTGCTCCGGAGCTTGTCGGGTGTGAGTCCCTGCTGATAAAGTTGGACCTCAGGGGTCAAGTGGGTTTGCTGCTAACGTACCTGCCTCCCAACTGCGTTGCAGCATCCCTCCCCTCACTCCTCGAGTCAGTAGCCGAGCTGGCAGTTGAGCTCCCCAGGCTTATAGTTCTGGGGGACTTTAACTTGCCATCGCTCGGTGAACGCTCTGATGGGGCGCAGGAGTTCATGGCTTCCATGACAGCCATGGGCTTGACCCAGGTAATTCGGGGCCCAACCCATACAGCGGGTCACATGCTCGACCTCGTATTTCTCTCGGAGCAGTGGATGTGTGATCTTGGTCTGAGGGGTAATGAGATCATACCCCTGTCGTGGTCAGACCACTGCCTACTGAGGCTTGACTTCCGGAGGCCAAACCCCCACCATAGGGAGGAGGAACCGACCAGGTGGTTCCGCCCCAGGCGACTCATGGACCCTTTGAGGTTCCAGACGGAGCTTGGGGTAATTCCTGACGCTCTCGCCCACAGTTCGGTGGAGGCTCTGGTTGCCGCCTGGTATTCGGCGGCATCGGAGTCTCTTGACCGGATTGCGCCACTACGGCCCCTCCGGGCCAGTGGATCCCGGAGACCGCCTTGGTTCACCGAGGAACTCCGGGAGAAGAAGCGCCGGAGGAGATGCCTAGAGCACCTGTGGAGGTCCGATAAGTCCGAGGCGAACCAAGCACTTCTGACCACCTGCACCAAAGATTACATCCGGGCACTAAGAGATGCCAAAAGAACGCATATCTCTGCCTTGGTTGCGTCTGCCGAGTCACGCCCAGCCGCCCTGTTTAGGATCACCCGTTCCCTCCTTAATAGGAGGGATCTGGGAGATCCCTTGCAGGGTAGGGCTGAGGACTATGCCCAGTTCTTGGCGGACAAAGTTGCTCGGTTTCGATCGGACTTGGACTCCACCACAGTAGATCCAGCCGAGACACAGGGGGATTACTTGGCAAACCATCTCTGGGTTGAGTTCCAGGATGTTGCCTCCGGGGATGTGGACAGGGCCATTCGAGCTGTAAGTTCCTCCACCTGTATTTTGGACCCGTGTCCCTCCTGGCTGGTTGCCAACAGCAGGGAGGTGACACATGGCTGGATCCAGGCGGTCGTGACCGCCTCCCTTCGGGAGGGGCACTTCCCCGCCGCACTTAAAGCGGCAGTGGTGAGACCCCTCCTGAAGAAACCATCTTTGGATCCAGCCATTTTAAACAACTATCGTCCTGTCTCCAACCTCCCCTTTATTGGGAAGGTTGTTGAGAAGGTGGTGGCCTTTCAGCTTCAACGGGCCTTGGAGGAAGCTAGTTATCTTGACCCCTTCCAGTCCGGCTTCAGACCTGGTTACAGCACAGAAACTGCTTTGGTCGCATTGATCGATGATCTCTGGAGGGCCAGAGATGGAGGCCATGCGTCCATCCTGGTTCTCCTTGACCTCTCAGCGGCTTTCGATACCATCGACCATGGTATCCTTCTGCGACGACTGCGGGAGGTGGGGGTGGGAGGCACTGTTTTGCAGTGGTTCTCCTCTTACCTCTCGGACAGGTCGCAGTCGGTGTTGGTCGGGGGGCAGAGATCGTCCCTGAGGCCCCTAACATGTGGGGTGCCGCAGGGTTCGGTCTTATCCCTCCTACTTTTTAACATATACATGAAACCGCTGGGTGAGATCATTCGGAGGCACGGGATAAAATACCACCAATTCGCGGATGATACACAATTGTATCTGTCCGCCCCGTGCCAACTCAATGAAGCGGTGGACGTGATGAGCCAGGGCCTTGAGGCCGTTAAGAACTGGATGAGCGCTAACAAACTGGTACTCAACCCGGACAAGACCGAGTGGCTGTTGTGCTTCCCTCCCAATAATTTGGCTGACATTCCAACACTCAGGCTGGGGGGTCAAATTTTATACCCCTCAGACAGGGTCCGTAACTTAGGAGTCCTCCTGGATTCACAGCTGACTTTCGACCATCAGCTGTCGGCTGTGACCAGGGGGGCATTTGCCCAGGTTCGCCTGGTCCGCCAGTTACGGCCCTACCTGAACCAGGAGGCTCTCGCAACAGTCACTCGAGCCCTTGTGATCTCTAGGCTGGAATACTGCAATGGGCTCTACATGGGGTTGCCCTTGAAGAGCATCCGGTGACTGCAGTTAGTCCAGAATGCAGCCGCGCGAGTGATAGTGGGCGCACCGCGGTGCGCCCACATTACACCCATCCTCCGCGAGCTGCACTGGCTACCTGTCGGTCTCCGGGTGCGCTTCAGGGTATTGATGACCACCTTTAAAGCACTCCATGGTAGTGGATCTGGATATTTGAGAGATCGCCTTCTGCCGATCACCTCCCTCCGACCGATTAGATCGCACAGGCTGGGCCTCCTCCGAATTCCATCCGCCAGTCAATGTCGACTGGCGACTACACGGAGGAGAGCCTTTTCTGTTGCAGCTCCGACTCTGTGGAACGAGCTCCCCGTTGAGATTCGTACCCTCACCACCATCCAGACCTTCCGCACAGCCCTCAAGAGCTGGCTCTCCCAGCAGGCCTGGGGATAGGTTTCCAAATTACCCGCCCGAGTGTTGACTGTTGAGTGTATGTTGTGGTTTACCATTTTATTTTGTTCACTATTGTTTGTCTCTTGGTACTGCACCCCCTCCCCTTGTGATTGTAAGCCGCCCTGAGTCCCCTCAGGGAGAAGGGCGGCCTATAAATCTCAATAAAATGAAAAAAATGAAATGAAATCAAGGAACAATTTCCCCTTTAAAGGAGTCCAATGGTTTGCCTCCCAAATAAACATTGTGTTATTTCCTGATCTATCTCTTTTCACTTCCTGCCAATCAGCAGAGTGGGCAAACATGTGGCTAAACCTCGTGTCCTTACTAGCAGTCCTCAAAGGTAATTATTATCTCTAACTAAAGTGTATTTCCATGTTGTGCTCTTGTACACGGGAGATCACATAAAAATATATATTTCTGTTTAGGAGTCCAGTCCCAAGTCCAGTTGGTGGAGTCTGGGGGGGATGTGAGAAGACCTGGGGAGTCCCTCCGTCTCTCCTGCCAAGCCTCTGGATTCACCTTCAGCAACTATGGGATGAACTGGATGAGACAGGTTCCTGGGAAAGGACTGGAATGGGTTGCACTCATCTATTATGATTCCAGTAAAAGGTTCTACTCAGACAAAGTGAAGGGCCGCTTCACCATCTCCAAGGACAATCCCAAAAGCCAGCTGTCTCTGCAAATGAACAGCCTCAAAGCTGAAGACACGGCAATCTATTACTGTGCGAGAGACACAGTGAGGGGAAGTGAATCTGAAGCCAAGCAAAAACCTTCCTTTCTTCAGAAAAGCTCTTCAACTTGACTGAGCCACAGATCAGGGATCAGTCAATGAGTCTAAGGAGAAGGTCAGGAGATTTTGTTCTAGGTATCAAAGGGTTTGCTGTGACAAAACAAAAAAAATCCAAGACAACTTCCCTGTTTGCCAGTTGATTTGGCTTCCCTGGAATGGAATGTAGTTTTTTTAGTGTCAGGGCAGAAGGATGGAATGAAACTTTTGGATAATCCTTCTCAATATCCAAACTGGTAAACACACATCAGAGAAATAGCTGCCGTTATAGAATCTCCTTGGAGATTCAAGAAGAGGCGTCCTCTGCTAAGTTTTGACCTGCGGGCAATGTTGTCACAGAATCCAACTGCCTTTGCAGTTGGAGAAGTTGTGTTATGGAATAAAACATGTATAATTATATATATTTTCTTATCACAGGATAACAGAGTTGGGAGAGACCTTGGAGGTCTTCTAGTCCAATCACCAGCTCAAGCAGGGGGCCCTATACCTGTCATGGCGAACCTATGGCACGCATGCCACAGGTGGCACATGGATCCATATCTGCCAGCATGCTAGCAGCACGTATGTGCGTGCTGGCCAGCTGATTTTTGGACTTCTGGAGGGCAGGAGGAGGCAGCTTTCCCCCTCCTGAGGCTTCAGAAAAGCCTCTGGACCTCGGGGAGGGTGAAAAACAGGTCCAATGGGACAACTGGGATTTTGTTTCTGAATATGGTACATTGTGCATTGTGGGTGTGGGGCATGCGCTCATCTGCTATCCCACATTTTGGCATGTGTTTACAAAAAGGTACCCCACATCATTTAAAGACAATAGTTGTACAGCCTCTTCTTAAAAACCTCCAGTGATGTGACCCCCAGAAAAAATAAGTGGCCTACTTCCACTTAATCCTCCAGGGAAAGATTGAAGGCAAATGAGGTCCAGGCAGAAGAAGAACACCGTGGCTTCAAAACTTAAGGGACAGGTTTGGACAAAATTCAGAAGCACTTTTTCATGGGGCTGTTGACAAAAATAGAATTGCCAACACGACCACCCGCACTGCATTTCGGACATTAAAGCATTAAAGAGAGTCCAGAGATGTTTTACATGAAGAGTACTCAACTTCTCTGCCCATAATAAAATTCCTTATATCACCAGGCTTGAAATTTTAGGCCTGGATAACCATGAACTGTGCCGTCTACGTTCCCAACTCAGCTTATTACACAAGATTATCTGCCATAACGCCCTGTTAATGACTGCTTTTACTTTAACTGCAATAACACAAGGGCTATCCATAGTTACAAAGTAAATGTAATCCATTGTTATCTTGATTGTAGGATGCCTTCCACAATAATAGGAGAGGAGAACCAGCCCGGAGACAGCAGTGATCCAGTCAGTTCTAGGTCCACGAGGCAGAAAGTAGCTGAGAGAAGGGGTGCAGGGGTTTGGAGAAAGCATGGTACGGGCTCCCAGTAGCGGCTGCTCAGATTTGCCATGAGTACTCGTCTCTCCTGCCTCTTTGCTTCCCCGTTCGGTCATTGGGCAGCAGTTCGAAAGCTCAAGCCATGCTGGGTCATTCCTTCCGAGAGGCAACTTTTCCATCGAATGACTCGCTGCCCTAGACTCGAGAAGTCCCTCTGCAGTCCCTCTCGCCTGTCCATGACACCAGCAAGAATATTGAGCTGAAGGAAGGGTGGGCAGACTTAGCACTTTGTTAAGTTTGTTTCTCTGTGTGTTGTGTGTGTGTGTGTGTGTGTGTGTGTGTCTGTGTGTGTTTGTGTTGTATTTGTGCTGATAAATAAATAAAGGGAGACTAGTATAGATCTATTTCAAGCTATTTAGCTCTCATCAGCTAGCCATACCCTTACTGGGATTCGATATATATATATATGTGTATGTGTATGTGTATGTGTATGTGTATGTGTACACATGTATGTATGTATGTGTGTGTGTGTGTGTGTGTGTATATATATATATATATATTCAAATATATACCTTCAAATATATATATCTCCATGGGTGCAATTGTGCAAGCGTTTTTTCCTCTTTAGAAGAATTTTTGGATTTCTCCTCACCAAACCTGAAAGAGTTAGAGTTGAAATATAGAGATTGTCAATCGCCATACTGTTAGATTGATAGGCAATTATGGACTATCTCGATTATATCCTCCTTAGAAAGAATATGCTACTGTATGGTTGAGAAAAAGATCAAACTTCATTCCATGGAAACCCAACAAAGTTCATAGGGAGGGTTTCTTTCTATGATGGGCTTCTTGGGTCAACAGTGAATATCAGTTATCAAAAATGTAGGTAAAATATTAAGCAGGCAATAGGCAATTACAAAAAGGGAAGCCAACTTTCTGAATTCTGTTCCTTTGCACTTAGTGACCTAAATAGTAGACTAATGTTCTAAAAACCTGGCCTAAATTACTATATATTTTAAATAGCAGTAAAGCTATGCTGAAAAAGTTGTTATCAAGGTATTGTGACAAATTCAATGAAAAGAACGGTATTCTTGATGAACTTAAGGAGAAATAAGAATATAGAATAGTAAATTGACTAATAAAATTACCAATCAAAGAGAATATTTGCACCTCATGGTTGAAATGAGATGTTCTCTCTTACTCTTTCCTCTTTCTCTCTTCTCTCTCTGTCTCTCTCATCCTCTTTCTCTTTATCTCTCTTCTCTTTCTTTCTGCTTCTTTTCCATTCTTCTGTCACTTTTTCCTTCTCCCTTCTCTCTCCTCATTTTCTCTTTCTGTCTCTCTCACCCTCTTTCCCTTTGTCTCTCTTTCTCTCTTCTTTCCCACTCTTCTGTCGCTTTCTGTATCCTTCTCTATCTCTTTCTGTCTCTCTTCCCTCTTTTTTCTTCCTCTCCTCCTCTCTCCCACTCTTTTATCACTTTCTCTCTCTTCCCCTTCCCCTCTAGCGCCCAACCTGTCCCCATACTTATCTTCGACTGATTATGTTTGAAATAATTTACCTTCTTTTCTAGGCACAGTACCCTTACCGGATCCCTCGCTTACACACACACACACACACACACACACACACACACACACAGGCACCCATGCACAAAACCATTTTTCTCCATTCCAATTGGGATCCTATAAATCAATTGCTCTGTGAAACATCTGCGAAAAAATGCAGGAACTCAGGCATGAAAATGTGCCGCTCAAACACTATACTTTTCCGCACACACTGAAAAAAAATTAGAGGGAACATTGTCCCAAACCCTTGTGTCATGCATGTGTGTGCCTTTGATGTATGTGCTTTGGTCATGCATGTGGACTGCATGCATGCACGTGACATCAAAAATGAGGCTACATAAGATGTTTTGGTGCCGTGGCGGGTGGCTGGGAGCGGGTGGGACCGGCATTGTTCACCACAGTTCAGGGCTACTGTTTCACCCAAACCGATCTGAACCGGCTGAATACCACCACTGTTCTTGAGAGACTATAATCCTTACTATTAAGCCATGTCTGAATTTAGAACAGAAATCAGAGCATATTGAAGCAAACTTTCTGCACTTTCCTGAATCCTTCGTCATCAAGTTCCCTCCATTCATTACAGGGAACCACAATGTTCCTGAGCCTAAACCTGGTATTCTTATTAGCAGTCCTCTTTAGCCAATTTTCTACCATTTTACTGAAGGCCTCATTGACACACTTTTCTTATTGGGTGGCAAGTCTAAAGATCAGTCAGAGGCATCTTGTCTTAAAACTGAAAGGTTTTTAAGTTACATCAACCCTGTAGGGAGTTTGCAAGAAGGCTGGAAAGCAAATGTATTGGTCAGTTCCTTGATCCCAACCAATATGTAAATCAAGTCACAATTCCCCCCTTAAAAGAGCCAGTTGGTTTTCCTTTTCAGGCTACACCCACCAAAACAAAGTTTGTGCACTTTCCCAAATCCTTTCTGAACAATTCCCCACCATTCATTGTTCAGAGCGAAAATGCTTCTGTGGCTCAACTTGCTGTCCTTACTGGCAGTCCTCCATGGTAATTGTGTATTCCTATTCGGCTTCTTTCCATTTTAATTCTTGTATGTAGGAAAGCTTATTGATACACTTTTGTTTTTAGGAGTCCAGTCTCAAGTCCAGTTGGTGGAGTCTGGAGGGGATGTGAGAAGACCTGGAGAGTCCCTCCGCCTCTCCTGTCAAGCCTCTGGAATCACTTTCAGCAGCTACTGGATGCACTGGGTGAAACAGGCCCCAGGAAAAGATCTGGAATGGATTTCAAACATACATCCAAGTTCAACTAGTATTTACTACTCAGACAAAGTCAAGGGACACTTCATCACCTCCAGGGACAATGCCAGAAGCCAGGTGCATCTGCAAATGAACAGCCTCAAAGCTGAAGACACGGCTGTCTATTACTGCTTGCAAGAGGCACAGTGAGAGGAAGTGAATCTGAAGCCAGGCAAGAACCTTCCTTCCCTCAGAGCAACTCTTCAATTTGATTCAGCCTCAAGTGTTGTAATATGGTTCCTTGTGTAGGTGCGTGTCCTCCATGGCCTAGTTCATACTAGGGCCTGCAGAGTCACGCTGAATCACACAGGAGACAACTGGCTCTGAGAAAGCCATAACATCCTGATAGTGAATAACATAACATTCTGAGATGTGCTCTACCATTGACGTCCAGGATTTGACCATATATAGAGAGAACTTTCCTGAAGCAGTAGATTAGAAATTGTACTTTTACAGGCTGTTTTCTATCACATGTTATTGCTCCTCCTGCCTTTGTCCTGTCTCAATAAAAGGGGCTCTCAGGTTCCCATCTGGGTCGCTCCATCCCGAGAAAATTTGTCTCCTGTCTTTTCTCAACATTGGCCTCATGGGCGAACAGCGGAAACTTCACATTTGGTGACCCCGACGTGATTGATGGATGTGATTCGAACACGCAGCCTTCTGATGGATGTGATTGACATGATAGACGTGATCAATGCGACGTGATCTTCCTGTGTCACCAGCCTTTCACTCATCCCCGACTTGGCAAAGTCTCGCAACCAGGGCCTGCCATTAGCGAACGGAGCACCCTCCCAATCGTGAGTATGGGCTCAGGTTTCTCAAAGGCTCAGACTGCACACCTGCAGGAGCTTCGGGAAATCGTTAAATCGTCTGTTGCAATCTCTCAAGCGACAGGTCATCCGCTTCCCATTCCCCCGAAAAATCATTTCCTCTCTCTATTGGCTTACATCTAAGAATTGTCCCATTTACCCTGAGAAGGGCTCTCTTAAAGTCTCCTTATGGCTCCAATTGGGTATTTATTTCCATGAGGAACCTCGAGCCCCGCCAGAAGTTCTCACTACTTGGAGACTTCTTGTAAGATGCCTTCAAATTCATGAGGAAGATATGCAGGGGGCTGCTTTTAAGCCCTCGGAATTATCTCCTCCACGCTACAAGGAGATCGCCTCTCCTGCTTGCCAGGCGATGGCCCTCTCCGAGGCCTCTCCAATTCCCCCGGCCTCTCCAATTCCCCCGGCCCCTCCGGAAGAGAGGGTTTCCCCTCTCCCTTCCGCCCCTTCCCCCTTCCCGCAAGTGTGGCGTAGCGCTCTCCAAGATGCTCTGCGCGATGCTTTCAATCAAGGGGACATGGAATTGGCAGAGGGTTGTTTCCCCGTAACCTTTCAAACCAATGCGGCTGGGGTGGTTGTGCCTAATTATATCTCAATCCCCTATAGAGCTCTTAAAGATCTTAAGCAAGCCGTTTCCGCCTATGGGGTGCAATCCCCATACTGCAAGGGACTGTTCCAAACCCTTTTTGCAGCCATGCTTCTTACCCCCTCTCAGTTTGCCATTTGGACCTCCGAATACCTTAGAGAGATTAACAAGGCGATTGCCAAGGGTCTGTCCAACAATGTTACTGCCCCTCAGCTAAAGGGAGGGGATGGGTTTGATACGGGGCCTCTGCAGGCCACGGCCCCCTGGGAAGCCCTTGGAATTCTTTTCACAGATGTTTCACAGAGCAATTGATTTATAGGATCCGAATTGGAATGGAGAAAAATGGTTTTGTGCATGTGTAAGTTTGTGTATGTGTGTTTTTGAGTGAGCGAAGGATCCAGTAAGGGAACTGCGCCTATGTAGGAATGTAGGTAAATTATGGGGACAGGTTGGGCAGTAGAGAGTACAGAGAAAGTGATGAAAGAGTGAAAGAGACAGAAAGAGACAAAGAGGAGAGAGAAAAAGAAAGTGACAGGAGAAAGTGAAAAGAGGGAAAGAGAAAGTGAAAAGAGGAAGAGGAAAGAGATATCCCACAGACCTTATAACACCCCTGTGTTTGTTATAGAGAAGAATATTCACATTGCCAACCACATGGAGTTACATGAACAGTCAACCCCTTGCATGGGGAAAGATCCCTTCCGTATGCCCAGCGATGAAGAAGGAGACGCTGCCTTTTAAAACAAAAACAGCGTTGGAAAACATTCCGGGTGTGTGTGTGCAGGGCAGTTTCTGCTGTCTGAAACACACATACACAGGGATGCAAAAACATTGTACCAGAAACATTTTTCCGGCCTAAACGGCCAGGACTCACTATGCAGCCTCATGTAACATGGACTATGTGAGCCAGCTACTCCCACACATGCCTTTCCCCTCCCAATGCCATGCAGCTTATAACTTTCTATTCCCCCTTTGCCCACCCTTTGCCATGATGTGATTTGCTATTGGTTTATGTGGAGTCTTTTGATAAAAAGAAAATAAAAAAGTAGGAGATGTTGTAATATGGTTCCTTGTGTAGGTGTGTGTCCTCCATGGCCTAGTTCATACTAGGGCCTGCAGAGTCACGCTGAATCACACAGGAGACAACTGGCTCCGAGAAAGCCATAACATCCTGATAGTGAATAACATAACATTCTGAGATGTGCTCTACCATTGATGTCCAGGATTTGACCATATACAGAGAGAACTTTCCTGAAGCAGTAGATTAGAAATTGTACTTTTACAGGCTGTTTTCTATCACATGTTATTGCTCCTCCTGCCTTTGTCCTGTCTCAATAAAAGGGGCTCTCAGGTTCCCATCTGGGTCGCTCCAGCCTGAGAAAATTTGTCTCCTGTCTTTTCTCAACATTGGCCTCATGGGCGAACAGCGGAAACTTCACACTCAAGTCCTGGATTAGTCACTGAGGATGGATCACCATCTAGTGAGAACGTTAGGGCTCTTTTCCTCTGGATGTCCATTTGGAGAATTTGCTGAGGGAGAAAAATGAAATGTGAGGAAAATGGCTTGACATTCCCAGCTTCCCAATGTAGAAGGTGATCAGGCTTCTGGGGGAGGTGTGTGGAATCCACGGAATAGACAGTAGCCCTTTAGTGTCATGGTGGAAGCAGAGGCCGCTTTCACATAAGTTTAACACTGGTTTGCCGCACACCAAAAATGTGACTGCACGTGTGTGCACACTGGATTTGCAAGCATGCGCCCCTTTTGTGCATGTGCTTTGTTCACACACACACAGCTTGCACATATGAGTTTGGCTTAGAAAATGTGGCTAAATTGGACGAGATAGTGCTGCAGCGGATGCCCGAGGCTTCCCAATAGCAGACTCCTTATCCTGACAAAAAAAACATTTTATTCATTGACTGCGAATTCTGTTCATTGACATCCAGCAAAGTCTTTCAAGGGAGGATTTACAGTCACAGACCTTCTCTGGCTTGGAGAGCGGCCAGGACGATATCTGCAAAACTTGACCAGGAGTCCTGAAGAGTCACGAGCCAATGAAGCGAACTAATTGTCCCCTGCAAACTCCACTCCCCTGGCACTCCTCTTTTATTTCCTCTGGGAGAGGCCATTCACTGTCCACCTGTGGCCTTACTCCCAAGTTGACCCCTGTTCTTTAGCTGTTTCCTTCATCTGGCAACTCTATGCATGCACACTGGGAACAGGCTCCAGGAGTTTGTCTGCCTCACTGATGACTGACTCTGAAGGGAACTGATAACTGGCATACAGCCCTGGCCCCATCTCTGTCTCTGACACAGAGCCCTCTTCAGAGCCTTCCCCAGACTCCAGAACTGGCCCACCTTCCTCCCCCATCTCCTCAACGTCTGGATACTCTGCCAGCTCCACTGGCCACTGGTGGGCCACAACAGGCATGCCCACCTGCAGGTCACCACTACCAGTTCACCCAAACCAGTCCAAACCAGCTGAATACCCCCACTGGGTAGAAGAGTAGAAATGAAACTTTAGGACAATATTTCAAAGTATCCAAAGTGCCCTACAAATATTGAAGAAACATCTGGAGCTAAAGAATCTCTTTGGAGAGTAAGGAAGATGCAACCTCTCCTCACGTTTGACCCTGAGGGGCAACGTTGTGGCAGAAAACTCCCTGTCCTATGCACACAATGGTTGTGGGGTAGGGAATAAAACAAGTGTCATTAGATATTGTCTCATTTTGGAGACATGAACATAGAGTAGGGTAGGGTATGGTAGGGTAGGATAGGATAGGATAGGATAGGATAGGATAGGATAGGATAGGATAGAATAGAATAGAATAGAATAGAATAGGACAATGTTAGAAGGGACCTTGGAGGACTTCTAGTCCAACCCCCTGCTTACGCAGGAAACCTTATACCATTTTAGACAGATGGTTGACATTACAACAAATGGATAGTAGAAAAAAGTTAGCTCTTTTTTCGTAATCACAAATAAAAGTGTTAATATTGTTCATGGGCTAAAATATGCTGCAGGGAAAAAAATCATTCTTGATTTTTTTCAGTCTCTCTTTCTGCCTTTACTATCATTTGTGGTTGTTTTGTATGCAAGGAAACCTAGGAGACCAATGCACGGAGGGTTTTTTTGATCCCAATGGTTATGAATTCATTCATTCATTCATTCATTCATTCATTCATTCATTCATTCATTTGCTTCTTTGTTTATTTATATAATGTTTTATTGTATATATGTATATGTTGTATATGTTGTTGTTATGCATTATCCATTTTAACATTGTCAGCTACCAAAGAGTTATCTTGTGCTGAGAGGAATAGTAATTAAATTTACAAAATAAAGTAAAATAAGGTAAGTTAAGGTAAGGAAAAGTAAAGTAAAATAAAGTAAAAGAAAATATAAAATAAGTAATTAAAAATATTTGTATCCTGCCAAAGAGCCTAGGTGGTGCAGTGGTTAGAGTGGAGTATTGCAGGCTACTTCAGCTGACTGCTAGCTGCAGTTCGGCAGTTCAAATCTCACTGACTCAAGGTTGACTCAGCCTTCCGTCCTTTCCAGGTGGGTAAAATGAGGACCCAGATTGTTGGGGGCAAGAGGCTGACTCTGGAAACTGCTTAGAGAAGGCTGTAAAAGCACTGTAAACTGGTATATAAGCCTAAGTGCTGTTGCTATTTTTTTATAAATAATTCAAGGTGGGGAATATATCTGACACTCCTTTCCTTCTCTTATTTTTCCTATAACAACAATAACAAAATTAAAATACCTTTGTGAGAAGGTTTGTGCTGAGAGAGAATGAGTAGCTCAAGGTCTCTCAGCTGGCTTTCATAGCTAAGAGAGGCCTGAACTCAAGGTCTCTTGCTTCCTAACCGGCTGCCTTAACAACCAGGCCAAACATATCTGGTTGTATAGGCAAATTGAGGCAAAATTTCCTCTTTAAAGGAGCCTCAGTGCTTTCCCTTTTCAGCCAACACAGTTTGTGAAGTTTCCTGAATCTGTTTTTATTCACTGCAGGGACAGAAAATGGTCTTGCGGCAAGACTTCATCTTGGCGTCCCTATTAGTCCTCTTTCAAGGTCATCCTTTCTTCTCTAAACAATTTGCTTCCATTTCCTGTTTCCTGATCAAAAAATCTATTTGAAATATGTTTTTTTTAAAGGAGTCCAATCTCAGGTCCAGCTGATGGAGTCTGGAGGGAATGTGAGAAGACTTGGAGAATCCATCCACCTCTCCTGCTAAACCTCTTCAGCAACCATTACATGTACTGGGTTAGACAGGCTCCAGGGAAAGGACTGGAATTGTTGGCCAGCATAAGTACAGGCTCATCTCCTTCCAATTACTACCCAGGTAAAAACAAGGGCCGCTTTACCATATCCAGGGATGATTCCCTCAGCCAGCTGTATCTGCAAATGAACAATCTCAAACTGGAGGACAGAGCTGCCTATTACTGCTCAATTTACACAGTGAGAGGAAGTGAATCTGATGCTGAGCAAAAACCTTTTCATTAGAGCAGCTATGAAAATTGAATTAGAATAGAGTAGAGTAGAGTAGAATAGAATAGAATAGAATAGAATAGAATAACAGAGTTGGAAGGGTCCTTGGAGGTCTTCTAGGCCAATCCCTGCTTAGGCAGGAAACCCTAAGCCACTTCAGAAAAATGGTTATCCAACATCTTCTTAAAAAACTTTCAGTGTTGGAACATTCACAACTTCTGGAGGCAAGATGTTCCAATAACTGATTGTTCTAACTGTCAGGAAATTTCTCCATAGTCCTATGTTGCTTCTCTCTTTGATTGTTTAGTTACATAAAGTTCAATTGGTCTACTGGAAGTGAGAAACAGCTGACAAATCTCCATAGTGATATGTGGAATCTCAGAACTGACCTTGGAAGAAGAAGTGAGGACTCTGTTTAGCTCATCTCAGAGCAGTATTGAATTAGAATAGAATAACAGAGTTGGAAGAGACCTTGTGGGTCTTCTAGTCCAACCCCCTGCTTAGGCAGGAAGCCCTACAATACTTCAGACAAATGGTTATCCAACATCTTCTTAAAGACTTTCAGTGTTGGAGCATTCACAACTTCTGGAGGCAAGTGGTTCCACTGATTAAGGAAATTTGTCTTTAGCTCTAGGTTGCTTGTCTCCTTGATAGGTTTCCACCCATTGCTTCTTGTCCTGCCCTCAGGTGCTTTGGAGAAGAGATTGACTCCCTCTTCTTTGTGGCAACCCCTGAGATATTGGAAGATTGCTATCTTATCTCCCCTAGTCCTCCTTTTCATTAAACAAAACTTACCTAGTTTCTGCAACCCTTCTTCATATGGTTTAGCCTCCAGTCTCCTAATCAGCTTTGTTGCTCTTCCCAACAGAAATATTACAGGTAGAAATATGGATTGATCCCCCAGGCTGTAACAGGGTCTCTGAGTCCAGGCTTAGGCATTTAAACTGGCCAAATTCTACACGACAATCTTGTGAGATGGGTTGGGCTGAGAGAGAGAGTAACCAGCCCAAAGTCACCCTGCCAGTTAACTTTTTCTGCACTTTCCCAAATACTTTCCTATCCATTTAGCAGAGATGTCTTAACAGTATTATGACCCCGAACCGCCGAACTCCAAATCTTTCTGATTGAAAAGTTCAGTGTCTTAGCCACTGAGCCACCCTCAAATTAAACATATATTTATTTTTTTGGCACTTTCAACAAAATCGCTGTTGAAACATTAAATATATGCTGGCCACAAACATTAATTGACATGATAAACATTCGAATAATACACGATGCTTGAAAAACACAATAATAATCAGTAAGCCATAGAGTTGATGTACTTATATGATACAAGATTAGTATGGGGCCCCTATGCTTGTGGTGCTTCAGGAAACAGCCCATCAGGCCTCTGAGTTAAGGCAGCCCTGAGTATCCTGGCATAAGACAGGAAATGAAGCATGAGGATGATCTTTATAAATATCCAAACTGCCACATAGATATTGAGGAAACATCTGGCCCTATAGAATCTCCTCAGAGAATTAGGAGGATGGTGTCCTCTCCTCACTTTGGACACCAGGGGGCAATTGTGGCACACCAAACTCCATGGCCTATGGGGGTGGGGTAGAGAATAAAACAAGCATTTTGAGATATTGCTTCATTTTGAAAATGTGACAATTTTTTATTTTATTTTTTGTCATAGTTCACTGAATGTTCTCTCAAGAGAATTTCACATCTCAGGGGCCCTTTGGTCTTCACCACAAAGCTGAGGATTTTAATAAGATTGTTGGTGTTTTTCAAGAGTGAAACTGTCTGGAAGGTTTAAGGGGATTTCAAATTTCCATGCAGAGACATCACCCTGCCAACAAAAGTGTGTCTAGTCAAGGCTATAGTTTGCAATATTGTTGTCCAATTAAAGGACTATGCAGCTAGAGAGGTCATTCTGTCTGTACTAGTGTAGCTGAAATAGTATGTCTGTGGTTAAGGTTTAATCAATGCCCCTTGTGACTCTTTTATCCCAACAGATATGCAAATCAAGACACAATTTCCCCTTTAAAGAAGCCCAACTTATTTTTAAGACAACACCCACCAACATAAACCTTCCACTATTTCCAGAATCCTCTGCTCTCAATTTCATCTGTTCATTGCAGGGAGCAAAAATGTGGCTAAACTTTCTGTCCATACTTGTAGTCCTCAAAGGTAATTATTGCCACTATAAATATAGATTATTTAATGTTCTGCTGTTGCATACAAGATATCTATTTAAAAAGCTCCTTTCTATTTAGGAGTCCAATCTCAAGTCCAGTTGGTGGAGTCTGGAGGGGATGTGAGAAGACCTTGAGAGTCCCTTCGTCTCTCCTGCCAAGCCTCTGGATTCACCTTCAGCAGCTACTGGATGGCCTGGGTGAGACAGGCTCCAGGGAAAGGACTGGAATGGGTGTCATGGATAAGCACTGGTTCTAGCACTTACTACTCTGACAAAGTGAAGGGACGCTTCACCATCTCCAGGGACAATGCCAAAAGCCAGCTGCATCTGCAAATGAACAGCCTCAAAACTGAAGACACAGGAGTTTATTCCTGTGCAAGAGGCACAGTGAGAGGAAGTGAATCTGAAGCCAGGCAAGAACTTTCTTTTCTTCACTCTTCAACTTTATGGAGCCCCACGTCCTGGATTAGTCAATGACGATTGATCACTGTCTACTGAGAGCTTCAGGAAGGTCTCTTTCATTCTAGATATCACAGAGTTTGCTCTAAGAGGAATGAAAAAGGCCAAGTTCATCAGTCTGTTTAAAAGCCAGAGCAACCCTAGGCTGCATTAACAGAGTGATAGAGTCAAGATTACATGAAGCGTCACTTCATAAAGCCTTCGGAAGATCACACCTGCAATGACGCATCCAGTTTTGGTGACCACATTATAAAAAAAAAAGATATTGAGACTTTGGAAAGGGGGCAGAGGAGAGTAATAAGATGATTGGCATCTGGAGGCTAAAATGTAAAAAGAATAGTTGCAGTACTTGTTTATGGCTAATGTAATAAAAAAGAAGGACCAGGGGTGACATTTTTTTGCATAAAACAAAATAAAGATTAAAGGAGCAATCGTGTCTTCTTACTAGGAGTCCTAAGAGCTAATTATCTACCTGTATTTTTCTAAGACAAACCTTTTCTCCTCAAAAAAAGAGGGTGAAAATCGGGATGTGTCTTATACATTGAATACAGCATTTTTGGCCTCCCAAATCTCTGCCCTCTTCACAAAAATGGACCTGCAGAGCATTTGGGAGGCCTGCAAAGTGCTCCTGGGGGCTGGGAAGGGGAAAAACAATGGGAAAAAAGTTGTTTTTCATGAGGGAAACTGCCTGGAATGTGTAAGGGTGTTTCAAATTTCAAAGCAGAGACATCACCTTGCCAACAAAAGAGCATATAGTCAAGGCTATGGTTTTCCCAGTTGCAATGGATGGCTGTGAAAGTTGGACCATAAGAAAGGCTGAGCGCTAAAGAATGGAGGCCTTTGAACTCTGGTGCTGGAGAAGACTCCTGCGAGTCCCTTGGACTGCAATGTGATCCAACTGATCAGTCCTAGAGGAGATTTGGTTTGGTTTTGGTTTTATTCAACTTGTATGCCGCCCTATTAGGAGCGGCTAACAAAACCGGAAGGGAAGGGAAACAATACAAAAGGAAAACAAAACAAAGAAAAACAACAATACAGAACCAATTTAAAAGGTCTCAACAAGCACACCAGTTCGAGTGGGGATGGGACTCAGCAGCCCCAGGCCTCTTGGAACAGCCAGGTCTTAACGGCTTTACGGAAAGCCTGAAGGGTGGTGAGGGTCCGAATCTCCACGGGGAGATCGTTCCAGAGGGAGATCAACCCTGAAAGCTCTTTAGAAGGCCAGATCCTGTATATGAAACTCAAATACTTTGATCACCTCATGAGATGGAAGGACTCCCTGGAGAAGAGCTTAATTCTGGGAAACATTGAGGGCAGAAGAAGAAGGGGGTTACAGAGAATGAGGTGGCTGGATGGAGTCACCGAAGAAATAGGCATGAGCTTAAATGGACTCTGGAGGATGGTAGAGGACAGGAAAGTCTGGAGGAATGTTGTCCATGGAGTCATGATGGGCCGGACATGACTTCGCAACTAACAACAATAAATTTCAAATCTTTGATTAAAATGCAAATAAAATGAAATGATTTTTTTTTCATGGAGTTATTACTATGAGAAATATTATTATTTTGATTTTTATGGTTATCCATATTGGCGAATGAATTATGAGAAGAGATTGGACTGCCATTTGTCAGAAATGGTGTTGGGTCTCCTGCTTAGGCAGGGGGTGGACTAGATGACCTACAAGATCCCTTCCAAGTCTGTTAATCTGTTAAATCTAGTCCAATAAAACAATTGATCAAAACACAACACAGAATAGCAAAATGTGGAATTGGCCCCTGCCCAGAGTCATTGATTGTGATGGGAGGCTATAGATATTTAATTGAGAAATAAAAACCATAATGAAAAGATCTTGGTCTGTATTCAGTTTATCTGGGTTTCTAAAAAACGGCATAAAAAGGTAAAGTTTCCCCTTGCAGCCAATATGAGCTTCTCTCAAAACAAATCCTAGTTAAGGAAACAAACCTTCTTAAACTTAGGTTCTTACTAGGAGTCCTCAGATGTCATTATTTTAACTGCCTGTATTTTTCCAAGTATAAGACATACATTTCCCCCCAAAAAAGAAGATGAAAATCTGGGTGTGTTTTATACACCGAATGCAGCCTTTTTTGCCTGTTCTCGCGAAGGAGCAACTAAGATTGTTAAAAGTCTGGAAAGTAAAATGCATGAAGAACAGTTGGAAGCCTTGTTTCCAAAATTTCAGGTCTATCATGCTCGCCGAGAAGCTGAGAATCCTTATAAAATGTTAGATCTTTAATGTTTGTCACCAGAGAAAATGTCTACATAGTTCAAATCTTTGCTAGATATGAAAACTTTGAGGGACATATTATATTTGGCTGTTATGATTTTTTTAACAATAAATTGCATACAAATATATACACCAATAAAAAAGATTGTAGAGTAATACATTGTCTCAATGTATTAAAAAAGAACTTGATTTCTCAAGCAGAGAAAGTGGGTTTCACATAATTTTATTACTGGTTCGCCGCACACCGAAATGTACCTGCATGCCTTTTGCGCATGCACTTTGCTCCCATGTGAAGCTTGCACGCATGCATGTGCCTTAGAAAACATAGCTGAATAGAATGGCATAGCGCCGGGTCAGGTGGGTGGGCCAACCTACAGGTTGCCACTATTGGTTCTCCAGAACCGATTCGAACCGTCTGAAAACCCCCACTGTTCTTGAGAGTCTATAATCCCTCCTAATAAGCCCTGTCTTAGTAGAGAGAAGAAATCAGAGCATATTGAAGCTTCCCTGCAATTTAAGGTAAGAGCTGGACTTTTGATGTCCTCTCTAATAAGTTAGTTTATTCTCTATTACAGGGCATCGTTTTGAGATGTGTCGGAATTCCAAGCCTTTGTTTTACTTAATGTACAATCAACCGGTCCTTTCTCCCATAGACTCACAGTTAGAAAAAAATGTGTCCTAAAATGCATGTGCAAGTTATTTTCACTGAAATGTATTAATCAATGCCCTGTGTGTCTCTTTTATCCCAACAGATATGCAAATTGAGACACAATTTCCCCTTTAAAGGAGCCCAATGGTTTGTCGCTTCAGACAACTCCCACCAACATAAACCTTGTGCTATTTCCACAATCCTCTCTTATCAATTTTATCTATTCATTACAGGGAGCCAAAATGTGGCTAAACCTTCTGTCCATACTTGTGGTCCTCAAAGGTAATTAGTACCACTATATAGTTTATTTCAATGTTCTGCATGCAAGGCATCTATTTGAAAAGTGCCTTTCTTTTCAGGAGTCCAATCTCAAGTCCAGTTGGTGGAGTCTGGAGGGGTCATGAGAAGACCTGGAGAGTCCCTCCGTCTATCCTGCCAAGCCTCTGGCTTCACCTTCAGCAGCTATGACATGCACTGGGTGAGACAGGCTCCAGGAAAAGGACTGGAATGGATTGCACGTATCTATTATGATTCCAGTAAAAAATTCTACTCTGACAAAGTGAAGGGACGCTTCACCATCTCCAGGGACAATAACAAAAGCCAGCTGTATCTGCAAATGAACAGCCTCAAAACTGAAGACACAGGAGTCTATTACTGTGCAAGACACACAGTGAGAGGAAGTGAATCTGAAGCTAAGCAAAAACCTTCCTTTCTTCACTCTTCAACTTTATGGAGACAGTATTCAGGAAAAGCCTGGAATGGGTGTATATATAAACACCGGTTCCAGTACTTCCTAAACAGACAATGTGAAGGGGCACTTCACCATCTCCAGGGATAATGCCAAAAGCCTGTTGCAGCTGCAAACTAATAGTACAGGGCTGGGATTCACTGGTTTACCACCAGTTTGCAACTGTGAGCTTCCACAGCAATGTTCCCTCTAAGCTGCTTGGATGCGCGGCCGCGCATGTGGCAACAAAACACTGCACAGCAGTTTCCAACTGCCGCATAGTGGTTTTTGTGAGACACCTTCCACAATAATAGGAGAGGAGAGCCATCCCAGAGACAGCAGTGATCAAATCAGTTCTAGGTCCACGAGGCAGAAAGTAGCTGAGAGAAGGGGTGCGGGGTTTGGAGAAGGCATGGGACGGGCTCCCAGCAGCGGGTGCTTGGATTTGCCATGAGAACTCGTCTCTCCTGCCTCTCCCCTTCCCGGTTCAGTCATTGGGCGGCAGATCGAAAGCATGAGCCAAGCTGCTTCATTCCTTTAGAGAGGCAACTTTCCCATCGAATGATTTGCTGTCCTAGACTCGAGGAGACCCTATGCAGTCCCACTCGCCTGGCCAGGATGCCAGCAAGTGTTGGACTGAAGGAAGGAGGGATACACGTGCTCACAAGAGAGAGAGAGAGAGAGAGAGAGAGAGAGAGAGAGAGAGAAAGAGAGAAAGAGAGAGAGAGAGAGTTGGTGGGCAGACATAGAACTTTGTTAAATTTGTTTCTCTGTGTGTGGGTGTATATATACATGTCTCCATGGGTGCAATTGTGCAAGCATTTTTTTCCTCTTTAAGAGAATTTTTGGATTTCTCCTCACCAAACTTTTAAGGTTGACAGAGTTAAAGTTGAAATATAAAGAGATTGTCAATCGCCATACTCTTAGATTGACAGGCAATTATGGACTATCTTGATTATATCCTCCTTTATCTCTCTTCTCTTTCTCTCTGCTTCTTTTCCATTCTTCTGTCACTTTCTCTCTCCTTCTCCCTTTTCTCTCCTACTTGTCTCTTTCTGTCTCTCTTTCTCTGTCCTTTCCCACTCTTCTGTCTCTTTCATTCTCCTTCTCTATCTCTTTCTCTCTCTCTTTCCTCTTTTTTCTTCCTCTCTTCCTCTCTCCCACTCTTTTATCACTTTCCCTCTCTCCCCCTTCCCCTCTACCACCCAACCTGTTCCCATACTTATCTTTGACTGATCATGTTTGAAATAATTTACCTTCTTTTCTAAATAGGCGCAGTACCCTTACCGGATCCCTCGCTTACTCATACACACACACACACACACACACACACACACACACACACACACACACATGGACCCATGCACAAAACCATTTTTCTCCATTCCAATTCGGATCCTATAAATCAATTACTCTGTGAAACATCTGTGAAAAAATTCAGGTGCTCAGGCATGAAAATGTGCCGCTCAAACACTATACTTTTCCGCACACACTGAAAAAAAAATAGAGGGAACATTGTTCCACACCCTTGTGTCATGCATTGTGTGTGCATTTGACGTATATGCTTTGGTCATGCACATGGCCTGCATGCATGCACGTGACATCAAAAATGAGGCTACATAAGACGTTTTGGTTCCACGGCGGGTGGCTGGGAGCGGGTGGGACTGGGAGGGTTCACCCACAGTTCAGGGTTACTGGTTCACCCAAACCGATCTGAACCGGCTGAATACCACCACTTTTCTTGAGAGACGATAATCCTTACATTTAAGACATGTCTGAATTTAGAACAGAAACCAGAGCATATTGAAGCAAACTTTGTGCACTTTCTTGAATCCTTCGTCATCAAGTTCCCTCCATTCATTACAGGGAACCACAATGTTCCCGAGCCTAAACCTGGTATTCTTATTAGCAGTCCTCTTTAGCGAATTTTCTACCATTTTACTGACGGTCTCATTGACACACTTTTGTTATTGGGTGGCAAGTCTAAAGATCAGTCAGTGGCATCTTGTCTTAAAACTGAAAGGTTATAAAGTTACATCAACCCTGTAGGGAGTTTGCAAGAAGGCTGGAAAGCAAATGTATTGGTCAGTTCCTTGATCCCAACCAATATGTAAATCAAGTCACAATTTCCCCCCTTAAAAGAGCCAGTTGGTTTTCCTTTTCAGGCTACACCCACCAAAACAAAGTTTGTGCACTTTCCCAAATCCTTTCTGAACAATTCCCCACCATTCATTGTTCAGAGCGAAAATGCTTCTGTGGCTCAACTTGCTGTCCTTACTGGCAGTCCTCCATGGTAATTGTGTATTCCCTATTCGGCTTCTTTCCATTTTAATTCTTGTATGTAGGAAAGCTTATTGATACACTTTTCTTTTTAGGAGTCCAGTCTCAAGTCCAGTTGGTGGAGTCTGGAGGGGATGTGAGAAGACCTGGAGAGTCCCTCCGCCTCTCCTGCCAAGCCTCTGGATTCACCTTCAGCAGTTACTGGATGCACTGGGTGAAACAGGCCCCAGGAAAAGATCTGGAATGGATTTCAAACATACATCCAACTTCAGCTAGTATTTACTACTCAGACAAAGTCAAGGGACACTTCATCACCTCCAGGGACAATGCCAGAAGCCAGCTGTATCTGCAAATGAACAGCTTCAAAGCTGGAGACACGGCTGTCTATTACTGCTTGCAAGAGGCACAGTGAGAGGAAGTGAATCTGAAGCCAGGCAAGAACCTTCCTTCCCTTACACCAACTCTTCAATTTGATTCAGCCTCAAGTCCTGGATTAGTCACTGAGGATGGATCACCATCTATTGAGAACTTTTGGGCTCTTTTCTTCTGGATGTCCATTTGGAGAATTTGCTGAGGAAAAAAGTGAAATGTGAGGAAAATGGCTTGACATTCCCAGCTTCCCAATGTAGAAGGTGATCTGGCTTCTGGGGGAGGTGTGTGGAATCCACAGAATAGACAGTGGCCCTTTAGTGTCATGGTGGAAGCAGAAGCCAGGTTCACATAAGTTTACCACCGGTATGCCGCACACCAAAAATGTGACCGCACATCCGTGCACACTCGCTTTGCAACCATGTGCCCCGTCTGTGCTGCACTTTCTTCACACACACACACAGCTTGCACACATGAGTGTGGCTTAGAAAATGTGGCTAAATAGGACGACATAGTGCTGGAGCGGATGCCCGAGGCTTCCCAATAGCAGACTCCTTATCCTGACAAAAAAAACATTTTATTCATTGACTGTGAATTATGCTCATTGACATCCAGCAAAGTCTTTCAAGGGAGGATTTACAGTCAGAGACCTTATCAGGCTTGGAGAGCTGCCAGGCCGATATCTGCAAAACTTGGCAAGGAACCTCGGAGAGTCACGAGCCAATGAAGCAAACTAATTGTCTCCTGCAAACTCCACTCCCCTTTCGCTAATCCTTTATTTCCTCCAGGAGTGGCCATTCACTGTCCATCTGTGGCCTTATTCCCAAGTTGACCCCTGTTCTTTAGCTGATTCCTTCATCTGTAAGGTGACCAGACGTCCCGCTTTTGGCGGGACACACCCGCTTTCCAATGCATTTTCCCACGTCCCGCCCGCCTTTTTAAAAGGCATGCTTTTTTTGGCGCTCGCAGCTCCCGCCCATCAGCTGCTAGCTTGCTGGGCTGGCTCATCGTTCTGTTCTCTATCCTACCAGATGAGCCAGCCCAGCAAGCTAGCAGCTGATGGGCGGGGGCTGCGAGCGCCAAAAAAAGCGTGCTTTTAGCCTTTTACCTACTACCTACAAATTTAAGCCAGCCCAGCCTGCCGCTCACTGATTGGATTGGCCTGGACTCCAGCCAATCAGTGAGCTGGCTGGGATGGGAAATTTTCAGCACGCTTGCGCGAGTCTCCATTTCCTTTCGACAAAAGACGAAAGAGGTTGCAGCTGCGCTGACTGGTGAGTAATCTAATTCTAATCGAATTTTCCGCTCACTGCGGCAGGAGGAGAAGGTGGGGGCAGCTGCAGCCGCCCGCGGCAAAGAAGTTCCACGCGCTTCCGGGGCTCCTGCCGCTCGGCAGAAGCCCCTGAAGCGCGTGGAAGTTGTCTGCGGGGCAGCTGCCAGCGCACCCACCTCTCCTCCTGCCTCTTCGTGTATGGGATCGCCGCCTCTGAGAGCGTGGACGCAGCGGCAGCTGCCCGCAGACAACTTCCACGCGCTTCCGGGGCTCCTGCCGCTCGGCAGAAGCTCCTGAAGCGTGTGGAAGTTGTCTGCGGGGCAGCTGCCAGCGCACCCACCTCTCCTCCTGCCTCCTCGTGAATGGGATCGCTGCCTCCGAGAGCGTGGGAGCGGCCGCGTGCAGCGCCCCCACCTCTCCTCCTGCCTCTTCGTGTATGGGATCGCCGCCTCCGAGAGCGTGGACGCAGCGGCAGTTGCCCGCAGACAACTTCCATGCGCTTCCGGGGCTCCTGCTGCTCGGCAGAAGCCCCTGAAGCGTGTGGAAGTTATCTGCGGGGCAGCTGCCATCGCACCCACCTCTCCTCCTGCCTCTTCGTGAATGGGATCGCTGCCTCCGAGAGCATGGGAGCAGCCGCGAGGAGTCCGTTCGTGCAGCGCCCCCACCTCTCCTCCTGCCTCTTCGTGTATGCGATCGCCGCCTCCGAGAGCGTGGACGCAGCGGCAGCTGCCCGCAGACAACTTCCACGCGCTTCCGGGGCTCCTGCTGCTCGGCAGAAGCTCCTGAAGCATGTGGAAGTTGTCTGCAGGGCAGCTGCCAGCGCACCCACCTCTCCTCCTGCCTCTTCGTGAATGGGATCGCTGCCTCCTAGAGCGTGGGAGCGGCCGCCAGGAGTCCGTTCGTGCAGCGCCCCCACCTCTCCTCCTGCCTCTTCGTGTATGGGATCGCCGCCTCCGAGAGCGTGGACGCAGCAGCAGCTGCCCGCAGACAACTTCCACGCGCTTCCGGGGCTCCTGCCGCTCGGCAGAAGCTCCTGAAGCGTGTGGAAGTTGCCTGCGGGGCAGCTGCCAGCGCACCCACCTCTCCTCCTGCCTCTTCGTGAATGGGATCGCTGCCTCCGAGAGTGTGGGAGCGGCCGCGAGGAGTCCGTTCGTGCAGCGCCCCCACCTCTCCTCCTGCCTCTTCGTGTATGGGATCGCCGCCTCCGAGAGCGTGGACGCAGCGGCAGCTGCCCGCAGACAACTTCCACGCGCTTCCGGGGCTCCTGCCGCTCGGCAGAAGCTCCTGAAGCGTGTGGAAGTTGTCTGCGGGGCAGCTGCCAGCGCACCCACCTCTCCTCCTGCCTCTTCGTGAATGGGATCGCTGCCTCCGAGAGCGTGGGAGCGGCCGCGAGGAGTCCGTTTGTGCAGCGCCCCCACCTCTCCTCCTGCCTCTTCGTGTATGGGATCGCTGCCTCCGAGAGCGTGGGAGCGGCCGCGAGGAGTCCGTTCGTGCAGCGCCCCCACCTCTCCTCCTGCCTCTTCGTGTATGGGATCACCGCCTCCGAGAGCGTGGACGCAGCGGCAGCTGCCCGCAGACAACTTCCACGCGCTTCTGGGGCTCCTGCCGCTCGGCAGAAGCTCCTGAAGCGTGTGGAAGTTGTCTGCGGGGCAGCTGCCAGCGCACCCACCTCTCCTCCTGCCTCTTCGTGAATGGGATCGCCGCCTCCGAGAGCGTCTCTTTGGTTCCCTTCTCCTCCTCCTCCTCCTCCTCCTCCTCCTCCTCCTCCTCCTCCTCCTCCTTTCTGGCGCCCCTTCCTTAAAGATTTGGTACCAAAGCAATGGCGGTGAGGTCGTGAGGAAGTTGTGTCTTTTGGATTTTGCTGCACTGTTGTCTTTTCAATGGTTCTCAGACTGGTTGAACCTTTAGCAGCTGGGGTGATATTCTTTACTGTTAAGGTTACAATTGGATGTGTTGGACGAATCTTAAAAGATGAAACTTTTATTAAAACGTTTGACTTAACTAAAAACGTCTTCCTTTTTCTTCTTCTTCTTAAATATGATTTATTTATTTATTTTTACTTCAGAAGTTTGATGACTGTTGTACAAACTAATCCAACCTAAATGTAGAGGAGGAGAAGAAGGGGGGGATTTAAAAAGAGCAGAGGAAAAAGAAAAGAAAGCATGAAGAAAACAAAGAAAACATAAAGAAAGGGATGGGAGGGAGGGAAGGAAGGAAGGCACTTTATGTTGAAACAGAAAATATTATATAAGGAAGAAAATGGAAATAACTTAGGAAGGAAGGAAGGAAGGAAGGAAGGAAGGAAGGAAGGAATTGCACTTAATATTGAAGGAAAAGAGAATGAAGGAAAAAGTATTGGAAGGATTGAAAGAAGGAAGGAGGAACAAAGAATTACACTTAATATTGAAATGGAAAAGAAAATATAATGAATGAAAGAAGAAGTATAGGAAGGAAGGGAAGGAAGGAAGGAGGGAAGGAAGGAAGAAACAAAGACTGTTGAAACAGAAAAGATAATATAAGGAAGAAAATGGAAAGACGTATAGGAAGGAAGGAAGGAAAAAAGGAAGACAATGTTGAAATGGAAAAGAATATAAGGAAGAAAATGGAAAAAATTATAGGAAGAAAGGAAGAAATGTACTTAATATTGAAACAGACAAGGGAATGAAGGAAAAAAATATTGGAAGGATTGAAAGAACAAGGTTTTCCTTGTATGGGATTGATAGTGTCATTCTTAAATTTATTCCCCAAAATTTTTCCCATTTGTCTAGTTCAATGTTATAGCCAAAGTTCTGTGCCCATTTTATCATTGGTTCTTTTACAGTTTCCAATTTCCTCTTCCATTTGATACTTCAAGAGGAATTTGTATATTTTCCCTATCATCTTTCTGTCCAGACTTTGAATAATTTTATTCAATTTGTGTGGTTCTGTTTCAATACCATATATTTTAGTGTCTTTATTGTATTTAGTTTTAATTTGGAGGTAGGTTAGCCAGTCACCTTTCATATTCTGATCTGCCAATTCTTCAATTGTTTTTAAATTTCCCTGTCTGTCAATTAGATCTCTGTATCTTAGAATTTTGTTCCAATCTGTAAAATTTGGGTGTGTCGTTCTTTCTGTTGGTGATAGCCAATTTGGGGTTTTCACATAGTGGATTTTTTTGAGCCATTGTTGCAGTAAAGTTCTAATTAAATGATTTTGAAAGTATTTGTGCGTTTTATGTTTGTCATTCATTCCATAAGAAATTATGCCAGCCTGCCTGCAGGTCATGGCCTTCTAAGATCAGAATTCTTTTATTCTTTAACTCAATCCAATCCTTCATCATTGTCATTGTTACTGCAGTTGCGTATATATAGGCTCCCTGTGTGCTTCCATCCATCCCTACGAAGATCTGCTGACTCTGCCTGCCTGCTGGTAAGTGAGCTGGGTTTTTTCTTTTATTTTTTTAATGTATTTTAAAATAATATTTTATTTATTGTGCATATGATTTTTAAAAATAGTGTTATTCTGTGTTGATTCTTTTTTTAAATTGTCTTAAACTATTTAAAAAAAGATTCTATCCAAAATAATTGAAACAAGCCATTTTAAAAATTTCTATGCACAATACTTTGAAATGGACTCAGGAGTCATGATTAACACTGAGTGAATTTGCACTTTTAATAATCAGGAAGATACAATAGCATTGAAAAAAGTGACTGATGACCATTTTTCACACTTAGCGACCGTTGCGACCATTTTTCACACTTAGCGACCATTGCAGCATCCTCATTGTCACGTGATCAAAATTTTGTTTGGCAACAGATTCGTATTTATGCTGGTTTCAGTGTCCTGGGGTGACCTTTTGACAAAAAAATTTGTCAACAGGCATGCCCACCTGCAGGTCACCACTACTGGTTCACCCAAACCAGTACGAACCAGCTGCATACCACCACTGGTTAGAAGAGTAGAAATGAAACTTTAGGACAATATTTCAAAGTATCCAAAGTGCCCTACAAATATTGAAGACACATCTGGAGCTAAAGCTAAAGAATCTCTTTGGAGAGTTAGGAAGATGCAACCTCTCCTCAAGTTTGACCCTGAGGGGCAACGTTGTGGCAGAAAACTCCCTGTCCTATGCACACAGTGGTTGTGGGGTAGGGAATAAAACAAGCATCATTAGATATTGTCTCATTTTGGAGACATGAGCATAGAGTAGGATAGGATAGGATAGGATAGGATAGGATAGGATAGGATAGGATAGGATAGGATAGGATAGGATAGAATAGAATAGAATAGAATAAACAATGTTAGATGGGACCTTAGAGGACTTCTAGTCCAACCCCCTGCTTAGCCAGGAAACCTTATACCATTTGAGACAAATGGTTGACATTAGAACAAAATGGATAGTAGAAAATAGTTAGCTCTTTTTTTGTAATCACAAATAAAAGTGTTAATATTGTTCATGGGCTAAAATATGCTGCAGGAAAAAAAATAATTCTTGATTTTTTTTCTTTCTCTCTTTGCGCCTTTATTATCATTTGTGGTTGTTTTGTATGCAAGGAAACCTAGGAGACCAATGCACGGAGAGATTCTTTGATCCCAGTGGTTATGAATTCATTCATTCATTCATTCATTCATTCATTCATTCATTCATTCATTCATTCATTCATTCATTTGCTTCTTTGTTTATTTATATAATGTTTTACCTTATACATGTTGTTGTTATGCATTATCCATTTTAACATTCTAAGGTACCCAAGACTTATCTTGTGCTGAGAGGGGTGGCAATTAAATTTTAAAAAATAAAGTAAAGTAAAATAAAGTAAGGTAAGGTATGGTAAAGTAAAGTAAAACAAAATATAAAAGAAGTAATTAAATACATTTGTATCCTGCCAAAGAGCCGAGGTGGTGCAGTGGTTAGAGTGGAGTATTGCAGGCTACTTCAGCTGACTGCTAGCTGCAGTTTGGCAGTTCAAATCTCATGGACTCAAGGTTGACTCAGCCTTCCAGCTTTCCGAGGTGAATAAAATGAGGACCCAGATTGTTGGGGGCAAGAGGCTGATCTGGAAAATGCTCAGAGAGGGCTGTAAAAGTACTATAAAGCTGTAGATAAGTCTACAATTCACGGTAGTGAATATATCCAACATTCCTTTCCTTTTCTTATTTTCCCTATAACAACAACAACAACAAAAACACCTTTGTGAGAAGGTTTGTGCTGAGAGAGAATGAGTATCTCAAGGCCTCTCAGCTGGCTTTCATAGCTAAGACAGGCCTGAACTCAAGGTCTTTTGCTTCCTAACCTGCTGCCTTAACCACTAGGCCAAACATATCTGGTTGGATAGGCAAATCGAGGCAAAATTTCCTCTTTAAAGGAGCCTCAGTGCTTTCCCTTTTCAGCCAACACAGTTTGTGAAATTTCCTGAATCTGTTTTTATTCATTGCAGGGACAGAAAATGGTCTTGCGGCAAGACTTCATCTTGGCGTCCCTATTAGTCCACTTTCAAGGTCATCCTTTCTTCTCTAAACAATTTCCTTCCATTTCCTGTTTCCTGATCAAAAAATCTATTTGAAATATGTTTTTTTTAAAGGAGTCCAATCTCAGGTCCAGCTGATGGAGTCTGGAGGGAATGTGAGAAGACTTGGAGAGTCCCTCCAACTCTCCTGCGAAACCTCTTCAGCAACTATTACGTGTACTGGGTTAGACAGGCTCCAGGGAAAGGACTGGAATTATTGGCCAGCATAAGTACAGGCTCATCTCCTTCCAATTACTACCCAGGTAAAGTCAAGGGCCGCTTTACCATCTCCAGGGATGTTTCCCGCAGCCAGCTGTATCTGCAAATGAACAATCTCAAACTGGAGGACACAGCTGCCTATCACTGCTCAACTTGCACAATGAGGGGAAGTGAATCTGATGCTGAGCAAAAACCTTCTCATTAAAGCAGCTATGAAAATTGAATTAGAGTAGAGTAGAGTAGAGTAGAGTAGAGTAGAGTAGAGTAGAGTAGAGTAGAATAGAATAGAATAGAATAGAATAGAATAGAATAGAATAGAATAGAATAGAATAGAAGAGTTGGAAGGGTCCTTGGAGGTCTTCTAGGCCAATCCCTGCTTAAGCCACTTCAGAAAAATGGTTATCCAACATCTTCTTTAAAAACTTTCAGTGTTGGAGCATTCACTACTTCTGGAGGCAAGATGTTCCAATAATTGATTGTTCTAACTGTCAGGAAATGTCTGACAGTTTCTGCAACCCTTCTTCATATGGTTTAGCCTCCAGTCCCCTAATCAAATTTGTTGCTCTTCCAAAAGAAATATTAGAGGTAGAAATATGGATTGATCCCCCAGGCTGTAACAGAGACTCTGAGTCCAGGTTAGGCATTTAAACTGGCCAAATTCTACACGACAATCTTGTGAGGTGGGTTGGGCTGAGAGAGAGAGTAACCAGCCCAAAGTCACCCTGCCAGTTAACTTTTTCTGCACTTTCCCAAATGCTTTCCTATCCATTGAGCAGGGATGTCTTAACAGTATTATGACCCCGAACCGCCAAACTCCAAATCTTTCTGATTGAAAAACTCAGTGTCTTAGCCACTGAGCCACCCTCAAATTAAACATATATTTATTTTTTTGGCACATTCAACAAAATCGCTGTTGAAACATTAAATATATGCTGGCCACAAACATTAATTGACATGATAAACATTCGAACAATACACGATGCTTGAAAAACAGAATAATAATCAGTAAGCCATAGAGTTGATGTACTTATATCAGTTTTTTTTGAACCACTGTGCCGTATATATATAGTCAATATAGGCACAGAGTTAATTTTTTTAAACATTTTCTAATGGTGGTGTGCCTCGTGATTTTTTTCATGAAAAAAGTGTGCCTTTGCACAAAAAAGGTTGAAAAACACTGACTTATATGATACAAGATGCATTGAAGGGTTAACATACACAGATTAGTATGGGGCCCCTATGCTTGTGGTGCTTCAGGAAACAGCCCATCAGGCCTCTGAGTTAAGGCAGCCCTGAGTATCCTGGCATAAGACAGGAAATGAAGCATGAGGATGATCTTTATAAATATCCAAACTGCCACACAGATATTGAGGAAACATCTGGCCCTATAGAATCTCCTCAGAGAATTAGGAGGATGGTGTCCTCTCCTCACTTTGGACATCAGGGGGCAATGTTGTCATACCAAACTCCATGGCCTATGGGGGTGGGGTAGAGAATAAAACAAGCATTTTGAGATATTGCTTCATTTTGAAAATGTGACCATTTTTTATTTTATTTTTTGTCATAGTTCACTGAATGTTCTCTCAAGAGAATTTCACATCTCAGGGGTCCTTTGGTCTTCACCACAAAGCTGAGGATTTTAATAAAAATGTTGCTGTGTTTCAGGAGGGAAACTGTCTGGAATGTTTAAGGGGATTTCAAATTTCCATGCAGAGACATCACCCTGCCAACAAAAGTGTGTCTAGTCAAGGCTATAGTTTACAATATTGTTGTCCAATTAAAGGACTATGCAGCTAGAGAGGTCATTCTGTATGTAAAAGCGTAGCTGGAATAGTATGTCTTTGGTTAGGGGTTAACCAATGCCCCTTGTGACTCTTTTATCCCAACAGATAATGCAAATCAAGAGACAATTTCCCCTTTAAAGAAGCCCAACTTACTTTTAAGGCAACACCCACCAACATAAACCTTGTGCTATTTCCAGAATCCTCTCCTATCAATTTCATTTGTTCATTACAGGGAGCAAAAATGTGGCTAAACCTTCTGTCCATACTTGTAGTCCTCAAGGGTAATTATTGCCACTATATAGTTTATTTCTATGTTCTGCTCTTGCATACAAGATATCTATTTAAAAAGCTCCTTTCTTTTCAGGAGTCCAATCTCAAGTCCAGTTGGTGGAGTCTGGAGGGGATGTGAGAAGACCTGGAGAGTCCCTCCGTCTCTCCTGCCAAGCCTCTGGATTCACCTTCAGTATCTATAGCATGCACTGGGTGAGACAGGCTCCTGGGAAAGGACTGGAGTGGTTGGCATACATAAATTCTGCTTCTAGCACTTATTACTCTGACAAAGTTAAGGGACGCTTCACCATCTCCAGGGACAATGCCAAAAGCCAGCTGCATCTGCAAATGAACAGCCTCAAAACCGAAGACACTGGAGTCTATTACTGTGCAAGAGACACAGTGAGAGGAAGTGAATCTGAAGTCAAGCAAAAACCTTCCTTTCTTCACTCTTCAACTTTATGGAGCCCCACGTCCTGGATTAGTCAATGAGGATTTATCACAGTATACTGAGAGCTTCAGGAATGACTCTTTCGTTCTAGATATCACAGAGTTTGCTGTAAGAAAAATGAAAAAAAAAAAAGCTATGTTCACCAGTCTGTTTAAAAGCCAGTGCAACCCTAGGCTGCATTAACAGAGCGATAGAATAGACATTATGTGAAGTATCAGTTAAGGATGTGAATCTGAAACCAGACAAAAACTTTCTCTATCTCTGAGTATCTCTAAAATTTGGGAAGGACTAAATAAATCTATATCAATTAAGTTCAATTTATTACAGTCAGAGGCCAGAGACCAGAACAAATAAAAATGCTCAGTAAATATACAATTGAAAATTCCAGGATAAAATAATTAAATAACAACTAAAATCTATGATATAATCTGGTCTGTTGATTATACATGGTCTATCTATACTAACATTATAATCCATAAACTGTGAGAACCTATCAGTTTAATACTAAAAGGGAAAGGGATAAGCAGTGCAATGGCTTTGCCACATTTGTTCTATAAAACAACAATGGTGGATTAGACATGCCATGAACTGGGTGAGACAGGACTGCCATCCGTCAAAAAGGTTTACGGTTCTCCTGCTTGAACTGGGTGTTGGAAGAGATGACTTACAAGGTTCCTTTCAACTCTGTTAATCTGTTTCTCCAGGGACAATGCCAAAACCCAGCTGTATTTGCAAATGAATAGCCTCCAAACTGAAGACACAGCAGTCGATTACTGTGAAAGAGACACAGTGAGAGGAAGTGTAACCAAACATTGAACCTCTGCCAAAGAAGAACCTTCCTTTCTTCAAAAAAAATCTCTTCAACTTGACTGAGTCACAGATCAGTCAATGGAGATTGATGACTGTCTAATGAGAATTTCAGGCCATCTTGTTCTAGGTATCAAAGGGTTTGCTGTTACAAATTTAAAAAATTCCAAGACAACTTCCCTGTTTGCCAGTTGATTTGGCTTCCCTGGAATGAAATATAGTTTTTTTTTAGCGTCAGGGCAGAATGATGGAATGAAACTAATGGAATGCAGCCGCGCGAGCAATCGTGGGTGCACCTCGGTTCACCCACGTAACACCTATCCTCCGCAAGCTGCACTGGCTGCCTATTGGTCTCCGGATACGCTTCAAGGCGCTAGTTGTCACTTATAAAGCCCTTCATGGTATTGGATCTGGGTACTTGAGAGACCGCCTGCTGCCAATTACCTCCACCAGACCGATTAGATCCCACAGACTAGGCTTCCTCCGAATTCCATCCGCTGGCCAGTGTCGACTGGCGACTACCCGGAGGAGAGCCTTCTCTGTGGCTGCTCTGACCCTCTGGAATGAACGCCCCATGGAGATTCGCACCCTCACCACCCTCCAGGCCTTCCGCAAAGCCCTTAAAACCTGGCTGTTCCGACAGGCCTGGGGCTAAAGAACCGTGCCCCTATTTCGAATGGTATGATTGTTGCGCTTTTAAATTATGTATTGTTTTGTGTTGTTTGTCAAATTGTTTGTATCCCCCCCTTCCCTTGTTTTGAGCTGTGAGCTGCCCTGAGTCCCCCTCGGGGGAAAAGGGCGGCATACAAATGAAATAAACAGTTAAACAGTTAAACAGTTAAACAACATAATCCTTCTCAATATCGAAACCGGCACACAAACATCGGAGAAATAGCTGCTGTGATAGAATCTCCTTGGAGATTCAAGAAGAGGTGTCTTCTACTTAATTTTGACTCTGAGGGCAATATTGTCATAAAATCCAACTGCCTTTTGCACCTGGAGAAGTTGTGTGATGGAATAAAACATGTATAATTGTATATTTTCTAATCACAGGATAACAAAGTTGGGAGAGACCTTGGAGGTCTTCTAGTCCAATCACCAGCTTAAGCAGGAGGCACCATGCCTCTGATGATGAACCTATGGCATGTGTGCCACAAATAACATGTGAAGCCATATCTGCCAGCACACAAGCTGTCAGGTCCAGGGTGAATGTGCATGCCAACCATCTGATTTTTGGCCTTCTGGAAGGCCGTGGAAGGCCATTTTCACTGTCCCCAGGCTTTAGGAAATCCTCCGGAACCTGGGGAGGAAAAATGGGTCCAATAGGCCAACCGGCTCAGTGGTTAAGACACTGACCTTGTCAATCAGAAAGATTGGCAGTTCGGCGGTTCGAATCCCTAGCCATACATAGTGGAGTAAGCTGCACTATGCACGTATTGGCTGCACGTATTGGTGAATTATTCCTGAGAAGACGGTGGAGTGCCATTTGTCAGAAATGGTGTTGGGTCTCCTGTTCAGAGAGGGGGTGGACTAGATGACCCACAAGGACCCTTCCAAGTCTGTTAATCTGTTTAAGGTTGTATAAAAAAAAACAATTGATCAAAACTACTCACAAAACAGCAACATGTGGAATTTTCTGCTGCCAGAGTCATTGGTTGTGATGGGAGGCTATAGATGTTTTATTAAGAAATAAAAACCATACTGAAAAGATCTTGGTCTTCATTCAGTTCATCTGGGTTTCTTAAAAAGGGCATAAAAAGGTAAAGGTTCCCCTTGCAGTCAATATGAGCTTCTTTCAAAACAGGGTGAGACATTCCCCTGGGAAAGGACTGGAATGGGTAGCCCGCATAAGTACAGGCTCATCTCCTTCCATTTACTACCCAGATACAGTCAAGGGCCGCTTCACCATCTCCAGGGATGATTCCCGCAGCCAGCTGTATCTCCAATTGAACAATCTCAAACTGGAGGACACAGCTGCCTATTACTGCTCAACTTGCACAGTGAGAGGAAGTGAATCTGATGCTGAGCAAAAACCTTCTCATCAGGGCAGCTCTGAAAATTGAGTTAGAATAGAGTAGAATAGAGTAGAATAGAGTAGAGTAGAGTAGAGTAGAATAGAATAGAATAGAATAGAATAGAATAGAATAGAATAGAATAAACAGAGTTGGAAGGGACCTTGGAGGTCTTCTAGTCCAATCCCTGCTTAGGCAGGAAACCCTACCCCACATCAGACAAATGGTTATCCAACACCTTCTTAAAAAAAACTTCCAGTGGACTTCCTGGGAGGAGCCTGCTGGTGGTGGCAGCAAAAAATCAGCTGCCTCCGAATTCCTGGCTACGTACCTGTTTAGAGGATCTTCCATCTGACGTCTTATCAGGTTTTCTTATCCTTCAGGCAAGAAGGAAAGAAGAAATTGTTTTGCTGGCAAATGCTCTTTGATTCTTGCAGCTTTTGTGCTTGCAGGGAAAGGGGGGCTAGCCCAAGGCAGAACGGCTGTCCGTGCTGGGAATTTCAAACTGCCTTGTGCAGGACAAAGTAGGTCTCCCCCACTCAGTTCAAAGTTTTGTTTGATTTAATCTTATCACGAGCTGAATCCCTTTCCGTGGACAATAATTGTTTATCAACATTTTAGCTTCTTTTCTTTTTCTCCTCCGAAAAATTATTTACTTAGAGGCTTTTAAAATGGCGCCGAGCAGGCTGGTTTCTCCGGTAATAATGAACACTTTTTGTTAATTCTCACAAGAATTCACAAGAATTCAAAACAAAAGAGATTGCTTATCATATGTTTTGGTTTCACAATAGGCCAGCAGAAGCTTTTTAATTAGTTTCATTTCTACAAAAATTTTACTCCTTCATTAACTTTGCTTATCTGCAAGTTAAATGGTGATGAATCTGCTGAACGGTCTTGTTACAATGTTTACTCACTGAAAGTTTTGCCAAGCCTTAACTTCAAAATAAAAGGGGAACTCAGCCTCTTTACTTAAAGCTGCATATTCAGGCAATAGAGTTTTATTAACTGCAGGCAGATAAATTTTGAAATGGCCTCAAAACCAAATATTAACTTGAAGTTGTAAATTTTTTTCTTATTACTATTCAAAATACCAGCTTCAATTTTGTAAAAGGCTTTCTTATCCAGCTGCGTTACAAGATGGCGATTTTATAGCTTCTGCGTTTGATATATGACACACTCAATCAGCTCTATTCTCCTGAAGACTTCTCCTTATTAACTGTTAAAAGTCTATAAATAGTATCCCATTTAAAACCGAGGGGAGCAGAGACTTTGTTTGTTTGCTTATTTGTTTGTGCGTTTTTTATAATGGCTCCCAAATCGAAGCAGTCTAAGCGTTTCCTTAATAATACATCTCAAGAAATTGTTACAAAATCGCTGCCCTTGCCTCCCACGCCCTCTACTGGAGATCTCTTAACGCAAGAATTTCTTTTTGAAACCCTTAAAGAGTTCAGACAGGAAATTAAACAACTTTTATCGGACTTATATGATAAACTGGACGCCAAGATTGCTCAAACAAGGGAAGATACGATCAGAGTTATGACTGTTATGACCGACTATGTTTCTGAAATGGAGGACAAATTGGAACTTTTGGAAAAAACTAATTCTAATTTGACATCTAAAATTCAAACGTTACAACAGGAAGTTGAAATTGCTCAAAAACAACTCGTTATGATAAATTACAATAAGACTGCGTTTGCAATAAGAGTCAGAGGATTGCGTGAAAAGGAACAGGAGAATTTGAAACAGACCTTTTTTGAGGCTTTCAGACGTTCGGTGGGAAGTCCGGGATTTAACTTTGATTGGCAGATTCAAAAAATTTATCGCCAGAACTCGTGTGTAGCAAAACAACGACAGCTTCCAAGGGACATAATTATATATTTCACCACAAGAGAATCCAGAAATGCGATAATACAGAAGTTCTACAATAACAGGCTGCGAATCGATGGACAGGACTTGATTGTTTTTAAAGAAATACCATCTCAAATATTAAGAGCAAGGAGAGACTACACTTTCTTAACTGAAAAACTCAGAGATTCTCAGATACAATATAAATGGGAAGTGCCATCTGGTATCACAGTCACATTTGAGAACCAAAAATATCGTCTCAATTCTGTTTGCGAAGCCCGAGATTTTTACTACAAAACTCTGAAGGTGGGACTTCCTGATTCACCCGGACTTGGAGAAAGACAAGGAGAAGGAGAAGATAAGCAGCGGGACACGTGGCTACAAGGCGGAGGGTGTTGCTTTCCCCTTCCGGAAGGGCAGAAGAGTAAAGAATAAAGATCCAGCTATGCCTTTAAAATACTTCTTAAATCTTTAATTTGAATAAAATTTCAGGACTCCTGTCTGGTATAAAATGACAAAGCTGTATACTGATGAAGAGATATTGAGACTGAAAGAAGCGGTGCTGAATTTGGACATATATTGTATGGGACTTATATAAGACTTGTTTGAATCTTAATTTAAACTGCGCATGATCTATTCTTTGGGGCGAGGAGAGCGGAGATCATAGTTTTCTTGGATTGTGGTTTGGGATGAATGGAGTCGGGTGGCGTGGGGTAGATGGAAGGGTAGTGAAAGTTCAATTAGATTACCTTGATCCAGAATGTAAGCTGATTTTTGTATAAATTGTTATTTGAATACAAGGTTAAGAAAGATTATCTGGAGAGTCTACATGAGGGTGGAGTAAATATGAGAGGAGCAATGGATGAGGATAAAATATATATGTGGACACGGGTAAAGGCAGGATGGGAGGTTTAGAATTTATATGCGGAAGCAGGTAAAGACATTGTTTAAGATTTTAAAAATAATGAGAAGCTGAGTTTAATGTTAGAGAGTATATTGACTTCTCTTTCTTGGGGGGGGTTTTCCCCCCTTTTTTTCTTTTTATTATTCTTTTCTTTTTTGTTCTTTATTTTTTTATTATTATTATTATTTTGTAACTTCTAATCTATTTGGTTTCAATATACTCCAGACTTTGCTTGATAAAGAACGATGCCGGGAATGGGACCTGGGAAGTCGGAAGGGGGTCAGGGAGGGGGGTTCAGGGGGTGGGTGGGGGGGAGGGTGGAAATATAGACTCAATTTTCAGAACAATGAATGCACTTGGATACTGTTGCTTTTTTTTCTTTTTTTTCTTTTCTTCTTTCTTTTCCTTTTATTTTTCCTTTGTTTTAGTACAAAACAAATAGACCAATGAATACTAGAAATACACCGAAGCGAGGTGTAGAGGGAAAGAAGAGGGGGGAATTAAGAGGGAGTGAGAAGGGAATGTAAGGAGGGTGAGATGGTGGGAAGGGGAGAAAGGAATGGCTGAGGGGGAGGGGAAGTAGAAGAGGGGATTGTTGGAAGGGAGAAATGAAAGTTGGAGGGGTAGAAGGAAGGGTGTATGTAGGATAGAAGTGTTATGAGTTGTTTATTGCTTCTTCTTTTTTTTTTAACTGCACAGTATTTAAGTGATTGTATAAAGGAAAAGGAAAATGTAATAAAAAAATCTTTGGATTAAAAAAAAAAAAAGCAAAGCAACAAATGGGTGTTGAAAAATAATAAATGAATCACTTTCTAGAAAAAAAAAAACTTCCAGTGTTGGAGCATTCACAACTTCTGGAGGCAAGATGTTAAAATAATTGATTGTTCTAACTGTCAGGAAATGTCTCCATAGTTCTATGTTGCTTCTCTCTTTGATTATTTAGTTACAGAAAGTTTCATTGGTCTACTGGAAGTGAGAAACAGCTGACAAATCTCCATAGTGATGTGTGGAATCTCAGAACTGATCTTGGAAGAAGAAGAAGTGGGGACTCTGTTTAGCTCATCTCAGAGCAGTATTGAATTAGAATAGAATAACCGAGTGGGAAGAGACCTTGGAGGTCTTCTAATCCAACCCCCTGCTTAGGCAGGAAGCCCTACACCACTTCAGACAAATGGTTATCCAACATCTTCTTAAAGACTTCCAGTGTTGGAGCATTCACAACTTCTGGAGGCAAGTGGTTCCACTGATTAAGGAAATTTGTCCTTAGCTCTAGGTTGCTTGTCTCCTTGATAGGTTTCCACCCATTGCTTCTTGTCCTGCCCTCAGGTGCTTTGGAGAATAGATTGACTCCCTCTTCTTTGTGGCAACCCCTGAGATATTGGAAGACTGCTATCTTGTCTCCCTTAGTCCTCCTTTTCATTAAACTAAACTTACCTAGTTTCTGCAACCCTTCTTCATATGGTTTAGCCTCCAGTCCCCTAATAAACTTTGTTGCTTTTCCCTACAAAATTATTAGAGGTAGAAATATGGATTGATGTCCCAGGCTGCATGAGGGACTCCAAGTACAACCTTAGGCATGTAAACTGCCCAAGTTCGACACCACAATCTTGTGAAGTGGGTTGGGCTGAGAGAGAGAATAATCAACTCAAAGTCACCCTGCCAGTTAACTTTTTCTGCACTTTCCCGAATCCTTTCCTATCCATTTAGCAGGGATGTCTTAACAAAATTACGACCCCGAACCGCCGAACTCCAAATCTTTCTGATTGAAAAGCTCAGTGACTTAGCCACTGAGCCACCCTTAAAATTAAACATAGATTTATTTTTTGGCACTTCCAACAAAATCGCTGTTGAAACATTAAATATATGCTGGCCACAACAATTAATCAACATGATAAACATTTGAACAATACACGAGACTTGAAAAACACAATAATGCTCAGTAAGCCATACAGTTGATGTACTTATATGATACAAGATTCATCAAAGGGTTAACATACACAGATTAGTATGGGGCCCCTATGCCTGTGGGGCCACAGGCAACTGGCCATCAGGCCCCAGAGTTAAGGCAGCCCTGAGTATCCTGGCATAAGATAGGAAATGAAACATGAGGATGATCTTTCTAAATATCCAAACTGCCACACAGATATTGAGGAAACATCTCGACCTAAAGAATCTCCTCAGAGAATTAGGAGGATTGTGTCCTCTCCTCACTTTGGCCACCAGGGGGCAATGTTGTCACACCAAACTCCATGGCCTATGGGGGTGGGGAAGAGAATAAAACAAGCATTTTGAGATATTGCTTCATTTTTAAAACATGACAATTTTTTTTTATTTTTTTGTCATAGTTCACTGAATGTTCTTTCAAGAGAATTTCTCATGAGTCTTTGACCTCCACCACAAAGCTGAGGATTTTAATAAAAATGTTGCTGTGTTTCAGGAGGGAAACTGTCTGGAATGTTTAAGGGGATTTCAAATTTCCATGCAGAGACATCACCCTGCCAACAAAAGTCTGTATAGTCAAGGCTATAGTTTACAATATTGTTGTCCAATCAATGGACTATGCAGCTAGAGTGGTCATTCTGTCTGTAATAGCGTAGCTGGAATAGTATGTCTGTGGTTAATCAATGCCCCCTGTGACTCTTTTATCCCAACAGATATGCAAATCAAGAGACAATTTCCCCTTTAAAGAAGCCCAACTTACTTTTTAGACAACATAAACCTTGCGCTATTTCCAGAATCCTCTCCTATCAATTTCATCTATTCATTACAGGGAGCAAAAATGTGGCTAAACCGTCTGTCCATAGGTAATTATTGCCTATATATATATATATATATATATATATATATATATATATATATATATATATATATATATATATATATATATATATATATATATATATATATATATATAGTCTCCCTTTATTTATTTATCAGCACAAATAAAAAAAACATAAACACACACACACACACACACACACATATTTAAAGTCACAACCCCTGGTATGCCCAAATATATATATATATATAACAAACGAATCCCAAACATGATGAATGAGACCAGGCCCACACCCACAATAGCCACACAGAATATCACCAAAAAACACCCACAAAGAAAACAGACAAAAACACAAACTGATGAGGAGACACGACCCAGAACCAGAAGCCAAACTGCAAAGCACAATCAGCCTCTTTAAAACCCCTCCTACCCTCACATGTAACACAACCCCCCAAACAATCAGAACAGAACACACCGCCACCAAATAAGGACACACCTCCACCTAATCAAAACACAGCCAAGCCCCCACCCAATCAGTTTAATCCCCTACTGGCAGTTAAAATTTAATCCCCTACTGGCAGTTAAAAGCAAAAAACAGCCGAGATCTCACACTACTCCTGGAAACACCAAACCTGAAGTAGTCTGAAGCCGCCTGAAGATGACGAATGAGACTTCGTCGAAACGTCGCCAAGACATCTCCAATTCTACGCGGGAGAAAACCCGAACAACTATACACACACACACACACACACACACACACACAATTATTTTTATGTTCCACTCTTCAATGCAAGGCATCTATTTAAAAAGCTCCTTTCTTATTTGGAGTCCAGTCTCAAGTCCAGTTGGTGGAGTCTGGAGGGGATGTGAGAAGACCTGGGGAGTCCCTCCGTCTCTCCTGCCACTCCTGCCAAGCCTCTGGATTCACCTTCAGTGGCTTTTACATGGGCTGGTTAAGGCAGGCTCCAGGGAAAGGACTGGAATGGGTTTCATACATCTATACTGATTCTAGTGGAAAGGTCTACTCAGACAAAATGAAGGGGTGCTTCACCATCTCCAGGAACAATGCCAAAATCCAGCTGTATCTGCAAATGAACAGCCTCAAAACCGAAGACACAGGAGTCTATTACTGTGCAGGAGACACAGTGAGAGGAAGTGAATGTGAAGCCAAGCAAAAACCTTCCTTTCTTCACTCTTCAACTTTATGGAGCCCCACGTCCTGGATTAGTCAATGAGGATTGATTACAGTATACTGAGAGCTTCAGGAAGGACTCTATCATTCTAGATATCACAGAGTTTGCTGTAAGAAAAATGAAAACTGCCAAGTTCATCAGTCTGTTTTAAAGCCAGTGCAACCTTAAGATGGAACAAATATTCCAAAATTCAAGGCAAAACCACATAAATGGCATTCCATTGTCTATTTAAAATATCATTCAAAACATTCTATCTTTGAAACCTTTTAAATAAAAATTAATTATGTTTGATAACAAAGTTTCTAAACCTCCTTTCTTAATCATTGAGAATCTTTTTAAAATGATATATCATTAATGTTTGTCACCAGATAATATGCCTGAGGATTTCAAAACTTTGCTGGATATGGAAACATCGAAGGAAATATTATATTTGGCTGGTATGAAAAAAAAGTTTTTTAAAAATGCGTACAAATATATACACCAATCCAGAGGATTGCAAAGTGATACATTGTCTCAATGTATTACGAAAGAAGTTAAGTTCTCGAACAGAATTGGATTTCACATAATTTTTTCAAGCTTTCGTTTAACTTAATGTACAATCAAATGGTCCTTCCCCCCATAAACTCACAGGGGGGGAAACGGAATCCCAATCCTTTTCTTAATTGAAAAATGCACAAGCAACTTTTATTCATTGAAATGTATTAACCCATAACCACAGACCCTCCGTCATAGTGACTGCAACAGTTTTCCAAAATGTACGGAACACCCCTATTTTTAGAAATGGACCGTTCCGTTTGCGAATAGCAACCAATAAGGGTCTATGCAGCATCACAGTTGGGTCAGTTATTGAAGCTTCTGTGCAATTTAATGGATTTGGGGTTTTCCATGAAATAAAAAAGTAATTTTTCAGCATACCTCAGAAATGCCAACCTTTTGAGTTCCTCTCTAATAAATATGATTATTCTCTATTACTGTGCATCATTTGAGATGTGTTGGATTTTTCTAACCCTTCGTTTTACTTAATGTACAATCAACTGGTCCTTCCTCCCATTAACTCACAGGGGAAACAATTGTGTCCCAATCCTTTTCTTAATTGAAAAATCCACTTGCAAGTTATATTCAGTGAAAGGCATTAATCAAGGCCCTGGGTGGCTCTTTTATCCCAACAGATACGCAAATAAACTCACAAAGGAAAAAAATAATGTGTCCCAATCCTTTTCTTAATTGAAAAATGCACGAGCAACTTATATTTATTGAAATGGATTAACCCATAACAAACTGACCCGCAGTCCTAGTGACCGCAACAGTTTTCCAAAATGTACGGAACACCCCTATTTTTAGAAGTGGACCATTCTGGTTGCGAATAGCTTTAGTTTTCCCACCAAATGAGTTTATGCAGCATCCCACTTCGGTCAGTTGGTGGTGTTTTCTGCAGTGGCGTTTGAATTTGAGTTGCTGTCATTTTGATCACAGATCTTTATTCACATACAGTAGATATATAGTTCTAATGTTGGGGGCATGTTTTCCACCAAAAAGAATGCAGTTTGCTGATCCAACATTCCAAGAAACTGTTTTAACATGGTATGAAGAAGCAGAAAGGGATCTGAGTGAAGTGGGATCGGATTGGGACAAAAATTTTGTAATGGACAATGAGGAACCACCCATCACCACTAATTTTGACATCAGCAACGATGAAGCTCCTGATGAAAGGGATGACCAGGTAAAATCTACGCTCTGCAATCATTTGTATGGCAAGAATAAATTCAAATGGTCTTTTGTAACTTTTGGAAGCAATAGAAACAGAACCAATAGTCTCAATGTTGTTGTGCAATTAATGGACTATGCAGCTAGAGTGATCATTCTGTCTGTAATAGCGTAGCCACAATAGTATGTCTGTGGTTAATCAATGCCCTGTGTGGCTCTTTTACCCCAACAGATATGCAAATCGAGACACAATTTCCCCCTTAAAAGGAGCCAAAAGGTTTGCCTTTTCAGACAACTCCCACCAACGCTATTTGCATATTTCCATAATCCTCTCCTATCAATTTCATCTATTCATTACAGGGAGCAAAAATGTGGCTAAACCTTCTGTCCATACTTGTAGTCCTTAAAGGTAATTATTGCCACTATATATATTATTTTTATGTTCCACTCTTCAATGCAAGGCATCTCTACATATTGATTTCTATGTTCTCCTCTTGCATGCAAGGCACCTATTTAAAAAGCTACTTTCTTCTTAGGAGTCCAATCTCAAGTCCAGTTGGTGGAGTCTGGAGGGGATGAGAGAAGACCTGGGGAGTCCCTCCGTCTCTCCTGCCAAGCCTCTGGATTCACCTTCAGCACCTATGATATGTTCTGGGTGATACAGGCTCCAGGGAAAGGACTTGAATTGGTGGCATACATAAGCTATAATTCTGACACAATTACCTACCCTGACAAAGTGAAGGGGCGCTTCACCATCTCCAGAGACAATGCCAAAAGCCAGCTGTATTTGCAAATGAACAGCCTCAAAACCGAAGACACAGGAGTCTATTACTGTGCAAGAGGCACAGTGAGAGGAAGTGAATCTGAAGCCAAGCAAAAACCTTCCTTTCTTCGGAGAAGCTCTTCAACATGACTGAGCCTCAGACTCTGGATTAATCAATGAGGATTGACCACTGTTCTAGTGAGGACTTAATGCAGGACTGATTTTTTTTTTTTTAGGTATTGGAATCTTTGCTATAAAAAAATGAAAAAAAAGATCCAAGTTCACCTTCTCTGTTTGAAAGCCAATAAATCGCATTCACAGAGAAATAGAATCAAGATCATGTGAAGTATTAGCAAGACTACACAACTGGAACAGTGCATTTAGTTTTGCTCACCACGTTATACAAAAGTTGTTGAGACTTTGGAAAGAGAAGAGCAACAAATATGACTGGGCACCTTAAGGATGAGACATATGAGGAACGGTTGCAGGAATTTGGTAGGGCTAGTGTAATGTAAAGAAGGACTAGGGGTGACACCATTACTGTGTTTTGAAGGGCTGGCACAAAGAAGTAGGGGTCAAACTATTCTTCAAAGTACTAGAACGCAAAACAAGAAAGAATTGATGGAAACTAATCAAGGACAGAAGCAGCGTAGAATTCAATATGAAACTGACTATTTTCATAATGAGATGGACTTTTAGTTTTCGTCCCCAGAGAAACTTATCAAGGTATTTCAAATGTTTGCTGGAAATGGAAACAAAATATCTTATACATTACACATAAAAATCAATTTAAATATATTACAGATACAAATATATATGCCAATCCAGAAGATTTTAATTCTCTCAATGGAATTCAAAAGAACCTAGAATCTTGAGAGAGTATAATCCTTACGGGGAATCCTTGCCTGGATTTAAACCAGGTAACATAGAGCAAACAATATTTTGGATAATACAAAGTTAATTATTTATCATTCTGTTTGAATTGAGATATTATATTTGGTCAGAATCGAGACCTTTGAACTCTGGTGATGCAGAAAACTTGGTCTTGGTCTCCATTCAGTTCATCTGGGTTTCTTAAAAAGGGTATAAAAAGGTAAAAGTTCCCCTTGCAGTCAATATGAGCTTCTCTCAAAACAGGGTGAGACATTCTCCTGGGAAAGGACTGGAATGGGTAGCCTGCATAAGGACAGGCTCATCTCCTTCCACTTACTACCCAGGTAAAGTCAAGGGCTGCTTCACCATCTCCAGGGATGATTCCTGCAGCCAATTGCATCTGCAAATGAGCAATCTGAAACCGGAGGACACAGCTGTCTTATTACTGGGTGAGAGACACATTGAGAGGAAGTGAATCTGAAACCAGACACAAACTTTCTTATCTTTGAGTAGCCCTCAAATTTTCGCAGTCATAGAAATTTGAATATTGCACTAGGATTGGGAAGGGCTGAATAAATCTATATCAATTCAGTTTAGTTTATTACAGTCATAGACCAGAACAAATAAAAACACTCCATAAATATACAATTGAAAATTCCAGGATAAAATAAGTAGATAACAACTAAAATCAATGATAAAATCCTGTCTGTCAATTATACATGGTCTAATTCAGGGCTGGCAACCTTAAACAATAAAAGAGCCACAAAGGTCGTAACCGGAAGCCCCCCGTTTAACTCTGGAGGCAACTGGAAGTCCCGTTTCTCTACCATAGAGTCTCCTCCTAGCATGGCATCCTTTTTCCTCTACCTCTCCTAACTGAAAGCCTTATCAATTCTGGAGCTGACTGGAAAACCCACCCCTTGCCACAGAGTCTCCTCCTGGGGTACCCTGTTTTCCCCAAACCGGAAGCTCCTTTGAAATTTGTGTTGCCGACTGGAAACAGGGAGCCGCAACAGAGGGATGAAAGAGCCACATGCAGCTCCAGGGCCATGGGTTGCTGACCCCTGGTCTAACTACACCAAAATTATAATCAAACTATGTTGCCCATAGTCAGTTTTATACTAAAGGATTAAACAGTGCAATGAGTTTCCAACCTTTGTTGTTTAAGACAACTATAGTTTTTTAGATATGTTTTTTTTCTGATGGGCGCAGAATCCAGCTACCTGTCCTGTAGTTATGGAATGTTCATTCTCAAATACTTTGGCCACCTAATGAAAAGGAAGGACTCACTGGAGAAGAGCCTAATACTGGGAACAATAGAGGGCAATAGAAGAAGGGGACAACAGAGAATGAGGTGGCTGGATGGCATCGAAAACATAGGATGTTTTGCAGTCACGGCGGGTGGGTGGGTTGGCAAGGTCCCCCATCCCCACCCCCAGTTCACTGCTTCCAGTTTGGGCGAACCAGTCCAAACCGGCTGAAAACCACCTCTGTAACCAGAAGATTCAGCAATCTATTACTGGGCAAGAGGCAAAAAAGGGGGAAGTGAATTTGAAGCCAATTGAAAACGTTTCTTTCTTCACTCTTCAAATTTACTAAGTCCCAGGTCCTGGACTAGTCAAAGAAGTTTGATTGCTTTCTAGTGAGAAATTCAGGCAGAACTGATTTCTTCCAGGTAGCAAAGAGTTTGCTGTAAGAAAATGAAATATTCCAAGTTAACTTACTTGGTTTGAAAGCCAGTAGTTGCATTACCAGAGGGATAGAATCAAGATCGTGTGAAGTATAAGTACCGCTTCATAAAGCCTTAGTAAGGTCACACCTGGAGTACTGCACCCAGTCTTAGTCACCACATTATTAAAAAGATGTGGAAACTTTGGAAAGACGACAGAGAAGAACAACTAAGATGATTAAAAGTCTGGAGGGTAAAACACATGAAGAACGGTTGGAAACTTTATTTTGAAAATTTCAGATCTATAATGTTCCCAGAGAAGCTGAGAATCTTTATAAAATGATATATCATTAATGTTTGTCACCAGATAAAATGTCTGAATATTTCAAATCTTTCCTGGATATGAAACCATTGAGGTGCATATTATATTTGGCTCATGTGGAAAAAAAAAACATGTTTAAAAATGCATACAGATATATACACCAATCTAGAAGATTGTAAAGTTCGGCTCAATCTATTACAAAAGAACTTAGTTGAGAGACTATAATCCTTACTAACGAGCCATTTCTGACTTTAGAAGCGAAATCAGAGCTTATTGAAGCTTCCCTGGAACTTAATGCATTTATTTATTTTTATTTATATATTTTGTTTGTCAAACGTGCACAAGGTAACAGGTATAAGAATGAACATAAACATGAACAAAGGAAAAGAGAGTAAGTAGGACAGGGACGGTAGGAACACTGCTGTGCTTATGTACAACCCCACTTAGGAATGAGGAGAGGTTCAAGGTAGACAGTTGGAGGTTGAAGCTGTGAAGGGTTTAATGATGTAACAACAGAGTCAGGTAGAGCATTCCAGGCATTGACCACTCTGTTGCTGAGGTCGCATTTTCTGCAATCAAGGTTGGAGGGGTTTACCTTGAGTTTGTTTCAATTGTTTGCCGGTGTATCATTGTGGTTGAAGCTGGAATAGTCGTTGACAGGTAAGACGTTGTAGCAGAGAATTCTGTGTACTGTTGCTTAGATCACATCGTAGGACGTATTTGAGGTTTTCAATAAAATAAAAGAGCAATTTTGCAGGAAACATCAGATGTGGTAGCCTTTTGATGTCCGCTCCAATAAACAAGTTTACTCTTGATTGCGTTGCATCATTTCAAGAACTGTGGATTTTATTTTCAAGCTTTTGTTTTACTTAATATGCAATAAATTTGTCCTTTCTCCATTAACTGATTGGGGGGATGTAGCACAGTCCCTTTCTTAGTTGAAATATGCACAAGAAAGCTATATTCACTGAAATGTATTAATCAATGCCCTGTGTGGCTCTTTTATCCCAACAAATATGCAAATCCAGAGACAATTTCCCCTTAAAAGAGCCCAATGGTTTGCCTTTTCAGACAACTCCCACCAACATAAACCTTCTGCTATTTCCAGAATCCTCCAGAATCCTATCAATTTCATCTATTAGCAAAAATGTGGCTAAATATTCTGTCCATATTTGTAGTTCTCAAAGGTAATTGTTGCCACTATGTAGATTATTGCAATATTTTGCTCTTGCATGCAAGAGATCTATTTAAAAAAGCTCCTTTCTTTTTAGGAGTCCAATCTCAAGTCCAGTTGGTGGAGTCTGGAGGGGATGTGAGAAGACCTGGGGAGTCCCTCCGTCTCTCCTGCCAAGCCTCTGGATTCACCTTCAGCAGCTCCTGGATGGTCTGGGTGAGACAGCCTCCTGGGAAAGGATTGGAATGGGTGTCCTTCATAGACACAGCTTCTACCACCTACTACTCTGACAAAGTGAAGGGACGCTTCACCATCTCCAGGGACAATGCCAAAAGCCAGCTGTATCTGCAAATGAACAGCCTCAAAACCGAAGACACAGGAGTCTATTACTGTGCAAGATACACAGTGAGAGGAAGTGAATCTGAAACCAAGCAAAAACCTTCCTTTCTTCACTCTTCAACTTTATGGAGCCCCAATCCTGGATTAGTCAATCAGGATTGATCACTGTCCACTGAGAGCTTCATGAAGGACTATTTTGTTCTTGATATCACAGAGTTTGCTGTTAGAAAAATTTAAAAAGTTCATCAGTCTGTTTAAAAGCCAGGGCAACCCTCGGCTGCATTGACAGACTGATAGAATCAAGATTACATGAAGCATCACTTTAAAAAGCCTTTGGAAGATCACACCTGCAATGATGCAACCAGTTTTGGTGACCACATTATAAAAAAAAGATATTGAGACTTTGGAAAGAGGGCAGAGAAGAGAAATAAGTTGACTGGCATCTGGAGGCTGAGACATACAAAGAACAATTGCAGGATTTGTGTATGGCTAGTCTAATAAAAAGAAGGACTAGGGATGACATTTTTTGCATAAAGCAAAATAAAGGCTAAGGGGGCAATCTTATAGTAAACATCAGCTGTTCCAGGCTTTTAATATCTTCTCTAATGTTCGGACAGTGGTGGCTTTTTGGCTTTGAAACGGAGATGAGCAGCCCACCCAAGATTTGTTAACGACTAGCAGATATGTACAGGGATGAAAGTAGAACCTATTTTTTTCTACTTGCATTTTTTTTTTTTTTTGGTGCTTTTAAACTGCTAGATTAGCAGAAGCTGTGGCAAGTAACTGGAGCTCCCCCGTTATGCAGCATTAGGGATTGGAACCACCAAACTGCTGACCTTTCTGATTGACAAGCTCAGCGTCTTAGCCACTGAGCCACCTCGACCCTTAAAGTTAAACATATATTTATTTCATTGGGGCTTAAACAAAATCAGTGTTGAAACATTAAAAGCATGTTGTGCCACAAAAACTAATCAACATGATAAACATTTGAACTATATACGAGGCTTGAAAAAACACAATAATACTCACTAAGCCGTACAGTTGATGTACTTATATGATACAAGATGCATTGAAGGGTTAACATATACAGATTAGTATGGGGTCCCTATGCTTGTTGTGCCACAGGCAACAGCCCATCAGGCCCCAGAGTTAAGGCAGCCCTGAGTATCCTGGCATAAGATAGGAAATGAAACATGAGGATGATCTTTCTAAATATCCAAACTGCCACACAGATATTGAGGAAACATCTGGACCTAAAGAATCTCCTCAGAGAATTAGGAGGATTGCGTCCTCTCCTCACTTTGGACACCAGGGGGCAATGTTGTCACACCAAACTCCATGAATTATGGGGTTGGGGTACAGAGCATAACAAGCATTTCAAGATATTGCTTCATTTTGAAAATATGTCAGTTTTTTATTTTAAGTTTTGTCATACTTCACTGAATGTTCTCTCAAGAGAATTTCTTTTTTTTTTAAATTTTTTAAAAAGATTTTATTGGTAAAAAGAAAATACAACATCCATAACTTGTAAAAAACAATACAACTACATATCGAGATATTCCCATACTATCAAATCATTATAAACATCAAAGGTTAGGTATCTTATTCCTTCCCTCCCTCTTCTCTTCCCTCCCCCCTTACTTCCTTCTCCCCTGCCTTCCCTCCTTTCTTTTCTCCTTTCCTCCTTTCCTTCCCCCTCCTTTCCCTCCCCCGGTCCCCCCTCCTTCTCACATACCTTTTCTCCTTCCCTTCCTCTTTCCCTCCTCCTTCCTTTTCTCTTAATCTCCCTCCTTTCCTCCCTCCCTCCTTCCTTCCTTTCAACTCTCCTTCTCTCTTTCTTTCCCTCCCTCTTTCCCTCTTTACTACCCTCTCCTCTTCCCTCCCTCCTTCCTCCCCCAGTTTCTTCTCCTTCTTCTCTCCTTCTTTCTTCCCACCTTCTTTCCCTTCTCTTCTTTCTCTTCCTCCTCTTTATTCTTCCCCCCTTCTTCTGCCTTTCCTGTTCCTCTCCTTTCTCCTCTCCATCCTGACTTCCCTACTGTCCTCCTTCCCTCCCCTCTAACCTTTGTTACATTTACATATTTTCCTCTGCTGAGGACAACCTGGTTCTCTTTTCCTTTCCTTGCTTAAAGAGGCAAGGATTATAAATCCTCTCACCTCATCTAAAATGAAGTTTAATTGCTAATTCCATGCAGGTAGTTATAGCGGATTTCCTATCAGCTTTTTTAAGTTTTCCCAACATTGTAGTCTAACAAAATTGCTCGACGGTGGGTTCTCACCCCTAATACATTTCTCCTTTCGCTTATCTCTCAGTTGTTGTATATTGTTCATTTGAGTTATTGGTTTAATCGTATTAGGTTAGTCAGCTATCTCTTTTTGTGTCTAAGTCTTCACTGACTCATCAAGCCATTTGTACAGCTTCTCCCAGACTGTATAAAAGTCTGTATCTTCTTTGTCGTTAATTCGCATCGTCAATCTGTTCATTTCTGCTAGTTCTAAAATTTTATTTATCACCATAGTGTTGGTGGGGGCATTTTCACTCTTCCAGCACTGTGCGTAAACAATCCTTGACGCTGTCAGAATATGGACTAGGAGGTATTGGTTAGATTTGCATATTTTTTGATCTATTATCCCTAATAAGAAAGTTTCCGGCTTAAGACATAGTTTAATTGACAAGATTCCATTCAGCCATCCTAGTATTTGCTTCCAATACGCTTTGGCAACCGGACACATCCACCACATATGGTAGTACGTGCCCAGCACTGTTTTACATTTCCAGCATATGGCTGAAACTTTTGAGGAAATTTTCGCCAGTCTTGTCGGTGGAAGATGCCAGCGGTAGAACATTTTATATATATTTTCTTTATAGGCCGTCGATTTTGTCAATTTTAGGTTCCATTCCCAGACTCTTTCCCAGTCATCTAGGTCTATTGTGTGGCCGATGTTTTGGGCCCAGGTTACCATGACTTCTTTTACTCTTTCTGCTTCCGTTTTTCGAATCAGTAAGCAGTTGTATATTTTTGAAATTAGTTTCTCATCTGGTCCAATTAAAATGTTATCTAATTCCTGGTCCTTGTTCTGGAAGCCGGGTTGTGCTAGATCGAATTTGTGTTTGTTTTGAATTTGAAGATATGGCCACCAATCGATGTTTATTCCCTTATCAGCCAAATTTTCCCTGGGGTTTAGTTTGTTTTGGTCGTCTAGCAACTGTTGGTAGGTAACAATTTTATCCAGATTTATCAGATTCAGGTATATCAGGGCTTCCGTCGGAGATATCCATTTAGGTAGTTGCGTGTAGTATTTCCTTCTAATTTCCAGCCAGTCCTTAATTAATACCCCCCTTAAATGGTGTCTACTAAAGTAATTGTGGATTTTATTTCCCTCGCACCATAAGTAGTTGTGCCACCCGTATTGCAGGTCGTGGCCCTCTATTGTTAAGATTCTTTTATTAGCTAACATTACCCATTCTTTTATCCACATAGTTGTTGCTGCTTGATGATATGTTTTCCATTCCGGTAATCCCATTCCCCCTTGAGTTCTTTTATCCTGCAGATGCATATGTTTTATTCTGGGCTTTTTACCATTCCATATAAAGTTTCGAATCATTTTGTCCAAATCATTATAAAAATTTTCCCCTAACTTGACCGGTGCCGTTTGAAATAGGTAGAGGATTTTTGGCAAAACATTCATTTTAATTACTGCAACTCTTCCCATCAGTGATAATTGTAGTTTTGACCAGGTTTTTAAGTCCTTTTGAGTATTCTGTAACAACTTATCATAGTTGTCTTCTTTTATGGAAGAGCATTTCGCAGACAGCCAGATCCCTAAATACTTAATTTTTTTAGTTACCTTTAATTCCATTGTTTTCTCTAGTTCTCCAATCTGGTTTTGGGGAAAAAAATTTATAATCATTTTTGTTTTTTCCTTGTTTATTTTTAAACCGGCCACACACCCAAAGTTCTCAATGTCCTTCATCAAATTCGGTCCTGAAAGTAAGGGGTCTTCCATGATAAAGACCATATCATCTGCGAAGGCCTGTACTTTATATTGTTCTTTTTTTATGGTCAAGCCCCTAATTTCCTGATTTGATCTTATCCGATTTAAAAGAACCTCTAGTGACATAATAAATAGTAGTGGGGAGAGCGGGCACCCTTGTCTAACACCCTTTCCAATTTGTATCCTCTCCGTTAGTTCCCCGTTGACTATGATATTTGCAGATTGCCATGAATATATAGATATAGCTTCATTTTGTATCCAATCTTAGTCACCACATTTTTAAAAAGTTGTGGAAACTTTGGAAAGACGACAGAGAAGAACAACTAAGATGGTTAAAAGTCTGGAGGGAAAAACACATGAAGAACGGCTGGAAGCTTTATTTTGGAAATTTCATATCTATAATGTTCCTGGAGAAGCTGAGAACCTTTATAAAATGATTAATGTTTGTCACCAGATAAAATGTCTGAATATTTCAAATAGCAATAGCAGTAGACTTATATACCGCTTCATAGGGCTTTCAGCCCTCTCTAAGCGGTTTACAGAGAGTCAGCATATTGCCCCCAACAATCCGGGTCCTCATTTTACCCACCTCGGAAGGATGGAAGGCTGAGTCAACCCTGAGCCGGTGAGATTTGAACCCCTGAACTGCTGATCTAGCAGTAGCCTGCAGTGCTGCATTTAACCACTGCGCCACCTCGGCTCTAAATCTTTCCTGGATATGAAATGATTGAGGTGCATATTATATTTGGCTCATGTGGAAAAAAAAACATGTTTAAAAATGCATACAGAAATATACACCAATCTAGAAGATTGTAAAGTTCGCCTCAATGTATTACAAAAGAACTTAGTTGAGAGACTATAATCTTTACTAATAACCCATGTCTGACTTTAGAAGAGAAATCAGGGCTTATTGAAGCTTCCCTGCAACTCAATGTAGTTATTTATTTTTATTTATATATTTTGTTTGTCAAACATGCACAAGGTAACAGGTATAAGTATGAACAAATGAAAAGGGGGTAAGTAGGACACGGATGGTAGGAACACTGGTGTGCTTATGTACAACCCCTCTTAGGAATGGGGAGAGGTCCAGAGTAGACTGTTGGAGGTTGAAGCCGTGAAGGATTTGATGATGTAACAACAGAGTCAGGTAGAGCATTCCAGGCGTTGAACACTCTGTTGTTGAAGTCGCATTTTCTGCAATCGAGGTTGGAGGGGTTTACCTTGAGTTTGTTTCAATTGTTTGCCCATTTATCTTTTTTTTTATTTTAAATTTTTATTTCCATTCCATTCTATACAATCACATGTTTACTGTGCATAACCGGGGCATATAACATTGAATAATAAACACAGCCCTCACTTATATAGAAAATGCCCTCTACAATACAAGCCCAATATACCTCCTTGGCCCACCATAGACCCTCTTTCAACCCCCTCCAACTTTCATTCTTCCTTCTTACATACCCCTCTACTACCTACTTCCCCCCCCTCTATCACTCCCTCTCTTAATCCAATCCCTCCCTTCCTTCTCTTCCTCCTCTCTCTCTCTCCTCCTCTCTCTCTCACCCTCTCCACTCTCCTTCTTCTTTCACTCAACTCCTCCCTTCGGTGTACTTCTATTCCAATATATTCAGCTTGTTCTATTTTAACACTAACATTAAAAAACCACAGTATACAAGTGGAATCATGTACCTTAGAATTTAACACATATTGTATTTTCCCCCTCCCCCCAAAACCCCACCTCCCTTCCCTCCCCCCGACTTCCCAGAGCCCGTACACGGTATAGCATTTTAACAATCACAGTCTAAAATATCTCAACATTGAGCTCAGCTTCTTACTGTTACCCAAATTTTGAACAGTTTAAGTTATTACTAATGTTAAACATAAACTATCTGGAGTTTCTTAGTCCCACAATGAGCAGTTTACATTGTTTGTATACATTAAACTCAGCTTCTCACCATTACACAAATTTAAACAGTTTGCTTTGTTCTGTCTATTTCCAAATCCATTAATTTTGTTCCCTTTGTGCCTCCTTCCTCTATAACACAATTTAGATACATTTCGAATTTTTCTTTCGATTTCCTCTTCCAACTCTTTTTTTTGCCTTGTATTTGTGTGTGTGTGTGTGTATATATATATATATATATATATATATATATATATATATATACACACACACACACATATATACACATATATACACACCTTCACGCACCTATATATGTATATATATACGTACATATATATGTGGTTTTTTTATTTGTGCTGATAAATAAATAAAGGGAGACTAGTATAGATCTATTTCAAGCTATTTAGCTCTCATCAGCTAGCCATACCCTTACTGGGATTCGAACCTGAGCTGTATTGCATCTTAGGCAAACTTCTTAGCCATCAAGCCACAGGTCTCCTCCTTATCAGCTGAAGCCAGGGAAGAAGGTATATATTAGTGTCACAACCCCTGGTAAGCCCCAATTATGGGAGGAAGCTAACTGCTTCCAACATCTGTCAATCGGCTCGTCACAAGAGTCCATCACGACAGAAACCCAATATTTTTACTGTTGCCTTTTGTTATATTTGTGTTTTTTTATTTGTGCTGATAAATAAATAAAGGGGGGGGGGCACAAATCAGCACAAATTGACAGATGTTGGAAACAGTTAGCTTCCTCCCATAATTGGGGCTTACCAGGGGTTGTGACACTAATATATGTACATATATATACATATATATTTTTATATTCATCAGTACTCCTCTCATATATGCTTTTCTTGTGTCTCCTAGAAATTCCCTAAATATGCCCTTATTCATATTCCGAACATGATATTCAGATAGCAATTTTTACCATCATTAATATACTTTTCATATCAAAATAGCTCCCATTCGACCTCCAAGATCTTCTTACCTGCACTACCCTTCCCAATTCCATCCAAACTGGGCCATGATCCAAAAGAACCCACACCACAATATCCGTCCTCTTCGCCCCAGAAAATAAATCATCAGTAATTTATATAAAAGTTCATAATTATCCATCAAGTCAATATCTTTTCTTCAGTATGCAACTATGTCATTTTTCTTTTGCATGACAGAAGTCACAAAGTATTGACCATGTTCAAGATTGAGGCTGTTTGAAATAGCAAAATATTTTCTTTCTCTTTTATAAAATGTTCGGACATAACTCTTTAATCAATGGCCAATAACTATTAAAGTTGTTGCAGTCTGCCTTATTTCCCCATTCGTCTGGTGGTCGTACCACTAGGTCCTTGTTCTCTGATCCTTTGCCCTACCGGGAGGGAAAGATGATGCTTTCTATCTTGTAGTTGTGTAATTTGTTGTTTATCTTGTCCTTCTCGTTGTCTTTCTCCGGATCCAGATGGTTCAGAATGTCCCACCTTCAGGGTCTTATGATAGAAATCTCGGGCTTCCCATACAGAATTGAGACGATATTTTTGCTCACCAAGTGTAATTATAATACCAAATGGCACATCCCATCTATACTGTATCTGATGGTTTCTGAGTTCTTCCACTAGAAAAGCGTAATCTCTCCTGGCTCTTAACATTTGGGGTGGTATTTCTTTGAAGACAATCAAATCCTGTCCGCCAATTTGTAGCTTGGTATTATAAGACTTTTGTAGTATCCTATTTCTAGACTCTCTTGTAGCAAAATATATGATTACATCTCGAGGAAGCTGTCTCTGTTTTGCCGTCCAAGAATTATGGCGGTAAATTTTTTCAATCTGCCAATCAAAGTTGATTCCCGGTCTTCCCACCAGACGACTGAAGGCCTCTGAGAAAATCTGTTTCAGGTTCTCCTGTTCCCTTTCACGCAGTCCCCTGATTCTTAATGCAAGCTCCATCTTTTTATAATTTATCATAACGATTTGTTTTTCTGTATTTTCAACTTTTTGTTGCATCATTTCAATTTTGGATGTCAAGTTGGTATTGGCTTCCTCCAGAAGCTCTAGCTTATCTTCCATTCCAGCTTTTTCAACTTTTTGTTGCATCACTTCGATTTTGGATGTCAAGTTGATATTGGCTTCCTCCAGAAGCTCTAACTTATCTTTCATTCCAGCTTTTTCAACTTTTTGTTGCGTCACTTCGATTTTGGATGTCAAGTTGGTATTGGCTTCCTCCAGAAACTCTAGCTTATCTTCCATTCCAGCTTTTTCAACTTTTTGTTGCATCACTTCGATTTTGGATGTCAAGTTGGTATTGGCTTCCTCCAGAAGCTCTAGCTTATCTTCCATTCCAGCAACATACTCTGTCAATACAGTTACAAATCCTATCATGTCCTCCTTTGTATTAGCAATCCTAGTGTCAAACTTGTCAGAAAAGTCTGTAATAAGTTGCTTTATCTCCTCTCTGAATTCTCTAAGTGTCTCAAAAAGAAATTCTTTCGTTAGCAAATCTCCAGTAGGGGGCGTAGAAGGTAAAGGCTGCGACTTCATGCCAAATGCATGAGGTGTATTGCTAAAAGAACGTCTCCCCGACTTTGATTTTGGTGCCATTATTTCAAACAATTAGTCAAGTATTACTCGAACTCTGCTGGCCCGTTATGTAACTTGCAAGAGAAGAAAGTGTTGAGTCCCCCCTTTATTTGTTCATAGAGGTTTTTCAAAAGATTTCAAAAAGGAGCATTGTAACAAAGCACATCTCAAAAAATTAGCATTGTAATGAAACAATTCATATTCATCTGTGTTTAAAATATCTCTATATTGACAAGGAGGCTTAACAGCTTTTAAAAATTGATAAGAAAAAGAAAAATAATTTCTTGGTAGGTCTTCAAGGAAACAATGTTAATTAGTCAGAGAATGCTATCAGGCAATACCTTTGATCTTTCTCTCTGTCGGCTGTGCCAGGAAGCTAAAAATATACAAATGCGAAAGCTACAAGATCACCATCTTAGAACCAATTACACAAGGGGATTTTTTTATCACGTTGAAACTGGGATTTTTGGTAGGAGAAAAAAAAATAGAGTTCTCAAGTCCAGTCTCTGCCTGTCTTAATTTCAATAACATAGTTACAAAAATTGTCCAAGGGGGGGGGGGGGTCTCGCCTTGCACTGTAAAAAAAACAGCTGAGATTTTCTGGCCGGAGTACATGACTCAGCCTTTACAAAAATCTCCCCCTCTGTTCGCAGCCAAAAAACAAACAAACTGTGAACTTCAAAGAAGACTCTTGCCAAGTGAGTCGCTCTCTGCTTTTTTCTAGCCTGAAAAAAGAGATATCTAATAGATATTAAATAGATAACAAACCAGGAATCTGGGGGCAGCTCCGTTAAGCTGCCGACGACGGCAAGTCCCTCCCCGGAAGCCATTTGCCCGTGTATCATTGTGGTTGAAGCTGGAACACTCGTTGACAGGTAAGACGTTGTAGCAGAGAATTCTGTGTACTGTTGCTTAGATCACATCGTAGGACGTATTTGAGGTTTTCAATAAAATAAAAAAGCAATTTTGCAGCAAACATCAGATGTGGTAGCCTTTTGATTTGGGCTCTAATAAACAAGTTTATTCTCTATTGCTTTGCATCATTTCGAGAAGTGTTGATTTTATTTTCAAGCCTTTGTTTTACTTAATATACAATAAATTTGTCCTTTCTCCATTAACTGACCGGGGGGATGTAACACAATCCTTTTCTTAATTGAAAAATGCACAAGAAATCTATATTCTCTGAAATGTATTAATCAATGCCCTGTGTGGCTCTTTTATCCCAACAGATATGCAAATCGAGAGACAATTTCCCCTTAAAAGAGCCCAATGGTTTGCCTTTTCAGACAACTCCCACCAACATAAACCTTGTGCTATTTCCAGAATCCTCCAGAATCCTATCAATTTCATCTATTAGCAAAAATGTGGCTAAACCTTCTTTCCATACTTGTAGTCCTCAAAGGTAATTATTGCCACTACATGGATTATTGCTATGTTCTCTTCTTGCATGCAAGATATCTATTTTAAAAAGCTCCTTTCTTTTTAGGAGTCCAATCTCAAGTCCAATTTGTACAGTCTGGAGGGGATTTGAGAAGACCTGGGGAGTCCCTCCGTCTCTCCTGACAAGCCTCTGGATTCACCTTCAGCAGCTATAGCATGCACTGGGTGAGACAGGGTCCAGGGAAAGGACTAGAATGGGTTTCATATATCTATACCGATTCTAGTAGAAAGTTCTACTCTGACAAAGTGAAGGGGCGTTTCACAATCTCGAGGGACAATGCCAGAAGCCAGCTGTATCTGCAAATGAACAGCCTCAAAACCGAAGACACTGGAGTCTATTACTGTGCAGGATACCCAGTGAGAGGAAGTGAATTTGAAGCCAGGCTAGAACCTTCCCCACTTAGAGCAACTCTTCAATTTGATTCAGCCTCAAGTCCTGGATTAGTCACTGAGGATGGATCACCATCTATTGAGAACTTTAGGGCTCTTTTCTTCTGGATGTCCATTTGGAGAGTTTGCTGAGGGAAAATGTGAAATGTGGGGAAAATGGCTTGTCATTTACAGCTTCCCAATGTAGAAGGTGATCTGGTTCTGGGGGAGGTGTGTGGAATCCACCGAATAGACAGTAGCCCTTTAGTGTCATGGTGATAGGAGGGGCGGTTTCACATAAGTTTACCACCGGTTTGTACAGAAAAAAACGTGACCCAACATGCGTGCATACTCGCTTTGCAACCATGCACCCCTTCTGTGCATGCACATTCTTCACACACACACAGCTTGCACACATGAGTGTGGCTTAGAAAATGTGGCTAAATAGGACGACATAGTGCTGGAGCAGGTGCCCGAAGCTTCCCAGTAGCAGACTCCTTATCCTGAGGAAAAAACATTTTATTCATTGACTGTGAATTCTCCTCCTTCACATCCACCAAAGTCTTTCAAAAAAGGATTTACAGTCACAGACCTTATCAGACTTGGAGAGCTGCCAGGCTGATATCTGAAAAACTTGTCCAGTAGTCTCACAGAGTCACGAGCCAATGAAGCAAACTAATTGTCTCCTGCAAACTCCACTCCCCTGGTGCTCCTCTTTTATTTCCTCTGGGAAGAGCTATTCACTGTCCACCTGTGATCTTACTCCCAAGTTGACTCTGAAGGGAGCTGATAACTGGCATACAGCCCTGGCCCATCTCTGTCTCTGACACAGAGCCCTCCTCAGAGCCTTTTCCAGACTCCAGGACTGGCCCATCTTCCTCCCCAACCTCCTCACTGTCTGGATATACTGCAAGCTCCACTAGCCCCTGGTGGGCCACAACAGGCATGCCCACCTGCAGGTCCCCAATACCGGTTCACCAGTCCCAACCAGCTGAATACTCCCACTGGGTAGAAGAGTAGAAATGAATCTTTAGGACAATGTTTCAAAGTATCCAAACTGCCCTACAAATATTGAAGAAACATCTGGAGCTAAAGAATCTCTTTGGAGAGTTAGGAAGGTGCAACCTCTCCTCACGTTTGACCCTGAGGGGCAACGTTGTGGCAGAAAACTCCCTGTCCTATGCACACAATGGTTGTGGGGTAGGGAATAAAACAAGTGTCATTAGATATTGTCTCATTTTGGAGACATGAGCATAGAGTAGGATAGGATAGGATAGGATAGGATAGGATAGGATAGAATAGAATAGAATAGAATAGAATAGAATAGAATAGAATAGAATAGAATAAACAATGTTAGAAGGGACCTTGGAGGACTTCTAGTCCAACCCCCTACTTAGGCAGGAAACCTTATACCATTTCAGACAAATGGTTGACATTAGAAGAAATGGATAGTTGAAAAAAGTTCTTTTTTCGTAATCACAAATAAAGTGTTAATATTGTTCATGGGCTAAAATATGCTGCAGTTTCTCTTTCCACCTATATTATCATTTGTGGTTGTTTTGTATGCAAGGAAACCTAGGAGACCAATGCACGGAAGGATTCTTTGATCCCAATGGTTATGAATTCATTCATTCATTCATTCATTCATTCATTCATTCATTCATTCATTCACTCACTCATTCATTCATTCATACACTCATTCATTCATTCATTTGCTTCTTTGTTTATTTATATCATGTTTTATCGTATATATGTATATGTTGTATATGTTGTTGTTATGCATTATCCATTTTAACATTGTAAGCTACCAAAGAGTTATCTTGTGCTGAGAGGAATAGTAATTAAATTTACAAAATAAAGTAAAGTAAAATAAGGTAAGTTAAGGTAAGGAAAAGTAAAGTAAAAGAAAGTAAAAGAAAATATAAAATAAGTAATTAAATACATTTGTATCCTGCCAAAGAGCCTAGGTGGTGCAGTGGTTAGAGTGGAGTATTGCAGGCTACTTCAGCTGATTGCTAGCTGCAGTTCGGCAGTTCAAATCTCACTGACTCAAGGTTGACTCAGGTTTGTGCTGAGAGAGAATGAGTAGCTCAAGGACTCTCACCTGGCTTTCAGAGCTAAGGCAGGCCTGAACTCAAGGTCTCTTGCTTCCTAGCCTGCTGCCTTAACCACTAGGGCAAACATATCTGGTTGGATAGGCAAATTGAGGCAAAATTTCCTCTTTAAAGGAGCCTCAGTGCTTTCCCTTTTCAGCCTACACAGTTTGTAAAGTTTCCTGAATCTGTTTTTATTCATTGCAGGGACAGAAAATGGTCTTGCGGCAAGACTTCATCTTGGCGTCCCTATTAGTCCACTTTCAAGGTCATCCTTTCTTCTCTAAACAATTTCCTTCCATTTGCTGTTTCATGATCAAAAAATCTATTTGAAATATGTTTTTTTTTAAAGGAGTCCAATCTCAGGTCCAGCTGATGGAGTCTGGAGGGAATGTGAGAAGACTTGGAGAGTCCTTCCACCTCTCCTGCGAAACCTCTTCAGCAACCATTACATGTACGGTCTTCTAGGCCAATCCCTGCTTAGGCAGGAAACCCTAAGCCACTTCAGAAAAATGGTTATCCAACATCTTCTTTAAAAACTTTCAGTGTTGGAGCATTCACAACTTCTGGAGGCAAGATGTTCCAATAATTGATTGTTCTAACTGTCAGGAAATGTCTCCATAGTTCTATGTTGCTTCTCTCTTTGATTATTTAGTTACAGAAAGTTTAATTGGTCTACTGGAAGTGAGAAACAGCTGACAAATCTCCATAGTGATGTGTGGAATCTCAGAACTGATCTTGGAAGAAGAAGTGGGGACTCTGTTTAGCGAATCTCAGAGCAGTATTGAATTAGAATAAAATAACAGAGTTGGAAGAGACCTTGGAGGTCTTCTAGTCCAATTCTCTGCTTAGGCAGGAAGCCCTACACCCTTTCAGACAAATGGTTATCCAACATCTTCTTAAAGATTTCCAGTGTTGGATCATTCACAATTTCTGGAGGCAAGTGGTTCCACTGATTAAGGAAATTTGTCCTTAGCTCTAGGTTGCTTCTCTCCTTGATTAGTTTCCACCATTGCTTCTTGTCCTGCCCTCAGGTGCTTTGGAGAATAGATTGACTCCCTCTTCTTTGTGGCAGCCCCTGAGATATTGGAAAATTGCTATCATGTCTCCCTTAGTCCCCCTTTTCATTAAACTAAACTTACCTAGTTTCTGGAACCCTTCTTCATATGGTTTAGCCTCCAGTCTCCTAATCAACTTTGTTGCTCTTCCCAACAGAAATATTAGAGGTAGAAATATGGATTGATGTCCCAGGCTACAAGAAGGACTCCAAGTCCAGGCTTAGGTAGGTAAACTGGCCAAGTTCTACACCACAATCTTGTGAGGTGGGTTGGGCTGAGAGAGAGAATAACCAACTCAAAGTCACCCTGCCAGTTAACTTTTTCTGCACTTTCCCAAATAATTTTCCTATCCATTTAGAAGGGATGTCTTAACAGTATTATGACCCCTCGAACCGTCGAACTCCAAATCTTCCTCATTGAAAAGCTCAGTGTCTTAGCCACTGAGCCACCCTTAAAATTAAACATATATTTATTTTTTGGCACTTCCAACAAAATCTCTGTTGAAACATTAAATATATGCTGGCCACAAAAATTAATTGACATGATAAACATTCGAACAATACATGAGACTTGAAAAACACAATAATGCTCAGTAAGCCATACAGTTGATGTACTTATATGATACAAGATGCATTGAAGGGTTAATGTACACAGATTAGTATGGGGCCCCTATGCTTGGGGGGCCTCAGGCAACCGCCCATCAGGCCCCTCAGTTAAGGCAGTCCTGAGTATCCTGGCATAAGACAGGAAATGAAGCATGAGAATGATGTTTATAAATATCCAAACTGCCACACAGATATTGAGGAAACATCTGGACCTAAAGAATCTCCTCAGAGAATTAGGAGGATTGTGTCCTCTCCTCACTTTGGACACCAGGGGGCAATGTTGTCACACCAAACTCCATGGACTATGGGGGTGGGGTAGAGAACAAAACAAGCATTTTTAGATATTGCTTCATTTTGAAAATGTGACAATTTTTTTATTTTATTTTTTGTCATAGTTCACTGAATGTTCTCTCAAGAGAATTTCACATCTCAGGGGCCCTTTGGTCTAGACCACAAAACTGAGGATTTTAATAAAATTGTTGGTGTTTTTCAGGAGGGAAACTGCCTGGAATGTGTAAGAGTATTTCAAATTTCCATGCAGAGACATCACCCTGCCAACAAAAGTGTGTATAGTCAAGGCTATAGTTTACAATATTGTTGTCCAATTAATGGACTATGCAGCTATTCTGTCTGTAATAGCGTAGCCGAAATAGTATGTCTGTGGCTAAGGGTTAATCAATGCCCCTTGTGACTCTTTTATCCCAACAGATATGCAAATCAAGACACAATTTCCCCTTTAAAGAAGCCCACTTTACTTTTAAGACAACACCCACCCACATAAACCTTGCGCTATTTCCAGAATCCTCTCCTATCAATTTCATCTATTCATTACAGGGAGCAAAAATGTGGCTAAACCTTCTGTCCATACTTGTAGTCCTCAAAGGTAATTATTGCCACTATGTATATTATTTAATGTTCTGCTCTTGCATACAAGATAACTATTTAAAAAGCTCCTTTCTTTTCAGGAGTCCAATCTCAGGTCCAGTTGGTGGAGTCTGGAGGGGATGTGAGAAGACCTGGGGAGTCCCTCCGTCTCTCCTGCCAAGCCTCTGGATTCACCTTCAGCAGCTTCTACATGCACTGGGTGAGACAGGCTCCAGGGAAAGGACTTGAATGGGTGTCATGGATAAGCGATGGTTCTGGTACTATTAGATACTCTGACAAAGTGAAGGGACGCTTCACCATCTCCAGGGACGATGCCAAAAGCCAGCTGTATCTGCAAATGAACAGCCTCAAAACTGAAGACACAGGAGTCTATTACTGTGCAAGAGACACAGTGAGAGGAAGTGAATCTGAAGCCAAACAAAAACCTTCCTTTCTTCACTCTTGAAATTTATGGAGCCCCAGGTCCTAGATTACTCAATGGAAGTAATCCATTTACTCTCCAGAGGGTAGAGAAGAGCAATAAGATGATTGACATGTGGAGGCTAAAACGTACAAAAAACAGTTGCAGGACTTGTGTATGGTTATCTAATGAAAAAAAGGACTAGGGGCAGTGGATGAATTCAAAATTTGTACTATTGGTTTTGTGGGCTTGGAGTGTTGGGCATGAGAGGGGAAGGATACTGCAAAATACCCATTCCTACCCCACTCTAGGGCCAAATAGCGGTGGTATTTGCTGGTTCTCCGACTATTCAAAATTTCGCTACTCCTTCTCCAAAACCTGTCAGAATCTGCTGAATTTCACACCTGACTTTGGACAAAGGGGACGAGGGCAATGAGCCACATGAAATCCCATTGCCTATACACCAGAGGGGGGAGGAGGGAGGGAGGTAATACTTCAATTATCAATGGCTCTTTCTCCACTTAACTTACAGGGAAGAGAAATGGACTGGAATGTTAATTACGAAATGGACATACAAGTTAGGTTCACTGAAATGTGCTAGGCAATGCCATAAGGCAGGGGTGTCAAACTTGATTTCATTGAGGGCCAAATCAGGGTTGTGTTTGACCTCGGGGGGTGGGGCTGGGGTGTGTTTTGCCAGGATGGGCGTGGCCAGCTGAATGTCACTCTTGTGGGGTGTCTGTGGAGGCCCGAATACTCTGCCAGCCAAAAAGGGGATTCCAAGCTCCACCTTTGGCTGCAACGGCCTCTTGCAACCCTCTGCCAGCAAAAATGGAGCTTGCAAGGGCCACGTGCGGTCTTCCCAAACTCCACTGTTGCAGGCTTTCAAACCACGGGACAGTCCTTCGCTGTTTCCAGAGTGGCCCTGCAGGCTAAGTGTAAGCACATTGTGGGACCGATCAGCCCCCCTGGGCCTTGAGTTTGACTCTCCTTCCCTGAGGGGTTCTTTTATCCCAACCGATATGTAAATAGAGGATCAGTTTCCCCTTTAAAGAAACCCCATACTTTCCCTCTTCAAATAACACCCACCAACACAAACCTTACACTATTTCATGAATCCTCTCTTTTCACTTTCTTCTACTCATTGCAGGGAATACAAATGTGGCTAAACCATGTGTTCTTACTAAGAGATCATTATTTCAACTACCTGTATTTTTCAAAGTATAAGACACACATTTTCCCCCAAAAAAGAAGGTGAAAATCTGGGTGCGTCTTATACACTGAATGCAGCATTTTTGGCCCATTTTCGCAAAAGAGCAACTAAGATTGTTAAAAGTCTGGAAGGTAAAACACATGAAGAACAGTTGGAAGCCTTATTTCCAAAATTTCACTTCTGTAATACTCAGAGAGAAGCTGAGAATCTTTATAAAATGTTATATCATTAACATTTGTCACCAGAGAAAATGTCTACGTATTTCAAATCTTTGCTAGATATGAAAACATTGAGGAACATATTATATTTGGCTGATATGATTTTTAAAAAAATAAATTGCATACAAATATATACGCCAATAAAGAAGATTGTAAAGTAATACATTGTCTCAATGTGTTAAAAAAGAACTTGATTTCTCAAGCAGAGATGGGTTTCACATAATTTAATTACCGGTTCGCCGCACACCGAAAATGTCCCTGCACGCCTTTTGCGCATGCACTTTGCTCCCATGTGAAGCTTGCACACATGCATGTGCCTTAGAAAACATAGCTAAATAGAACGGCATAGCGCCGGGTCAGGTGGGTGGGCCAACCTACAGGTTGCCACTACAGGTTCTCCAGAACCGATTCGAACCGTTTGAAAACCTCCACTGTTCTTGAGAGACTATCATCCTGACTAATAAGCCAGGACTGAGTTTACAACAGAAAATCAGAGCATATTGAAGCTTCCCTGCAATTTAAGGTAAGTGCTGGACTTTTGATGTCCTCTCTAATAAATTAGTTTATTCTCTATTACCATGCATCCATTTAATATGTGTTGGATTTTCCAAGCCTTCCTTTTATTTAACGTACAATCAACCTGTCCTTTATCCCATAGACTCATAGGGGGAAAAATGTGTCCCAAAATGCATGTGCAACTTATATTCAGTGAAATGTATTAATCAATGCCCTGTGTGACACTTTTATCCCAACAGATATGCAAATCGAGAAACAATTTCCCCTTTAAAGGAGCCCAATGGTTTGCCATTTCAAACAACTCCCACCACCACAAATCTTGTGCTATTTCCAGAATCCTCTCCTATCAACTTTATCTATTCATTTCCTGGAACCAAAATGTGGTTAAACCTTCTGTCCATACATGTAGTCCTCAAAGGTAATTATTGCCACTACATAGTTCCTTTCTGTGTTCTCCTGCATGCCAGAGATCTATTTAAAAAGCTCCTTTCTTTTTAGGAATCCAATCTCAAGTACAGTTGGTGGAATCTGAAGGAGATGTGAGAAGACCTGGGGAATCCCTCCATCTCTCCTGCCAAGCCTCTGGATTCACCTTCAGCAGCTATGAGATGCACTGGGTGAGACAGCCTCCTGGGAAAGGACTGGAGTGCTTGGCATACATAAATTCTGGTTCTACACTTACTAATCCGACAAAGTCAAGGGACGCTTTACCATCTCCAGGGACGATGCCAAAAGCCAGCTGTATCTGCAAATGAACAGCCTCAAAACCGAACACACGGGAGTCTATTACTGTACAAGATACACAGTGAGAGGAAGTGAATCTGAAGCCAAGCAAAAACCTTCCTTTCTTCACTCTTCACCTTTATGGAGCCCCACGTCCTGGATTAGTCAATGAGGATGGATCACAGTCTACTGAGAGCTTCAGGAAGGACTCTTTCATTCTAGATATCACAGAGTTTTCTGTAAGAAAAATGAAAAAAAATGCTAAGTTCATCAGTCTGTTTAAAAACCAGCGCAACCCTTGGCTGCATTAACAGAGCGATAGAAGCAACGTTATATGAAGTATCACTTAAGGATGTGAATCTGAAACCAGACAAAAACTTTCTCTATCTCTGAGTATCTCTAAAATTTGGGAAGGACTAAATAAATCTATATCAATTAAGTTCAATTTATTACAGTCAGAGGCCAGAGACCAGAACAAATAAAAATGCTCAGTAAATTGAAAATTGAAAATTCCAGGATAAAATAAATAAATAACAACTAAAATCTATGATATAATCCGGTCTGTCAATTATACATGGTCTATCTATACTAACATTATAATCCATAAACTGCGAGAACCCGTCAGTTTAATACTAAAAGGGAAAGGGATAAGCAGTGCAATGGCTTTCCCACATTTGTTCTATAAAACAACTTATGGTGGATTAGACATGTGATGAACTGGGTGAGACAGGACTGCCATCCGTCAAAAAGGTTTACGGTCTCCTGCTTGAACTGGGTGTTGGACGAGGTGACTTACAAGGTTCCTTCCAACTCTGTTAATCTGTATCTCCAGGGACGATGCCAAAACCCAGCTGTATTTGCAAATGAATAGCCTCAAAACTGAAGACACAGCAGTCGATTACTGTGAAAGAGACACAGTGAGAGGAAGTGTAACCAAACATTGAACCTGTGCCAAAGAAGAACCTTCCTTTCTTCAAAAAAATCTCTTCTTCAACTTGACTGAGTCACAGATCAGTCAATGGAGATTGATGACTGTCTAATGAGAATTTCAGGCCATCTTGTTCTAGGTATCAAAGGGTTTGCTGTTACAAATGTAAAAATTCCAAGACAACTTCCCTGTTTGCCAGTTGATTTGGCTTCCCTGGAATGAAATATAGTTTTTTTTTTAGCCTCAGGGCAGAAGGATGGAATGAAACTAATGGACAATCCTTCTCAATATCCAAACCGGCACACAAACATCGGAGAAATAGCTGCTGTGATAGAATCTCCTTGGAGATTCAAAAAGAGGTGTCTTCTACTTAATTTTGACTCTGCGGGCAATATTGTCATAAAATCCAACTGCCTTTTGCACCTGGAGAAGTTGTGAGATGGAATAAAACATGTATCATTGTATATTTTCTAATCACAGGATAACAAAGTTGGAAGAGACCTTGGAGGTCTTCTAGTCCAATCACCAGCTTAAGCAGGAGGCACCATACCTCTGATGATGAACCTATGGCATGTGTGCCACAAATAACATGCGAAGCCATATCTGCCAGCACACAAGCCGTCAGGTCCAGGTTGAATGTGCATGCCAACCATCTGATTTTTGGCCTTCTGGAAGGCCGTGGAAGGCCATTTTCACTGTCCTCAGGCTTTAGGAAATCCTCCAGAACCTGGGGAAGAAAAATGGGTCCAATAGGCCAACCGCCTCAGTGGTTAAGACACTGACCTTGTCAATCAGAAAGGTTGGCAGTTCGGCGGTTCGAATCCCTAGCCATACATAGTGGAGTAAGCTGCACTATGCACATATTGGCTGCACGTATTGGTGAATTATTCCTGAGAAGAGAGTGGAGTGCCATTTGTCAGAAATGGTGTTGGGTCTCCTGTTCAGACAAGGGGTGGACTAGATGACCCACAAGGACCCTTCCAAGTCTGTTAATCTATTTAAGATTGTATAAAAAAAAGAATTGATCAAAACTACACACAAAACAGCAACATGTGGAATTTTCTGCTGCCAGAGTCATTGGTTGTGATGGGAGGCTATAGATGTTTAATTAAGAAATAAAAACTATACTGAAAAGATCTTGGTCTGCATTCAGTTCATCTGAGTTTCTTAAAAAGGGCATAAAAAGGTCAAGGTTCCCCTTGAAGTCAATATGAGCTTCTCTCAAAACAGGGTGAGACATTCTCCTGGGAAAGGACTGGAATGGGTAGCCGGCATAAGTACAGGCTCATATCCTTCCACTTACTACCCAAATAAAGTCAAGGGCCGCTTCACCATCTCCAGGGATGATTCCCGCAGCCAGTTGTATCTGCAAATGAACAATCTCAAACTGGAGGACACAGCTGCCTATTACTGCTCAACTTGCACAGTGAGATGAAGTGAATCTGATGCTGAGCAAAAACCTTCTCATCAGGGCAGCTCTGAAAATTGAGTTAGAATAGAGTAGAATAGAATAGAGTTGAGTGGAGTAGAATAGAATAGAATAGAATAGAATAGAATAACAGAGTTGGAAGGGAGGTCTTCTAGTCCAATCCCTGCTTAGGCTGGAAACCTTACACCACATCAGAGAAATGGTTATCCAACACCTTCTTAAAAAAAACTTCCAGTGTTGGAGCATTCACAACTTCTGGAGACAAGATGTTCCAATAATTGATTATTCTAACTGTCAGGAAATTTCTCCATAGTCCTATGTTGCTTCTCTCTTTGATTATTTAGTTAGAGAAAGTTTAATTGGTCTGCTGGAAGTGAGAAACAGCTGACAAATCTCCATAGTGATATGTGGAATCTCAGAACTGATCTTGGAAGAAGAAGTGGGGACTCTGTTTAGCTAATCTCAGAGCAATATTGAATTAAAATAACAGAGTTGGAAGAGACCTTGGAGGTCTTCTAGTCCAACTCTCTGCTTAGGCAGGAAGCCCTACACCCTTTCAGACAAATGGTTATCCAACATCTTCTTAAAGATTTCCAGTGTTGGATCATTCACAATTTCTGGAGGCAAGTGGTTCCACTGATTAAGGAAATTTCTCCTTAGCTCTAGGTTGCTTGTCTCCTTGATAGGTTTCCACCCATTGCTTCTTGTCCTGCCCTCAGGTGCTTTGGAGAATAGATTGACTCCCTCTTCATTGTGGAAACCCCTGAGATATTGGAAGATTGCTATCTTGTCTCCCTTAGTCCTCCTTATCATTAAACAAGACTTACCTAGTTTCTGCAACCCTTCTTCATATGGTTTAGCCTCCAGTCCCCTAATCAACTTTGTTGCTCTTCCCAACAGAAATACTAGAGGTAGAAATATGGATTGTTGTCCCAGGCTGCAAGAGGGACTCCATGTCCCACCTTAGGCAGGTAAACTGGCCAGGTTCTACACCACAATCTTGTGAGGTGGGTTGGGCTGAGAGAGAGAATAACCAACTCAAAGTCACCCTGCCAGTTAACTTTTTCTGCTCTTTCCCAAATGCTTTCCTATCCATTTAGCAGGGATGTCTTAACAGTATTATGACCCCGAACCACTGAACTCCAAATCTTCCTCATTGAAAAGCTCAGTCTCTTAGCCACTGAGCCACCCTTAAAATTAAACATATATTTATTTTTTTGGCACTTCCAACAAAATTGTTGTTGAAACATTAAATATATGCTGGCCACAAGAATTAATCAACATGATAAACATTTGAACAATACACGAGACTTGAAAAACACAATAATACTCAACAAGCCATACAGTTGATGTACTTATATGATACAAGATGCTTCAAAGGATTAACATACACAGATTAGTATGGGGCCCCTATGCTTGTGGGGCCACAGGCAACAGCCTATCAGGCCCCTGAATTAAGGCAGCCCTGAGTATACTGGCATAAGATAGGAAATGAAACATGAGGATGATCTTTCTAAATATCCAAACTGCCATACAGATATTGAGGAAGCATCTGGACCTAAAGAATTTCCTCAGAGAATTTGGATGATTGTGTCCTCTCCTCACTTTGGACACCAGGGGGCAATGTTGTCACACCAAACTCCATGGACTATGAGGGTGGGGTAGAGAATAAAACAAGTATTTTGAGATATTGCTTCATTTTGAAAACATGACAATTTTTTATTTTATTTTTTGTCATAGTTCACTGAATGTTCTCTCAAGAGAATTTCCCATCTCAGGAGCCCTTTGATCTTGACCACAAAGCTGAGGATTTTAATAAAATTGTTGGTGTTTTTCAGGAGGGAAACTGCCTGGAATGTTTAAGGGGATTTCAAATTTCCATGCAGCGACATTACCCTGCCAACAAAAGTGTGTATAGTCAAGGCTATAGTTTACAATATTGTTGTCCAATTAATGGACTATGCACCTAGAGTGGTCATTCTGTCTGTAATAGCCGGAATAGTATGCCTATGGTTAAGGGTTAATCAATGCCCTGTGTGAGACTTTTATCCCAACAGATATGCAAACCAAGAGACAATTTCCCCTTTAAAGAAGCCCAATTCACCTTTAAGACAACACCCACCAACATAAACCTTGAACTATTTCCAGAATCCTCTCCTTTCATTTTCATCTATTCATTACAGGGAGCAAAAATGTGGCTAAACCTTCTGTCCATACTTGTAGTCCTCAAAGGTAATTATTGCCACTATATATATATATTATTTAATGTTCCGCTCTTGCATACAAGAGATCTATTTAAAAAGCTCCTTTCTTTTTAGGAGTCCAATCTCAAGTCCAGTTGGTGGAGTCTGGAGGGGATGTGAGAAGACCTGGAGATTCCCTCCATCTCTCCTGCCAAGCCTCTGGATTCATCTTCAGCGGCTATGATATGTTCTGGGTGAGACAGGCTCCAGGGAAAGGCCTGGAATGGGTGTCATGGATAACCACTGGTTCTAGCACTTACTACTCTGACAAAGTCAAGGGACGCTTCACCATCTCCAGGGACAATGCCAAAAGCCAGCTGTATCTGCAAATGAACAACCTCAAAACCGAAGACACAGGAGTCTATTACTGTGCAAGACACACAGTGAGAGGAAGTGAATCTGACGCTGAGCAAAAACCTTCTCATCAGAGCAGCTCTGAAAATTGCATTAGAATAGAGTAGAGTAGAATAAAATAGAGTAGAGTAGAGTAGAGTAGAATAGAATAGAATAGAATAGAATAACAGAGTTGGAAGGGACCTTGGAGGTCTTCTTGTCCAATCCCTGCTTTGGCAGGAAACCCTACGCCACTTCAGACAAATGGTTATCCAACATCTTCTTAAAAAACTTCTAGTGTTGGAGCATTCACAACTCCTGGAGGCAAGATATTCCAATGATTGATTGTTCTAACTGTCAAGAAATTTCTCCATAGTTCTATTTTGCTTCTCTCTTTGATTATTTAGATACAGAAAGTTTAATTGGTCTACTGGAAGTGAGAATCCTTGATTAAAATGAAAACAAAATGAAAGGATTTTTTTTCATGGAGTTATGACTATGAGTGTTATTATTATTATTTTGAGTTTTATGGCAGCAGGTATTGGCGAATTATTCCTGAGAAGAGAGTGGAGTGACATTTGTCAGAAATCTTGTTGGGTCTCCTTCAGGAAATGAAAGATGAGGATGATCTTTCTAAATATCCAAACTGCCACACAGATATTGAGGAAACATCTGCACCTAAAGAATCTCCTCAGAGGATTAGGAAGATTGTGTCCTCTCCTCACTTTGAACACCAGGGGGCAATGTTGTCACACCAAACTCCATGGCCTATGCACCCGGTGGGGGTGGGGTAGAGAATAAAACAAGCATTGTTAGATATTGTCTCATTCTGGAAACATGCCAATTTTTTTTGTCATAGTTCACTGAATGTTCTCTCAAAAAAAATTCTCCTGAGTCTCTGATCTCGACCACAAAGCTGAGGATTTTAATAAAAATGTTGGTGTTTTTCAAGAGGGAAACTTCCTGGAATCGGTGAGGGTATTTCAAATTTCAAAGCAGAGACATCACTCTGCCAATAAAAATGTTTATTTTCAAGGCTATGGTTTTCCCAGTTGCTGGGTATGACTGTGAAATTTGGACCATAAGAAAGGCTAAATTGAGGCCTTTGAACTATGGAGCTGGATAAGACTCCTGGAAGTCCCTTGGACCGCAAGGCAAACAAACTGGTCAGTCCTAGAGGAGATCAACCCTGACTGCCCTTTAGAAGACCAGATCCTGAAGATGAGACTCAAATACTGAGAAGAGTCTCCTGGCAGGAAATATTGAGAGCAAAAAAAGAAGGGGATGACAGAGAATGAGGGGGTTGGATGGAGTCAATGAAGCATTCAGCGTGAGCTTGAATGGACTCCAGACGCTGGTAGAGGACAGGAAGTCCTGGAGGAATGTTGTCCATGGGGTCACAATGGGTCGGACACAACTTTGCAACTAACAAAAACAAATTTCAAATCTTTGATTAAAATGCAAACAGGTTTTTTTTTGCATTTTTTTCGTGGAGTTATTACTAAGAGTATTATTATTATTGTACAATTGTATCACAGCGGCCAGTTGTTTCGCCGGATTTGGCATTGGTTACTAGTCGGGCCCCACCCAGGGGCCTAGGACATTGTAACGTATTTTCGTAATATGCGTGCAGATCCAAGCTGTGCGGCTTTTTGCATTTGACTGATGGTGATTTTGTCAATTTTTAACTGTTTTAAATGTAATTCCAGTGCTTTTGGAATAGCACCCAGTGTGCCAATTACCACTGGAATTACCACTGCTGGTTTGTGCCATAGTCGTTGAATTTCGATTTTTAAGTCCTGGTATCTTGCGATTTTTTCATGTTCCTTCTCGGCGACCCTGCTATCACCTGGTATTGCGATGTCTATGATTGTGACCTTATTTTTCTCAACCAGTGTGATGTCTGGTGTATTATGCGCCAGTATTTTGTCGGTTTGTATACGGAAATCCCACAAGATCTTGACCATCTGATTTTCGGTGACTTTTTCAGGCTGATGTTCCCACCAGTTTGTTGCTGTTTTAATATAATAATTTTTGCACAAATTCCAATGGATCATTTGTGCTACTGAATTGTGCCGCAATTTATAATCAGTCTGCGCGATTTTTTTACAGCAGCTGAGTATGTGATCAACAGTTTCGTCAGCTTCTTTGCAAAGTCTGCATTTGGCATCATCAGAGGATTTTTCGATTTTGGCCTTAATGGCATTTGTGCGGATAGCTTGTTCTTGCGCAGCCAGGATTAGTGACTCTGTTTCTTTCTTTAATGTACCTGTTTTTAACCATAACCAAGTTTGTTCACTGTCCACTTTATCTTTTATTTTTTCCAGAAATTGACCATGCAGTGCTTTGTTCTGCCAACTCTCCATTCTTGATTTTATCACATCTTTCCTGTATTGTTGTTTTGTCTGTTGGGCCTTCAGTAGATTTTTGTTCTTTACTTCGATTAATAGATGTTCTTGAGTGTCTTTTAAATAATCAGCCAGTGCATGTTTTTCTTCTTCAACTGTTTGCTTCACTTGTAATAATCCTCTGCCACCTGATTTTCGGGGCAGGTACAGTCTATCAGTATCACCACGTGGATGTAAACTGTAGTGCATTGTCATTAGTTTCCTGGTTTTTCGGTCCAAAAGGTCCAAATCAGCTTGTGTCCAGTTAACTATACCAGCTGTGTATCTTATAACTGGTATTGCCCAGGTATTTATGGCCTTGATTGTATTTCCACCATTCAATTTAGATTTCAAAATTTTCCTAACTCTGTTGGTGTACTCTCGCCTGACAATAGTTTTTACTTCTCCATGCTTGATGTTATCCAACTGCAGAATGCCTAAGTATTTGTAGGCTTCATTTTCTTTGCATTTAATTAATTGGCTATTGGGCATTTCAATTCCCTCACATGCAGTGATTTTGCCCCTTTTTATGGATACAGTGGCACATTTTTCCATGCCAAACTGCATTGAAATATCGGTGCTGAATACTCGGACTGTGTTTGTCAATGATTGGATTTCTATTTCTGACTTTCCATAGAGTTTCAAATCATCCATATATAGTAAATGTGAAATTTTTTCAGCTTCTTTGGCTGTTTGGTAGCCTAATTTCATTTTTTTTAAGATTACTGATAGTGGGATCATTGCGATGATGAAGAGAAGAGGTGAAAGTGAATCACCCTGGAAAATTCCTCGCTTGATATTAACCATTCCATAGCTCTCATTCCCTACTGCCAACTCAGTTCTCCATTGTTTCATTGCCTTTTCAGTAAAGGATGTAATATTTTTGCTAATGCCAGTTGTTTCTAAGCATTTTATGATCCAACTATGTGGCAGTGAGTCAAATGCCTTTTTGTAATCAATCCAGACCATATTCAAGTTCGTTTTTCTGTTCTTACAATTTTCTAATATCATTTTATCAATTAGAAGCTGATCTTTTGTGCCCCTGCTCCTTCTTTTGTTGCCTTTTTGCTCTACTGGCAAGATGTTGTTTGTTTCCAAATAATCCATCATGTTATCTGCAATAATGCCTGTGAGTAATTTGAAGGTTGTTGGTAAGCATGTTATTGGTCTATAGTTTTCAGGTGTTGTTCCTCTAGTTGGATCTTTCTGAATCAAGTATGTTTTTCCAGTTGTCAACCATTCATCAATTTGGCCCTTTTGTAAAATTTCATTCAGTTGCCTGGCCAATATTGCATGTAAACTGGTCAGATATTTGAGCCAGAAACCATGTAATTGGTCCTTTCCAGGTGATGTCCAATTCTTTACCTTTTTAACTCGATTTTTGATCATCTCAGTTGTTATTTCTAATACTTGCATTTGTTTGTTGCCAATGCTTTTCTCAAAGTCATGTATCCACTTTGCTTCCTTGTTGTAGTCCTTTGCATTTTCCCACAATTCTTTCCAGAATTCAACTGTGGCCTGCTTTTCTGGTTTTTCACTTTTGGTGTCACCATTCACATTAAGACTTTGATAAAAAGGCCATTGGTCTGATCAAAATTGCTGATTTTGTTTATATTGGATGATTCGTGCCTCATATCTTTCAATTTTTCTAGCTGTTGCTGTTATCTGCTGTTTTACAATCTCTACAGCTTCATTGATGTTTCTTGTATCCAATCTATATCTTCTGATTAGCCGATCTATGATTTTGTTGTTTTTAAGCCGTTGCTCATGCATGTTCTTTAAGTTACTAGCATCTGCCCTTAATTTTTTGATTTTTTGTTCTAGACGGATTTTCCACTTGGGCTTTGATGCTTTTTCTGTTGTGTGACTAGGTATTTTAATTTTAATGCCTAGTTCATTAGTGACTATTACAGCTGCGCTGTACATTAACTGGTTTGTTTCCAAGATGGATCCCGGTTCAATTGTTGAAAACACTGCATTAACCATTTTCATGATAGGGGCCAAAATTTTCTTAGGCACAGTTTTTAGTGATGGTAAACGTTGCCTTTCCTCATTAAGCAGAAAATGCTCCATGATCTTATCTTTCAATTCTTTTTGTTTTTGAGTTAGTTCATCAGTTGGTTCAGTGATAACTGGTTCTAGTGGTGGTGATGTTATTTCCTCCCTGAGAGCTTCTTCTGGGAGTTCTACTATAGTGTCTTTAGTTGTGTCTTGAATATCAGTTATTTCCGCTTGTGATATTGTTTTTTGGGTTTTGCAATTTGCCTGAATTTCCTCATGTTCAACTTCACTAAACACTTTATTCCGTATAATAAATCGCCTTTGATCTGCTAGTCGTTGTTCACTAACATTTGAATCTGGATATTGTTGTTTCCATAATTCATACATTCGCTTTAAATATCCTCTTTTTTCTGGCTCTGAGTTGTAGTAACAGGCCATTATGGCACGGTTTTCATCTGCACTATATTTTTGTCGTTTTGTTGGCTGGTCCACTTGTAGCCCACTTGTCGACGGATGTCCAGGGACCCCAACATCCGCCGCGGCCCTTGTTAACCCGCGCGACGACCGATGCGGTATGGAATTCTTATTCGTTTTTTCCACCATATTGTATGGGTTGGCGGGGGGTTTTTTACGGGACCAGATGCCAACCTGATCCCAACCTTCCTCCTTTCTCATCCGGGCTTGGGACCGGCAATGGCGGAGTTTTGGGACCGGCAATGGCGGAGTTATTATTATTATTATTATTATTATTATTATTATTATTATTTTGATTTTTAATGGTTATCCATATTGGCGAATGAATCGTGAGAGGAGATTGGACTGCCATTTGTCACCAATGGTGCTGGGCCTCCTGCTAAGGTGTTGGGTGAACTAGATGACCTACAAAGTCTCTTCCAAGTCTGTTAATCTGTCTAATAAAACATTTGATCAAAACACCATAAAGAATAGCAAAATATGACTTGTCTATGGCACAGAGTTGTTGATTGTGATGGGAGGCTATAAATATTTAATTAAGAAATAAAAACCATAATGAAAATACCTTGGTCTGCATGCAGTTTATCTGGATTTCTAAAAAAGGGCATAAAAAGTTTAGATTCCCCTTGCAGTGAATATGAGCTTCTCTCAAAACAAATCCTAGTTAAGGAAACAAAGCTTCTTAAACTTAAGTTCTTACTAGGAGTCATCAGACATCATTATTTCAACTACCTGTATTTTCCCAAGTATAACACCTACATTTTCCCCCCAATAAGAAGATGAAAATGGAAAGAGGGCAGAGAAGAGTAATAAGATGACTGGCGTCTGGAGGCTGAAACATACAAAGAAAAATTACAGGATTTGTGTAAGGCTAATCTAATGAAAAGAAGAACTAGGGGTGACATTATTTTGCATAAAACAAAATCAAGGTTAAGGGGGCAATCTTACAGTAAACATCAGATGTGCTAGCCTTTTAATATATTCCCTAATAAATTATAGCCACATGGTGGCCCAGTGGCTAAGACGCTGAGCTTGTTGATCAATAAGGTCAGCAGTTCGGCGGTTCTAATCCCTACGGCCGTATAACAGAGTGAGCTCCTGCTACTTGTCCAAGCTTCTTCCAGTGTAGCACTTCGAAATCAGGTAAAAATGCAAGTCGAAAAATAGGGACCACCTTTGGTGGGAAGGTAACAGTGTCCAGTGCGCCTTCGGCTTTTAGTCATTCCAGCCACATTTGAAACGGACATGAGCGCACACACACACACACACACACACAAACACACACAAGTCAGTAATGACTGGCAGATATATACACTGCATGTAGGGACCAAAGTGGTCCCTATTTTTCTACTTGCATTTTTACGAGCTTTCGAACTGCTAAGTTGGCAGAAGCTGGGACAATCAATGGGAGCTCACCCCATTACAGGGGGTTAGGGATTTGAACCACCAATCTGATGACCTTTCTCATCGACAAGCTCAGCATCTTAGCCACTGAGCCACCTAGTCCCTTAAAATTGAATATATATTTATTTCATTGGTACTTACAACAAAATTGGTGTTGAAACATTAAAAACATGCTGGGCCTCAACAATTAATCAACATGATAAACATTTGAACAATACACGATGCTTGAAAAACACAATAATACTCAGTAAGGCATACAGTTGATGTACTTATATGATACAGGATGCACCGAAGGGTTAACCTACACAGATTAGTATGGGGCCCCTATGCTTGTGGGGCCGCAGGCAACAGCCCATCAGGCCCCTGAATTAAGGCAGCCTGAGTATCCTGGCATAAGACAGGAAATCCGTCTTATGTCCCTCCGTCTCTCCTGCCAAGCCTCTGGATTCACCTTCAGCAGCTATCACATGAACTGGATGAGACAGGCTCCAGGGAAAGGACTGGAATTGGTTTCATACATCTATGCTGATTCTAGTGGAAAGTTCTATTCAGACAAAGTGAAGGGCCACTTCACCATCTCCAGGGACAATGCCAAAAGCCAGCTGTATCTGCAAATGAACAGCCTCAAAACCGAAGACACAGGAGTCTATTTCTGTGCAGGAGACACAGTGAGAGGAAGTGAATGTGAAGCCAAGCAAAAACCTTCCTTTCTTCACTCTTCAACTTTATGGAGTCCCACGTCCGGGATTTGTCAATGAGGATTGATTACAGTCTACTGAGGGCTTCAGGAAGGGCTATTATGTTCTTGACCTCACAAAGTTTGCTGTAAGAAAAATGAAAAAGGCCAAGTTCATCAGCCTGTTTAAAAGCCAGTGCAACCTTAAGATGGAACAAATATTCCAAAATTCAAGGCAAAACCACATAAATGGCATTCCATTGTCTATTTAAAATATCATCCAACAACATACTATCTTTGTGAAACCTTTTAAATAAAAATTAATTATGTTTGATAACAAAGTTTCTAAACCTCCTTTCTTAATCACTGAGAATCTTTTTAAAATGATATATCATTAATGTTTGTCACCAGATAAAATGCCTGAGTATTTCAAATCTTTGCTGGATATGGAAACATCGAAGCACATATTATATTTGGCTGATATGAAAAAAAAGTGTTTTAAAAATGCGTACAAATATATACACCAATCCAGAGGATTGCAAAGTGATACATTGTCTTAATGTATTATGAAAGAAGTTAAGTTCTCGAACAGAATTGGATTTCACAAAAAATTTTCAAGCTTTCGTTTAACTTAATGTACAATCAAATGGTCCTTCCTCCCATAAACTAACGGGGGGAAAACGGTATCCCAATCCTTTTCTTAATTGAAAAATGCACAAGCAAATTATATTCACTGAAATGTATTAACCCATAACCACAGACCCTCCGTCATAGTGACTGCAACAGTTTTCCAAAATGTACAGAACACCCCTATTTTTAGAAATGGACCGTTCCGTTTGTGTATAGCAACCAATAAGGGTCTATGCAGCATCACAGTTGGGTCAGTTATTGAAGCTTCTGTGCAATTTAATGGATTTGGAGACACAGGAGTCTATTACTGTGCAAGACACACAGTGAGAGGAAGTGAATCTGAAGCCAGGCAAGAACCTTCCTTCCCTCAGAGCAACTCTTCAATTTGATTCAGCCTCAAGTCCCGGATTAGTCACTGAGGATGGATCACCATCTAGTGAGAACTTTGGGGCTCTTTTCTTCTGGATGTCCATTTGGAGAATTTGCTGAGGGAGAAAAGCGAAATGTATGGAAAATGGCTTGACATTTCCAGCTTCCCAATGTAGAAAGTGATCTGGTTCCTGGGGGAGGTGTGTGGAATCCACAGAATTGACAGTAGCCCTTTAGTGTCATGGTGGAAGCAGAGGCCGCTTTCACATAAGTTTACCACCGGTTTGCTGCACACCAAAAATTTGACCCCACATGCATGCACACTCGCTTTGCAAGCATGCGCCCCTTCTGTTCATCCGCTTTGTTCACACACGAACACAGGTTGCACACATGATTGTGGCTTAGAAAATGTGGCTAAATAGGACGACATAGTGCTGGAACGGGTGCCCGAGGCTTCCCAATAGCAGACTCCTTATCCCGACAAAAAAACATTTTATTCATTGACTGTGAATTCTGCTCATTGACATCCAGCAAAGTCTTTCAATGGAGGATTTACAGACCTTATCAGGCTTGGAGAGCGGCCAACCCTATATCTGCAAAACTTGTCCAGGAGTCTTGGAGAATCCCGAACCAATGAAGCGAACTAATGGTCTCCTGCAAACACCACTCCCCTTTTGTTCCTCTTTTATTTCCTCTGGGAGGGGCCATTCACTGTCCACCTGTGGCCTTACTCCCAAGTCGACCCCTGTCCTTTAGCTGTTCCCTTCATCTAGCAATTCTGTGCATGCACACACCGAGAACAGGCTCCAGCTGTTTGTCTGCCTCACTAATGTCTGACTCTGAAGGGAGCTCATAACTGGCATACAGCCCTGGTCCCATCTTTGTCTCTGACACAGATAGGATAGGTTAGGTTAGGTTAGGATAGGATAGGATAGGATAGGATAGGATAGGATAGAATAGAATAGAATAAACAATGTTAGAAGGAACCTTGGAGGACTTCTAGTCCAACCCCATGCTTAGGCAGGAAACCTCATACCATTTTAGATAAATGGTTGACATTAGAAGAAATGGATAAAATATAAAACTTAGCTCTTTTTTTTGTAATCATGACTAAAGTGTTAATATTGTTCATGGGCTAAAATATGCTGCAGGAAAAAAATGATTCTTGATTTTTTTCAGTCTCTCTTTCTGCCTTTATTATCATTTGTGGTTGTTTTGTATGCAAGGAAACCTAGGAGACCAATGCACGGAGGGTTTCTTTGATCCCAATGGTTATGAATTCATTCATTCATTCATTCATTCATTCATTCATTCATTCATTCATTCGCTTCTTTGTTTATTTATATAATGTTTTTTTTCCTTTTTTAATAATTTATTTATTTTTATTAGTAAAAGAAAAATACAACAATCAATAACTTGTAAAAGACAATACAACATCCACCACTGTTTTGCTTTACATTTGACTACGTTTCGAAATATTCCCATAATATCAAAATCATTATAGACATCAAAGGTTAGGTATCTTCTTCCCTCCCTCCCTCTTTCCTTCCCTCGTTTCTTCTTTTCCACTCCCCTCTCTTCCCTCCCCCCTTGCCTCCTTCCCTCCTTCCTTCCCTCCCTTCTTTTCTCCTTTTCTCCTTTCCTTCCCCCTCCCCTTCCTCTCTCCATCCCCCCTCCTTCTCACATACCTTCCCTCCTTCCTTTCCTCCTTCCCTCCTTCCTTACTTTTCTCTTAACTTCCCTTCTTTCTTCCCTCCTTCCTCCCTTCCTTTCTACTCTCCTTCTCTCCTTCCTTCCCTCCCTCTTTCCCTCCTTGCTACCCTCTCCTCTTCCCTCCCTCCTTCCTCCCCCACTTTCTTCTCTTTCTTCTCTCCTTCTTTCTTCCCACCTCTCCTTTCCCTTCTCTCCTTTCTCTTCCTCTTTTTTATCCTTCCCCTCTTCTTCTGCCTTTCCTGTTCCTCTCCTTTCTCCTCTCCATCCTGACTTTCCTACTACCCCCCCTCCCTCCACTCTAACCTTTGTTGCATTTACATATTTTCCTCTACTTAGGATGACCTGGTTCTCTTTTTCTTTCCTTGTTTAAAAAAGGCAAGGTTTACAAAATGCGAGATGGAGAGTTATTTTTATCTTCCATTACTCATCTCGCCTTACCTAAAATGAAACTTGATTGCTAATTCCATGCAGGTAGTTGTAATGGATTTCCTATCAGCTTTTTAAGTTTTTCCAACATTGTGGTCTAGCAGAGTTGCTCAACGGTGAGTTCTCACCCCTAATACATTTCTCCTCTCAGTTATCTCTCAATTTTTGTATGTTATTCGTTTGGGTTATTACTTGAATCGTATTGAGTTAGTCAGCTATCTCTTTTTATGTCTAAGTCTTCACTGACTCATCAAGCCATTTGTACAGCTTCTCCCAGACTTTATAAAAGTCTGTATCTTCTTTATCGTTAATCCGCATCGTCAGTTTGTTCATTTCGGCTAATTCTAAGATTTTATTCATCACCATAGTGCTAGTGGGGGCATTTTCACTCTTCCAGCACTGTGCGTAAGCAATCCTTGCCGCTGTCAAAATATGGACGAGGAGGTATTGATTGGTTTTACATATTTTTTGATCTGTTATCCCTAATAGGAAGGTTTCCGGCTTGAGACATAATTTAATTGACAGGATTCCGTTCAGCCATCTTAGTGTTTGCTTCCAATATGTTTTGGCAACCGGACACGTCCACCACATATGGTAGTATGTGCCCAGCATTGTTTTACATTTCCAGCATTTGGCCGACACTTTTGAAGAATTTTTTGCCAGTCATGTCGGAGGAAGATGCCAGCGGTAGAACATTTTGTATATATTTTCTTTATAGGCCGTCGATTTTGTCAATTTCAGGTTCCATTCCCAGACTCTTTCCCAGTCGTCTAGGTCTATTGTGTGGCCGATGTTTTGGGCCCAGGTTACCATGACTTCTTTTACTCTTTCTGCTTCCGTTTTTCGAATCAGTAAGCAGTTGTATATTTTTGAAATTAGTTTCTCATCTGGTCCAATTAAAATTTTATCTAATTCCTGGTTCTTGTTCTGGAAGCCAAATTGTGCTAGATCTAATTTATGTTTATTTTGAATTTGAAGATATGGCCACCAATCAATGTTTATTCCCTTTTCAGCCAAATTTTCCCTAGGGTATAGTTTATTTTGATCGTCTAGCAGCTGTTGGTAGATAACAATTTTATCAAAATTTATCAAATTCGGGTATATCAGGGCTTCCGTCGGAGATATCCATTTGGGTAATTGAGTGTAAAATTTCCTTCTGATTTCTAGCCAGTCCTTAATTAATACCCGCCTTAAATGGTGTCTACTAAAATAATTGTGGATTTTATTTCCCTCGCACCATAAGTAATTGTGCCACCCATATTGCAGATCATGGCCCTCTATTGTTAAGATTCTTTTGTTAGCTAACATTACCCATTCTTTTATCCACATAGTTGTTGCTGCTTGATGATATGCTTTCCATTCCGGAAAACCCATTCCCCCTTGCGCTCTTTTATCCTGAAGATGCTTATATTTTATTCTGGGATTTTTGCCATTCCATACAAAATTTCGTATCATTTTGTCTAACTCATTATAGAATTTTTCCCCTAATTTGACCGGTGCCGTTTGAAATAGGTAGAGGATTTTTGGCAAGACATTCATTTTAATTACTGCGACTCTTCCCATCAATGATATTTGTAGTTTCGACCAGTTTTTTAAGTCCTTTTGAATGTTTCGTAGTAGTTTATCATAGTTATCTTCTTTTATGGAAGAGCATTTCGCAGACAGCCAGATCCCTAAGTACTTAATTTTTTTGGTTACCTTTAATTCCATTATTTTCTCTAGTTCTCCAATCTGATTTTTGGGAAAGTTCTTTATAATCATTTTTGTTTTTTCCTTGTTTATTTTTAAACCGGCCACACGCCCAAAGTTCTCAATGTCCTTCATCAAATTCGGTCCTGAAATTAAAGGGTCTTCCACGATAAAGACCATGTCATCCGCGAAGGCCTGTGTTTTATATTGTTCTTTTTTTATAGTCAAACCCCTGATTTCCTGGTTTAATCTTATCCGATTTAGGAGAACCTCTAGGGACATAATAAATAGTAGTGGGGAGAGTGGGCACCCTTGTCTAACACCTTTTCCAATTTGTACCCTCTCTGTTAGTTCTCCATTAATTATGATGCTTGCAGATTGCTGTGAATATATAGATTCTATGATCTTAATGAATTTGTCGCCAAATTTCATCATTTTTAATTGTGTGATTAAGAAGTTCCAATCTAAGTTATCAAAAGCTTTCTGGGCATTGACAAAAATTAATGCTAGTTGTTTCTCGGATCTTGTTTCGTAGAATTCCAGAGTATCAATTATTATTCTTGTATTGTTCCTAATGTGCCTTTTTGGGAGAAAGCCGTTTTGATCCGGATGGATACTCTGGTTTAATATTATTTTTAGTCTTTCCGCCAATATTGATACAAAAATTTTGTAATCTGCATTTAACAACGATATAGGTCTATAGTTTTGGATCTTGCTACTGTCCGCCTCTTCCTTTGGTATTAGGGTAATGTAAGCTTCCCCCCATGATTTTGGAACCTTACCATTTTGTAGTGCCTCATTGCATAGTTCTAATAATTTGTCTTCCATGGTGTTTTGAAGTTTTTTGTATATTTCCGACGGAAGCCCATCCGGCCCAGGTGTTTTGTTGTTTTTTTGTTTTTGAATGGCCTTTTTCAGTTCCTCTTGTGTAATTTCTTTATCAAGCATCTCTCTCATCTCCTCCGACAAGACTGGAAGTTTCTGCTTTGTAAGGTATTTTCTAATGTCCTGTTCGCTAATTTCGTCCTGTTTGTATAATTTCTTATAATAGTTCTGTACAATCTTTTTCTTTTCCCCTATTTCTTGTTTCAAATTCCCCTCCTCGTCACACAATTGTTTAATAATTCTTTTGACCTCCGCTTTTCTTATTTTGTGGGCCAGCCATCTCCCAGTTTTATTTGCATGTTCAAAATAATTCTGCTTCATTCTCTTAATGTTTTGTGCTATTTCCTCTTGAGAGATCAAATTTATTTGGTGTTTAATTAACTCTCCTTTTTCCCTGTGTCTGCTATTTTCTGGCTCTTTCTGGATCAGCAGTTCTGTCTCTCTTAATTCTTTGTTCAATGTATTAAGTTTTCCCCTATACATTTTGTTTCTTCTTATTATGTAGGCTATTGATGTTCCCCTCACAACTGCCTTCATCGTGTCCCAAACGTTTTGTATTGAGGTCTGCTCTTTATCATTTTCCTTGAAGAAATAGTCCAGTTCCTTTTCTATTTGTTGTACAAATTGTTTCTCTTGTAATATGTTCTGGCTTAATGTCCACCTAGCTTTTATCCTTGACTTCCCTTTCCATTGCCATAAGACTGGGTGATGGTCGGCCCACTTGTTCATTGTTATTTCAATGTTTACAGTATCCATGAGTAGTTCCGGGTTTGACCAGACCATATCGATACGGGACCATGAATTATGTGGATGAGAGTAAAACGTGTACTGTTGTATCTTGTCATTCATTGTTCACCAGACATCATAAAGGTCTAATTCCTTCACCATATTTACATAGGCAGTCGGTAGCTTCCTTCTTGTACTTTTCTTGTGTGTACCCTTATAATCCATTTTACCGTCTGCTATTGTGTTGAAATCCCCTAGAATACATATATTTTGCCACTTTATTTCATTTATCCTCTTGTATAGATTAACATAAAATCTCTCTTGTTTTTGGTTTGGAGCATAAATTCCAACTAGTAAATTTTTTTCCCCACCATTCATTATCTCCACCATTAATACCCTACCCTCTTTGTCTGCGTGTATTAATTTGGGGTTCAACCATTCTTTTATATACATCACAATTCCTCTTCTTCTAGTTTGTGCTGATGAGCAAAATGTTTTACCTAGTTTTGGACAGTTCAACAGGTTATTATATTTCTCTTTAATGTGGGTTTCCTGAAGACAGATTACATCTAGCTTTTGTTTCACTAGATCCAACAGTACACGTTTTCTTTTGGAAGTTATGTTAAGACCATTTATATTTGCTGATAGTACATTCGTTTCCCATTCCTCAGTTCCTTTACAAGTTATTTGCTTTGAGGGCACCTTTAGATCTTGTCTCAATTGGTGACCTTGCTCTTGAATCTTCTCTGCCATATCTCTCTCGCTCTCTGACCTCTCCCGTCTCTCGCCCCTCCAGTTGGGTTTCAATTATAGTGTCCTCCTGTCTTAAAGGTCCTTCTTTATTAAACCTCTCTTCATCTGCTAGTAATAGTTTCTGGAATTCTTGAGCTTTCTCCAAAGTATCTATCCGGTACTTCTTTTCCCTCCATGTTATTAACATCCCTTCTGGAAGAAGCCATCTGAACTGGATTCTGTCTCTGTTTAAATGTGAAGAGAGGAAGTTGTATTTCCTTCTCTTCTCTCTGACTCTCTGTGGAATCTGCTTTAAGATGAGAATTTATTGACCTTTATATGTTAGTGAGTCCCCTCTTATTGTGCTTAGAATGTCCTCTCTCAGTTGTCTTCTCAACACCCTCACATGAATCTCCCTCGGAAGCCGATGGCGTCTCGCAAAGCTTCTATTGATTCTATAGACTTCGTCCAGTTCGTTAATGACCTTTTTTTTCGGCCTGTCAAGGACTAGTCCCAGAATTTCTCCAATCAGCTCCCGGAGGTTTTCATCTCTTGCTTCCTCCACGTTTTGTAGTCTCAGATAGTATGCTGATCGCTCTAATTCTAGATGGAGGATGGCCTCCTCCAGGTTTGAGTTTATAGATTCCAGTTTGTCCTCTACTTTGTCTATCCTTTTTTCTGCTATTTCCGTTCTCTCCTTAACATTTTGAATTTCCTGTTCATTTTTCGACAGCGCTGTTTGTATTGCCCCTACACGCTCCTCAATCTTTCCCATATTATTTCTAACTTCATGCATTTCATTCTTTACTCCCTCCAGGCCTTGGGTGACACTTTTGCCCATCTTCAATATTGCCTCCTGTAAGGAGTCCATTGTTACCACCTGGCCTTGTGGAGTTGGGGCTGTCTTGTCTCCCATTTGCCTGCCCTCAGGGGACTTTTCCCTCACCGGGGTAGATAAAGGGGTTTGCTTTTTACTCCCTTTGGTTAAAGTTACTGTTCTTGTTGCCATTTACTTTGATTCAGTTCTCCCCCTTTAAGCTGTAAATCTAGTACCTTCTGAATGCTGCTTGAATAATTATACAGTACCCGGAATACATGCAAGGTAGTTAAGCTAGAGCAGAGCTATATAGTATAGACTCAGTTAGTTCTATAGTATCTGGGAGGCGTCTACTAGTCAGGGAGAAGACATTTCAGCGTGAAGAGACAGGAGACGGGAGAGGCCAGAGTTTCTGAAAGTATTTTAGAGCTCACCCATCAATCACTTCCTTTTGTCAGTATAATGTTGTCCTTCTGTTGTCTCTGGCTGTAATATGACACCGCGCTCTCAGTGTTTTAAAGCTGGTTCAAACCCTCGCGACTCATAGGCTTTTTCCCCTTTTTCCCACGAAGGGGGCAGATCCAACTGACTGTCTTTCTCTCCTCCGTCTCGTCCTCCATTAATCTCCAGATTTAAATAATCCAAAGTCTCGGTCTTTCTCTATCCGCTCTGTCACTCGGCTCTCTCAAATCTTTCCTGTCCGTCTTTACTAGCTGCTTCAACCAGATGCGCCCACACACGTATCTGTTCTTATTACAGTTAAGTAGTTTATCCCTTCAGATTTAGGCTTTTAAGTCAAGATCTTACGTTTGCCATCATTCAATCCGCAATGTTCCCTGCAGCTGTCTCTCCCTTCCTTGTTGAAGGCTGGCAGTCACGTCTTCTGGTCGGCCATTAATCAGCCGACCTCTTTTGCACGCGCTCTGAGGGAGCTTCTCGCTTCGTGGGGGGAGATCGCCTTTCTCCCTCTGCTGCTCCGATGCTTCCCCTCTCCACAGGTCCTCGCACCTTGAAGGGACCTTGCCTACTGCGGCCACGCTCGTGCAAAGACCGGGCGAACCGAGCAGAGGATCTGTCAGCAGCTCGCTCCGGCGCGACACCAAACCGGAAGCCCGCCGAGCAATTTCATATCCCCGTGGAGATCCAGACTCTTACTACCCTTCCGGCCTTCCGCAAAGTGACCAAGACCTGGCTATTCCGGCAGACCTGGGGCTGTTGAAGTTGTCCAACCCCACCCTCTGTTGTGAATGTTGTGATCTTTTAATGTTGTCTTGTTTTTGTATGTCCTTCCTCCCCCTTTTTTACTGTAAGCCGCCCTGAGTCTCTTTGAGAGTGGGCGGCATACAAATTAAATCAATCAATCAATCAATCAATATCCAGTAAAAGTACCATTTTTCTAAATCTATGGAGCTGGGGCTTTTCTTTCTTGGATGTTGAAGGAGGCACGCAGGACACAAGGAAAGGCAAGACATCAGGTTCATAGGGCGGTAGCATATGTATGTAATTTGCTAGGGAGCTATATTTGGCTTTGCTAAAATCTGGAGAGCCAGAAGATGGAAGCAAAGAGAAAAAGAAGATCATTTTGGCCATCAGATTTAAGCAGTTCAGATTCAATAGTCCAAATTTTAATTGACATTAAATCAGGGCAACTACTCGATGTTGAAGATCTGAAACCACAGTCAAAGTTCTACTTGTGGACTTAGTCCTACTGATGGATTTAAGCCACCTTTCTTATAAACTGGTTTTAAGTTCCCCATGAAAATCCTATGCAAATGAAGCCACTGAGTTGTTTCTCCTTTAAATAATCACCAACGCCACAAAAGGGCATCACAGAGCCAAAGCTGTCATTGCTCTAAAGGAAATGAGCTTCCCTGACTCCCCAATGGCTCTTGCCATTCTTCTTCTTTGCTTAGCAGCCACTCCTGGGTGTGAGTATCTCCTACGTAGATCTGGACAATGAGATGAACCAAAAGCAAGGTTGTGTTCTCATTCCTGCTTTGTCATTTGTTTAGATGTCCACTCTTCTGTCCAACTTGTGGAATCTGGGCCAGGAATAGTGAGCCCTGGAGGATCCTTCAAATTAACGTGCAAAGTGACAGGGGACTCCATCACAAATGTATGGTGGGACTGGATCCGCCAGGCTCCAGGAAAAGGATTGGAATGGGTGGGCGAGATAGCCTGGGGTGGCAGTAACTGGAGGACATACTATGCCTTATCCCTCCAAAGCCGAACAACCTTGACAGCCGATTCCTCACGCAATGAATACTATTTGACCATGAGTTCACTGACAGCTGCAGACTCAGCCACATATTACTGTGCACGAGCATCACAGTGAGAGAAAGCAAAGGAGGAAGTGTGAAAAACCTCTGGGCCTTTCTCTGATGAAACTTTCTGCATTCACATGAATGGATTGGGAGAACAATTCTTTTTTTCAGGCTGCTCTTCTTTGGAGAGAAATAGAAGCTACTCTTCCAGATCAACAAGAAGTCATACTAGACTTCCGTGTAGCTGCTCGTATTCAGAAGACACACAGCTTTCTATTGGCTTCTTCGTTCTTTTTCTCTTTCTTTTCTTTCCGTTCCCCTAATATTTTCGAGGTCCGGCTGCAACATCATTGTCATGGAAAAAGGAGTAAGAGATGCAGTGCTCTGTAAATTGGGTTGATTGTAAGCCCAAGGAATCTTGTGACCTTTTTCTCTTCCCTTTCCTCCTTGGTATGTCCATGTCTGTTTTGGTTTTCAATTGAGGACCACATGGAAATTTGATGGCAGGAATGGAAGAATGTGATCGGTCAATGTTTTAATTCTATTTCATAAAAAGCAGTTTGACACATTACACATTACCTCTGAGACTATGAGTATCTTCTGAGCCAAGGTGGCGCAGTGTTTAAATGCAGCACTGCAGGCTACTGCTAGATCAGCAGGTCAGCGGTTCAAATCTCACCGGCTCAGGGTTGACTCAGCCTTCCATCCTTCCGAGGTGGGTAAAATGAGGACCCAGATTGTTGGGGGCAATATGCTGACTCTCTGTAAACCGCTTAGAGAGGCCTGAAAGGCCTATGAAGCGGTATATAAGTCTACTGCTATTGCTATTGCTATTACTTAATAAACAAGAGTGTGTGTATTTGTGTCTCTGTATGTCTTTGTATCTCTGTGTTACACACACAAATGTATGGCTGTCCCCCCCCCCTCTATCTCTCCATACATGTTTGCATATATGTGTGTAAACAAATGTATATTTCATCATTAAATGAATATATTAAATGTTCACAAAATGAATACTTATGAAGACTAGTACCAATGGATACTGTATGTCTTAAGGTGGGCTTTATAGCTCATTCTATTCTATTGAGCTCATTCTATTCATTCTGCAAACTCTACAGAACTTCTGATCATAAACATTCTCCCAATCCACATTTTCACACCTATATAATGAAGGTCTCTTCAGATCCCAAGCCTGATGGTTCCCTTCTATCTCCTTTTGCATAAGGGGGCAGAGTGTCCAACAACCTAACATTCTTCACTTAACACAAATAAAAGCGTGGTTTCAGCTTTTGGCCAGATGGTTTCTTCTTGTTCTTCCAAATTGTCATTCAAGAGATCCCTGGAGACCATCCTTCTGCAAGAGAGTTTCTATAATGCCTCTCTACATTTCTATCTCTCTCTCTATTCCTCTGCCCCTCTGTCTTTCTGTCTGTGTCTCTCTGTTTGTCTGTGTGTCTGTCTCTTTCCCTCTGTCTCTCTCTGTGCATGTCTCTAACTATCTATCATTCTATATTTCTATCTTTCTTTCTTTCTTTCTATCTATCTATCTATCTATCTATCTATCTATCTATCATCTATCATCTATGTGAATCAATATATTATATTGTTTTATGCTTATGTATTTCTTGAGTTGGAGTTGTTGAACCCATTTCTTTCAATCAGTAAATTCTGGAGAACTCCTGGACATCGTTATTATTCTCCCAATCCCTATTTTCTTGCCTATATAATGAAAGCATATTCAGACCCTGAGCCTGATGGGCCCCTTCTATCTGCTTGGCACAAGAGGGCAGCAGTGTGCAAAACAAATGTAATTCTACTTTCAACACAAATGAAAGTATGGTTTCTTCGGTTAGCCTGATTATTTCCTCTGCTGCTATTAAACCATCACTCAATAGTTGTCTGGAGTCCATCCTTCCCCAAATAATTCTTTTTTCATAATAATTTCATAATAATTCATAATTCTTTTTATAGGTCGGAAATAAAATTGTTTTCCTTTCTTTCTTCTTCATCTGCAGACAAACTTGATATGTTCGAAAAGGTTCCTCTCTCTTTGCTGATTGTCTGCACTCTTTGTTTATTCATAACTACAGATGGAGGTGAAACAAAAATGAAAAAAAAATATACCGAAAGGAACAAACCTTGCAGTATATTGGTGAATCTTCAAGAAGAGACTGTTAATTGTAAGAAAGGGAAGGGAAGGGAAGGAAAGAAGATAGAAAAAGGGAAGGGAAGGAATAAGAGGACATTTAATAAGAGGAAGGAAAGTTAAATGTTGTTTAAGTGGTGGAAACAATAACATACAGAAAATCCTTATCAACCATCATAATCTGTTGGACAGGCTGTGAAACTGAGGATTGGTTTGTCTGTTTTGAATGGCTGTACATTTTTTCTCATTGGCTAACAACTGAACTGGGAATGTTTTTGTGAATGTTTTCCCATCAGTAAGAATCCTCCTGAAGAAGAAGCAGTAATGGCACTTTGGCTGAACCTCATGTCCTCAAGATATTATTTTCCCCTCCATAGAGAGGACGTATTCCTCAGATTCTTGTGTTTCCCTGCAGGAAGTCTTATTAAACAACCTTTTTTTCTAGGTGTCCAATCTGAGGTCCAATTGGTGGAGTCTGGAAGGGAAGTGAGAAGAGCTGGAGAGTCCCTCCTTCTCTCCTGCCAAGCCTCTGGAATCACCTTCAGCAGCTATGAGATGAGCTGGGTGAGACAGGCTCCAGGGAAAGGACTGGAATGGGTTGCACATATATGGTCTTCAAATCTTTACTGCTCTGACAAAGTGAAGGGATGCTTCACCATCTCCTGGGACAATGCCAAAAGCCTTCTGTATCTGCAAATGTACAGCCTGAAAGTTGAAGACACAGCGGTCTATTACTGTAAAACAGACACATTGAGAGGAAGTATATCTAACACCTAATTACTTTGCAAGAAAAACATTGAGAGGAAGTATATGTGACGACAAGAAAAAACTGCCCAGTTCAAACAGCAGTTCTGAAATTTGCCTTTGGAACAATACACAAGTTTTTAAATTTGGAGTCTCTCTTCATGTCATCATTCAACATATTCAGTCTGTAGGAATGAGCCTCTTCTTCTATTTTCATGTAATGAGCTCCATGCTTCAATTTCATGGTCCATTCAGGTTGATAATTACTTAATCTACTCATTCCTGGCTCTTTCTCTCTCATTCACCCATATTTCTTAGCCTTTAAGTTAGTAATCTACCATAAATTTATTTAAATTAAATCAGGAAAAATAGTTGCGGTTGTAGATGTGAATACCACAGTCAAAGGAAAATTCTGAGATAGGAGGACTGATTGATTCACTTAATCTTCCTATCTTATAAACTGGTTTTAAGTTCCCCATGAAAATCCTATGCAAATGAAGCCACTGAGTTGTTTCTCCTTTAAATAATCACCAACGCCACAAAAGGGCATCACAGAGCCAAAGCTGTCATTGCTCTAAAGGAAATGAGCTTCCCTGACTCCCCAATGGCTCTTGCCATTCTTCTTCTTTGCTTAGCAGCCACTCCTGGGTGTGAGTATCTCCTACGTAGATCTGGACAATGAGATGAACCAAAAGCAAGGTTGTGTTCTAATTCCTGCTTTGTCATTTGTTTAGATGTCCACTCTTCTGTCCAACTTGTGGAAACTGGGCCAGGAAGAGTGAGCCCTGGAGGATCCTTCAAATTAACGTGCAAAGTGACAGGGGACTCCATCACAAATGCATGGTGGGAGTGGAACCGCCCGGCTCCAGGAAAAGGATTGGAATGGGTGGGACAGATAGACTGGTCTAATAATAATTGGAGGACATACTATGCTTCATCCTTCCAAAGCCGAACAACCCTGACAGCCGATTCCTCCCGCAATGAATACTATTTGACCATGAGGTCCCTGACAGCTGCAGACTCAGCCACATATTATTGTGCTCGAAGGACACAGTGAGAGAAAGCAAAGGAGGAAGTGTGAAAAACCTCTGGGCCTTTCTCTCATGAAACGTTCTGCATTCACATGAATGGATTGAGATAACTTAATTCTTTTTTTCAGGCTGCTCTTCTTTGGAGAGAAAAAGAAGCTAGTCTTCCAGGTCAACAAGAAGTCTTCAGGGTAATTGCTTGTATTCAGAAGACCCATAGCTTTCTACTGGCTTCTTCTTTCTTTTCTCTTTCTTTCGTTCCCTTTCTTGTATTTGCACAATATTTTCGGCTGCAATATCATTGTCATGGAAAAAAGAGTAAGAGGTGCAGTGCTCTATACGTTGGGTTGATTATAAGTCCTAAGCGTCTTTTGATCTTCCCTGAGTCTTCCCATGCCTCCTTGGTATGTCCATGTTTGTTTCGGTTCTCAAATTAGGACCATATAGAAATGTGATGACAGGAATGGAAGAATGTGGTCACCTGATGTACAGAATTCTATTTCATAAGTAGCAGTTTGACACATAATGTCATAAGCAGTTTGACACATAAAGCCATCTGTATCTGCAAATGAACAGCCTCAAAGCAGATGACACAGCAGTCTATTACTGTGCAAGAAAAACAGTGAGAGGAAGTATAAGTGAAGCCAAGCAAAACAGCCTAGTTAAAACAGCAGTTCGGAAATTTGCCTTTGGAACAATATATAAGTTTTTAAATTTGGAGTCTCTCTTCATGTCATCATTCAGCACATTCAGTCTGTAGGAATGAGCCTCTTCCTCTATTTTCATGTAAGGAGCTCCATGCTTCAATTTCATGGTCCATACAGGTTGATCTTTACTTTATCTACTCATTCCTGACCCTTTCTCTCTCATTTCACCCACATTTCTTAGCCTTAAAGTTAGTAATCTACCATCAATTCATGTTGTGGGGGTGTTTCTCTATTTCAGATTTTATCTGTGGTGCCTTTGATGTAAGGGAGAAGGTCAATGCCATTGTCCTGTTCTGTGTCTTGGGTCTTGGGGGGAGGGTGTCTCCCTTTGGATTAGGTTGGTAATTGTTTTTCTTTGGAATCTGTTGGAGATTAATATGTTAGTGAGAGTGTGTAATTCAGTTTTCAGGTGGCCTTTGTCAGCTAGGCGTTTGGTTCTGGAGATGAGGGTCTTGGCTACAGAGTTGATCTGTGCGGGGTGGTGATGGGATTGTGCGTTTAAGTAGCACATATTTCATTCCAAAACTGGTTATCATCTGGAAGCCTCAGAAAATGGAAGATTGCTGGAGTGTGTTTGGGGATGAAAAAGAAAAAGCATCTGGAAAGCATTCATTTAATTTTGACAATGGATTCCTATGTTTTATATGTTTCTGACAATGCTGATTCTTTGGCTTTGAAACAGAGATGAGCACAGCCCCCTAGAGTTGGGAACAAGTAGCCTATATGTGCCAGGGGAGTCTTTATCTTTACCTTTAAAAACTGTGGCTTTGATAGATGAACACTTAAGGGACTCTGACTAAAATGTCAATTTCAGTTTTGACTCCATTTCTTTTCTTGGAAATTTGGCAAATAGTTACACTGATTGTGACTTACATCTCCATCATGCAGAGAAGTAGTCAATCGGTTATTTACCAGATTTAAAGTTTCCCAAATACTTCAACGATGCAGCATGTTGAATTTTCAAGATACGATTTTCCTTCTGATAAAATCAACCAATTGCTTAAACATATTTTTCAAGAATTAGAATAAACAAGCTTTATGTGATATTGGGACATTTTCAACATGTCTACAAAGTAGGATGAAGGGACTCTAAGAAGGTCAAAGCAGTGTCTGTCTCTTTTATCCTGAGAGCTATGTAAAATCAGGGACAACTTCCTGTTCAAAGGAACCGTATCTTCCTGTTCTCCTTCTGCATTCAAAAGCTGAAGGTTGAGGGTTGAGTGAATGTTTTCCCATCGTTAAGAGTCCTCTAATCTTTTGAAGAAACAATAATGGCCCTTTGGCTGAACCTCATGTCCTTGTTAGTTCTCCTCAGAGGTATTACTATCCCCTCCAGAGAGAGAGCTTATTCCTCAGTTTCTTGTGTTTAATGCAGGGGATGTTATTAAATTAATCTTTCTTTCCAGGTATCCAATCAGATGTTCAGTTAGTCACATCTGGGAGGGAGGGCAGAAGACCAGGAGAGTCCCTCAAACAAAAGCACTGGATGGACTTTGAGCAGCTCCTGGATCAGCTGGGTGAGACAGGCACCATGGAAAGTACTGAAATAATTGGTAAGGATAACCTATGATGCTGCATATACTTAGACAAAGTCAAGTCACCATCTCCTCATGTCTTCATTCTGAATGTCAACCTTTATAAATTCAATATATAGGAATGAACAACTGTTTTTTTTTTAATGCAGAGAATTCAATCTCCATTCATTCAGTCTATAGGAATTCATCTCTTTTTCTATTTTCATATAAGGAGCTCCACACCTCATTCTAGATTGATGTCCTTGTTAGTTGTCCTTGTGGGTATTATTTTCACCTTGAGAGACAATGGTTTCTTCCTCAGTTTCTTGTGTTTACCTGTAGGAGGTCTTACTAAAAAGGCTTTCTTTTTAGATGTCCAATCTGTGGTCCAGTTGGTGGAGTCTGGAGGGGATGTGAGAAGACCTGGGGAGTCCCTCCATCTCTCCTGCCAAGCCTCTGGATTCACCCTCCTGGATGAACTGGGTGAGACAGGCTCCATGGAAAGGACTGGAATGGGTGGCAAGGATATGCTATGATGCTGCATATACTTACTACTCAGACAAAGTCAAGGGCTGCTTCACTGTCTCCAGGGACAATGCCAAAAGCCAGCTGTATCTGCAAATGAACAGCCTGAAAGTTGAAGACACAGCAGTCTATTTCTGTACACATTGAGAGAAAGTATATCCAAAACCAATCAAAACCTGCCCATTTCAAAAAGCAGGTCTCCCTAATTTCTTTTCCAATTGAAAAAAAAACTTTAATTCAGATTCACACCTCATGACATCATTCTGCACGTCAACATTTATCCATTCAACATATTGGAATGAACCACAGTTTTTTTTAATGCAATGAATTCAACCTCCATTCATTCAGTCTATAGGAATTTTTTGCTTTTTCTATTTTCATATGAGGTCCACATCTCAAATTTGTACTCATTCTAGGTTGATATATCTCTCACCTTACTCATTCCTGACCCTCTCCCTCTCTTTATACCATCCATGTTTCTTAGCCCTTAATTTATTGATGAGATCATTCATTTATCTAAATCTGGACAAATAGTTGGCGATGTAGATGTGAGAACTATAGTCAAAATCCAAATTCTAGACCGGAAGGGTTTGATAAACTTAATCAACCTTTCTTATAAACTGGTTTTACCATTCTCCATGATTTCTGATTTACTTCCAAGGGTCATTTAATGTTCTGATTTCCACCTATGCAAACCTTTGGCTTGGCACAGAGTGAACTAAAGAATTCATCTCTCCATTGGAAATGACTATAAGCTATTGATCAGGTCAGGAAAAGACATCTCATTTTACCCTATATTGTGGAAGGCAGAGCAAATACAAAAGTCATATTTTTGCTCTCTATATTGGTAAATAGTAAATTTGAAGCATGAGAGAGAAAAGAAAAAAAAAAGAGATACTTCAGATTCCAAACTAGAACAATAACCATATATTGAGAAGCATCTAAAATTGCTACAAGGTAAGAAACTGTATTGATAGCTGAACACTTACGGAATTCTGACTAAAATATGGGTTTCAATTTTGACTCTGTTTTTTTACTTGCAAATTTGGGAAAAGGCTCCATTAATTGTATCGTACATCTCCATAATGAAGAGAACAAGACATCTACCAACAATAAAGTTTCTAAAATGCACACATGATGCAGCACATTTAGTTTTACAGCTATGCTTTTCCTTCTGACATAATCAACCTCTTACTCCACATGTTTCTTAAGGATTAAAATAGATACACCATAACTGATGTTGGAACATTTTCAGTCATATCTACAATGGAAGGTGAAGGCACTCTAGAAGGTCAAAGCGGTGTGTGTCTCTTTTATCCTGAGGGCTATGTAAATCCAGTGACAGCTTCCTGTTCAATGAAACCATATCATCCTGTTCTTCTGATGCACTCAACATCTCCAAGGTTGAGTGTGTGTCTGAACATTTTCCCATCATTAAGAATCCTCCAAAATTTTAATCAACCAATAATGGCACTCTGGCTGAACCTCATGTCCTTGTTAGTTGTCCTCAGAGGTATTATTTTCCCCTCCAAAGAGAAGGGTTATTCCTCAGTTTCTTTTGGTTATCTGCAGGGAGTCTTATTAAACAACTTGCTTTTTTAGGTGTCCAATCTGAGGTCCAGTTGGTGGAGTCCGGAGGGGATTTGAGAAGACCTGGGGAGTCCCTCCATCTCTCCTGCCAAGCCTCTGGATTCACTTTCACCGACTATTACATGAGCTGGGTGAGACAGGCTCCTTGGAAAGGACTGGAATGGGTGGCAAATACATGGTCTTCGTTTATTAACTACTCTGACAAAGTCAAGGGCCGCTTCACCATCTCCAGGGACAATGCCAAAAGACAGCTGTATCTGCAAATGAACAGCCTTAAACCAGAGGACACAGCAGAGGAAGTATATGTGAAGCCAAGCAAAAACCACCCATTTCAAATACCAACTCTGCCTGATTTCTTTTCTAATATAAACAACTTTATTAATATTGAATCTTCCATCACATCTTCATTCAACATATCAACCTTCCTCCATTCAATCTATAGGAATGAGCCTGTGCATTTTGCGTGGGTGTATAATGAAGTCAACCTCCATTCATTCAGTCTATATGAGTTTGTCTCTTTTTCTCTATTCAAGTAAAGATCACGACACCTCAAATTTATACTCATTCCAGGTTTATATTTGCTCGATGTACTCATCCCTCCCTCCCTCTCACCCTCTCCCTCCCTCTCACCCACTCTTTATTTCTCTCCATCCATATTTCTCAGCCCTTAATTTATTGATGATATTGGAAATTTATCTAAATTAGGACATAGTTGGTGATGTAGATGTGAAAGTGCAAATCTTGAACTGGGATAGTTTGACAGACTTAACCAATCTTGCTTATAAACTGTTTTTATCTTCCCCATGAAACTCAGATGCAAATGAGGTCACTGAGCTGCTTCTGCTTTATATAATCCCAAACACACAAAGGAGAATCACAGACCCAAAGTTCTCATTGGTGTAAAGGAAGGGAGGCTTTCCTTACTCCACAATGGATCTTCCCATTCTTCTTCTATGTTTAGTAGTGGCTCCTCTGTGTGAGTATCTTTCAGGTAGATATTAACCATGAGATAAAAATAAGAGTTATTTACTCATTCTCGCTTTGTCATTTGTTTAGATGTCCATTCCGCCATCCAACTTGTGGAATCTGGACCAGGAAGAGTGAGTCCTGGAGGATCCTTTAGATTAACTTGCAAAGTAACAGGGAAATCCATCAAGAATATGCTCCTTGCATGGATCCGCCAGGCTCCAGGGAAAGGATTGGAATGGGTGGGTGACATAGAATGGAATTATGATGATGGTGATTGGAGTACAGGCTATGCCTCATCCCTCCAAAGCCGAACAGAAATGACAGCTGATGAATCCCGCAATGAATGTTATTTGACAATGAGGTCCCTGACAGCTGCAGACTCAGCCACATATTACTGTGCACGATACTCACAGTGAGAGAAAGCAAAGGAGGAAGTGTGAAAAACCTCTTGGCTTTTGTCTGAAGAAATTTTATTCATTCACATGAATGGATGGAAATAATTTATTTCTCCTTTCGGTTTTCTGTTCTCCGCAGAGTGGAATAAACTCCTATTCCAGCTCAACAAGAAATAATTGTACTAGACTTCAGAGTAGTGCAAACAGCCCCCAGCATGCTATTTGCTTCTTCTATCTTTTCTCTTTCTTTGGTTTCTCTTCTCCCGTTTTCCACAGTTTTCGCAAGAACTGGCTGCAACATCATTGTCATGGACAAGAATTTAGAGATACAGTGTCCTGGGAGTTGGGTTGATTAACAAGTCGTAAGAGTGGTGAAACCTTTGCCATTTCTCCTCTGTATATCCAGGTGTAGTGACTTTCGATTGAGGTCAGTAAATTTGTGAAGTGGTAGGAATGGGAAGAATCTGATGAATCATTGTGCCGAATTGTCCTTCAATGACAGCAGTTTCACCTAAGCTGAACTACACATTACAACTGAGAACATGAGCATCTGCTAGTTCTAAGGAATAAATAATGTATATTTTATATCATTACCAATTAAATGGATATATTAAATATTTTCATAATGACACATTCTTGAGACTGAGTCCGCGGAACTAAATATACCATATCATTTTAATTTTATTTATTTATTGAGGTGGGGCTATGGAGCTCATTTCTTTCAATCTGCAAACTCTGGAGAACTCCTGGAGATCAGAAACATTGTCCCAAGCCTTATCTTCCTGCTCTCCTTCTGCTCTCAGAAACTGAACCCTGACTGATTGTCTGAATGTTTTCCCATCAGTAAGAATCTTCCAATCTTTTGAAGGAGCAATAATGGCTCTCTGGCTGAACCTCGTGCCCTTGTTAGTTGTCCTCAAAGGTATTATTTTCCACTCCAAAGAGAAGGGTTATTCCTCAGTTTCTTTTGGTTATCTGCAGGAAGTCTTATTAAACAACTTGTGTTTCTAGGTGTCCAATCTGAGGTCCAGTTGGTGGAGTCCGGAGGGGATGTGAGAAGACCTGGGGAGTGCCTCCGTCTCTCCTGCCAAGCCTCTGGATTCACATTCAGTGACTATTTCATGGGCTGGGTGAGACAGGCTCCTGGGAAAGGCTTGGAATGGGTGGCACGTACATAGTCTTCGTATATTTACTACTCTGACAAAGTCAAGGGCTGCTTCACCATCTCCAGGGACGATGCCAAAAGCCAGCTGAGTAGTATATGTTACATACCGTTTTTTAACGGTATAAGCCCCGCCCCTTGTTATTGTTTATGTTTTTAGCCACGCCCCTTTGTGTGACGTATTTTGTTATGATTCCACCCCTTTTGTGACGTGTTTTTGTTTACAGTGTAACCCCTCCCCATTTATGACATCAATACCTAACCCTAACCCTAACCCTAACCCTAACCCTAACCCTAACCCTAACCCCCAGCCCCAACCACCCCTCCCACCCCTACCCAAAATGCCGGAACTCCTTTTTAAATGAAGTACTTTAAGGTCATGGTGAGGCAAACCCCAGTGAACCCGAAAGCCTCATCCCCGGTAGCACGGTTTCAAAAGACGCACCCGCCGGTTGTGACACCCGTGGTCTTTCACACGGGGACGTAGTAACGACAAACACAACAGACCCACAATCCCTTTCGGTATGAATAATTATGACGTCATAATTACTTGCCAGAGGAACTTCACATGGTGCGTTTTACACAGCCTGTTTAAAAGCAGTATACAAGCAAAGAGAGCCCCCGACATGAGGGATTTTTTTACAGAGATGTTAAAATAAAATAAAAACTATATTTGCGAAGAAAATTAACTTTCTTGTACATGAGTTAGCTATCTTACAAAGACAGAAGCTAAAGGAATGAGGAAGCAACTTCTGTGGCTCGTACACGCTTGCTTTCACAAGATTAGAAGTAAAAATAATTAACAGGAATGGGAGTCTGTCAACATAACAATAGTGGATTCCAAATAATGACATTTCTTTACACACAGCAGGGGTTGTATAAACAATATAGAGACGTGTCCGGGCACATCCAGGTTGGGAGATATGTCCAGACATATTCTGGATATTGGTACACATGCGCACAGAGACAGCCAAATCACGTGCCAGGGCCTTGACTAAGGAATTTTGAGGCTTTTCTAAACACTTAAGGCTTAGGCTTCTGAGACCCCAACATGCAAGCTGACAATGGAAATAATAAAAGTGTTCATAATGAAGAACCAATTGATGATTTATTCGATGTGAAAATGACACCAGAGCCAGCAAAGAGACCCCGGCGAATTAGGAAACTTTGTAAAAAAATTTACATTGAGAGTATGCATGACTTACCGGTTAAGATATGTTATTGTCGATTCTGTCAGCCACCAAACAATGAAGGTATGCATTATATGGTATGCATTATATGTAAACAAAAAACAAAAAAAGTTTCACGATTTGAAAAAAAATAGAATATATATTGTAAGATATGTCTTTTTTTCAGAACTGGCACCACAACTGAATACAGGGTTGTTGCAAATTGTCAAGAACTGTATTATCAAAATTCTCCAGCATTGTTTAATGGGATGCCTGCAAAATGAAGACCAAACGGACGGAACCGATGAAGCAAGCCTTATTAAAAGCATGTGTCTTCAAATATCTAGACCTCAAATTGTATGGCTAATTATTAATATTTCAGACAAAATGAGTAAATTATATTTCACAAGAGACACCTTAAATGAAGTCAAGGCGTTTATAGAAAGCATTGAAAAATCAAAGGAACCACTCTTATTAATGAAAAAGATATGTGATGAGACACCTATATCTTTAAAAAGACTGATATGTCAAACTGTTACAAAACTTGATTATAAGTGCATGTTAATGTAAAATTTTGTGTTTCTAATAAAAGCTACACACTAAAGAATTTTTGAAGTCTGTTGTTATTTCCTATTGGCAAAAAGGACATTTAGAATTCTCAGGAGGGGTTGGGGATATTGGTTATACAGAAAGCAAATTTTAGGGGCATGGTTTCAGGAACACCAATAGGTTTGTAGGAATACGTTCTACGTCAACACCATTGGAAAGGTGTGATATAGCTGTTTAAAAGCTGATAAGACGTTGGTGGTCAATTAACCTCAGACACTGTGCACGGCTGACCATAGAAGAAGACTGCTTCAGAATGGCAGAAGCTAATGTGAGTACTTCTATAACTATTTAAAATATAGATCTTCAATATATATATATATATATATATATATATATATATATATATATATATATATATATATATATATATATATATATATATATATATATATATATATATGTAATATCAACCATTATGTGTTTATTAGGAGGAGGTGACAGATTCGCAATGTGTGAAAGCATGTGAAGGTATTATTTTTTTCTTTTCTGGGTAAATCTATAGATTGGGGAGTGGTGGGGGGGGGCAGGGTGGTCGTTTTGTCTATCTGCAGAGCCTCTATTACATTTCAACTATTGTTTCAGAGTGTGAGGAAGATGAGTTATACGCAAATCTCACCATGCCTACAGATTCACAATATAATTTATACATGAATGCAAATCAGTTACAAGGGGAAATAGAAGGTATGTTAATTAATATACAGACATAACTACTGTTTAAATGGTAAAGTTTGTCAGGACTTATGATGAAAGGTTATCAAAAAATGAGTGTGTAAGGGGGGTGGTGCTGGAGGGGCAAGTTTCAAACTAGACATTTAATATATTAAGGTTATAGTTTTCTGTAGCAAGAAGTACAACTATATGAATGATTTTTCTTTTAGATTGGAGTGACATTAATGATGAATTGTTTGCCTTGTTAACTCTACCTGAGGAGTCTCAAGAGATTTCCTATAGTGGGGCCCATGGATATGCTACATTACAAGGGTCACAAGAAAGCGAATTAGAAGGTTTGTTATTTATTTTACAAGATAAGTATTGCTTTAAAAAGATGTATGTTGTTATAGAGTGTAATAAAGAGATAAGCCTAACAGCAATATGGGTGGTGTGGTTATGTGTAATGCTGTATTTAGTAGTATTTATTGTAATAAATATGTGAAAAAGAGGCACACTCACGGTTCTACGTTCCTTTTTTAGAATGGTGGAATAGACAGTTGCAGACATGGTTTCCAAACATCAGTGCCACCCCTGTACAATCGGGAGGTGGTCCACAAGCAAGAACAACACAGGGGCAGGACATAACACAAGGCTCACAAGAAATGGATATGCAAGGTAGGATCTGTTATGTAGATACATGCATTAGAAAAAGCAGTACTTATATATATTTCCAGGCTGTTTTAATATATTCTTTGCACTATAATAAGTAAGAAACCTAACCTAACTGCTAATTACGAATCTACAGATAGTGACAGCGAACAGTTCTCTGCTGATTTTCCAAGGCCACAAAGCGATCGACAGAGTATTGCACCACATCAGCACCCGTCAAGCCCTGCACAGGATTTACAAGGGATGGAAAATGAACCCCAACCATCAACATCTCGTGGAATACAAGGTTAATTTAAATGTAAAAAGTATTAGTAAATAGGGATATTTGAAGTTATTAAACAGTAAAAGATTCTCAAAATGTCTTTTTTTTATTTATTTATGTAGAGCCTGTTTGTAAAAAGTCAAGAATGTGGGCTGACATCCCTCAGAGGACGGTAACAGACAGTGACAATACCAGTGAAGAGGATGTTATGTCAGGAACCCAATCAGCAGATGAGGGGGAGGCATTGGAAGACTCAGCCACGCTAAGTGCAACAGAAATCCCAGAGGTGTTCCTCGAAAGAATGCAAGCATGGCATAGAAACTTTGAGAATTTCACGGCGACAGAATACTATGAGCGTTATAGATTTGTAAATATGGAATATGTTCAATCATTCACGCAAGCTATAGATATTATTCATAATGAGATACAGGGCCTTTTGAACCGTATTTCCAGGGAGATAAGGCCCAATGATTTTATACAATTGCGGATGGATGCTGAGGAATTAGGGAGGCCCTTATTTAGTGTTAGGAGGCATCTGGAGGATTTAAATGCTGATCAGTTCCTTAGTTATGTAGAGAATTTATTACAGAGCAACGTTGAACTCTTGTGGAGGAATTCTTTGGAATTTACAGTCACTATTGTGAAGAACCGGGAGGGTGGAGGTCTTAGGAAATTAGGAACAGTTCTATTCAGTAAGGTATTGGAGAAGAAAAAACAGCACCTGATTGATTTCAATGTGGAGGGGATGTTTCTGTGTTTTGCAGGCAGCCTGCTGACATTGTTAGATAACGGGACGTCTACTAAACAAGAAATTATTACCAGAGCTGTGGCCCTACATAAAACCCTGGGTATTCCTACAGATCACAGAATTGACTTTTCACAGATACACTTATTTGAGGACTACTTCGGTATAACTATAAAGATCGTGTTTTACCATGAAGGGGGTTGGAGATTTTTTGTAACAGGAGGGTCCCTGGAAGTAAGAGTAGAGTTTATGCTGTTACACGACAGTCATTACTACGGTGTAAAAAACATAAAAGGCTTCATGGGTGCTCGTTACTTCTGCAAGATGTGCCACACAGCATATCACCATAAATTTAAGCATAATTGTCAATATTTTTGTCGAGCCTGCACAGGCTCAGAATGCCGCAAATTGCCAGGAAGGAGTGTGAAGTGCCAAACGTGCAAAACGCTTTGCAGATCTAAGTCATGTCTTGAAATGCATGAAAGGCTGGCTTCGGAAGGAAAAATTAGTTGTGAAGCTAATGTGTTTTGTTCTAGGTGTGGTATCTATGTGCCGGCCCCACACACCGAATGTAAGAAGGTAACGTGCGGGCAGTGTGATGCTGTAGTAGATAACTTGGTAGGTCACTTATGTTTTCTGAAAAGGCTTTACAAACCAAATATCGGTGCCAGTTACATTGTGTATGATTTTGAATGTTGTCAAGAAACAGGAACACACATACCAAATTATGTGTATGCTATGGACATGCTGGATGGTCAAGAGGTTAGAAAGTGGGAATGGTCCGGAGTTAAATGTCTGGAGGAATTTGTGAAAACGTTTGTGCAGCCTAAGTTTAAGGGTTCCACATTCATAGCCCACAACTCCAAGAGTTATGATGGTTACCTAATCCTCAGGCAGTTGATTCGTGAAAAGGTGAAGGTAAAACTCTTAACTCAAGGAGGCAAACTGTTATGCATAACCCTACCTATGTTTCACATACGTTTTATTGACAGCCTTTCTTTTTTACCAATGAAGCTTAGTAAAATGCCAAAAGCTATGGGTTTTCAAGGCTCCAAGGGTTATTTCCCTCATTTGTTCAACACTACAGAGAATCAAGAGTATGTTGGAACTTTGCCATAAGCCAGGTATTATAGTCCTGATACCATGATGCCTGGTGAGAGAGAGGACTTTGAGAAATGGTATGCGGCTAATAAAGATACAGCATTTAACCTCAAAAAAGAGCTTGCATACTATTGCAAAGAGGATGTAAAAATATTACGGAGGGCCTGCAATAAGTTTAGAGAACAAGTTATGGAAATGACAAGTAGAGAATGTTTCACAGGGAGGGGGGGAGATATTCTTGAAGAGAGAGAGATTCACTGCATTGATCCTTTCCAGTATGTGACATTAGCTTCAATTTGTATGGCACAGTATCGATTCATGTTTTTAAAGAAGAACACAATCGCACTGGCGCCTTTGGACAATTACCAGAAAAGCAAGAAAAGCTTTTCTGCTTGCTCTATACAGTGGTTGATGTATATAGAGCATACAGAAGGGATCAACATCCAACATGCACTGCAAGGTGGTGAAAAGCAAGTAGGTATCTATTTTTTGGATGGTTTTGCCGTCATAAACGGGATACCCACAGCTTTTGAATTTTATGGTTGTTTTTTTCATGGATGCCCTATATGCTACAAGCCCCAGGACTTCAATAGTCTGCTTGATTCAACCTATGGCATGTTGCATGCTCGCACTATGGCTAAAGAAGATTACCTACATAGTTTAGGTTTTGTAGTACGAAACATCTGGGAACATGAATGGAACGGCCTGATGAAGAGAGATGCGGGATTGAAACGATTTCTAACAGATAGTAAACTCCCAACACCCTTGAATCCCAGAGATGCCTTTTTTGGGGGTAGAACAAACGCCACATGCCTGTACTATAAACCAAAACAGGGAGAACAAATCTTGTATTATGATTTTACAAGCTTGTACCCCTTTGTGAACAAGAACAAGATGTATCCGATAGGTCACCCAGAAATAATCTACCAAAACTTTGGGGATATAAAACAGTATTTTGGACTTGCAAAAGTTAAAGTGTACACTCCGAGAGGCCTATACTTTCCTGTACTGCCGCATAAGGCAGGCGGAAAATTAATGTTTAGTCTGTGTGCAACTTGTACGGAAAATCAACAAGTCACAGAATGCCTCCATAACGATGAGGAAAGAGCCCTAACCGGCACATGGTGTACTGTAGAATTGAATGTGGCTCTAGAGAAAGGCTACAGAATTGCAGAGATCTACGAAGTTTGGCATTTTGAAAGGAAGTCAAAAAACTTGTTTTCAGGTTATATTAACATGCATCTCCGTCAAAAACAGGAGGCTAGTGGGTATCCCGATTGGTGCAGAACAGAGGAAGATAAAGAGCGGTATGTTCGGGATTATGAAAAGAAGGAAGGTGTCCTTTTACGCAGGGAACATATTGAAGTCAATCCTGCTAAAAGACAGATTGCTAAACTGTTTTTAAACTCATTGTGGGGTAAATTTGGCCAGAGTACCAATCATATGACAACATCTGTGGTGACAGAACCTGAAGAATTATTTCAATATCTTTTTGTTCCCTATTACGAAGTGTCCTCCTGCGAATTTTTAGATGATGAAGCAGCCGTTGTAACGTGGAAAACCGCCAAAAACCAACCTACTAAGTCAACGTGTACAAATGTGTTCATTGCCAGTTTTACAACTGCTTATGCACGGCTAGAATTATACAGGTTATTGGATCGCTTGGGGGACAGATGTCTCTATCACGACACCGATTCTGTCATTTTTATTAGCAGAGAGGGGGCGTGGTCACCTTCGCTAGGGGATTATTTAGGACAGTTGACAAGTGAGATTCCCCCAAACACTTCAATCACGGAGTTTGCAGCAGTTGGGCCAAAGACCTACGGGTATGCTTTGTCAAACGGTGCAACTGTGTTAAAGGTGAAGGGGTTGACATTAAATAGTGCCAACTGTGTAAAAATTAATTTTGAAACTCTGAAAGAGCTGATTGATGATTATTGCCTAACAGGGGGTGAGGAAAAGAAAGAGATTCGGGTACAGCAGCCTGGAATTGTTAGGATTAAGAAACAGTGGGCATTGGAAACACGGGTGCTCAGGAAAACTCTAAAAGTTAACTATAATAAAAGGGTGCTCAATAGAGAGGATTATTGTACGCTGCCTTACGGTTATTAAGTATGATGAAAAACAGTGCACAATTTGTACATCCTTTCTCATGTATTATAAGTGGACCTTCCAATTCTGGAAAATCGTATTTTATAAAACAAATGTTAGAACATGGTGAACATGTATTATCTGAAATGCCTCAAAATATTATATGGTTTTATAACTGTTGGCAACCTCTGTACAAAGAATTGCTTAATAAATTTCCCAATATTAAATTTGTGGAGGGGCTTCCTGACTCTTTTGAAGATGCTGAGTTGTTTCCACCAAATCAAACCAATTTAGCAGTGGTAGATGATCTCATGGCTTCTGCTGGTGAAAGTGAGCAAATAGAGAAGGCCTTCACACAGTACGTTCATCACAAAAATCTTAGCATTATTCTCATACTTCAAAACCTGTTTTTTCAGGGTAAGAAAATGAGAACAATAACTCTAAATGCAAAATATTTGGTGCTATTCCGATGCCCCCGTGACCAGATGCAAGTGGTCACATTGGCACATCAAATGTATCCCTCCAGCACGAGGTTCTTTTTAGAAGTGTTCCAAGATGCAACTAGCAAACCCCATGGGTATCTTTTAGTTGATCTATCTGCCACCACTCCAGAAAACTTTAGGCTGAGAACTGGGATCTACCCGCCTGATTGGCCTGTAGTTTATACTATCAAAAAGAAGGGTAAAAAGTAACTGCTGTAATTGGAGAGCCCCCAATTCATCCAGGATGTCTGAGAGGGTGCGCAGAAATTGGGGGGTTCTAAAAATCTTAGTAAAGGCAGGCCCAAAGCAGAGAAAGGCCATCTTATGCAATGCTAATAATGACCTGGTGGGGGCCATTGCTGAAATAGCTCTGAACACTTTAAAAGGTAACCTGCCTCTGAAGCCTTCACAATATCAAAATTTAAAGAGAAAGAAAGACTGTATTAAAAAGCTGAGTGATAAAAAGATCTCGCTGAAAAAGAAGAAACAGGTTATTCTTCAGTCAGGTGGTTTTATAGCTCCGTTATTGGGTGCTGCTATACCATTGCTGACTAGTCTATTAGGCCAGTAAACATGGAATATGCAGAAAAAATGTATTTGGTGCCAAAGCATCAGATGGAGCAGTTACATGGACGGGCACCTACAATAGGCACTACTACCGTTAGCCGATTGGATGATGATATGAGGACCATTCTTCAGAAAACAGATATAAGTGAAGACGACAAGATAAAACTGTACAACAACGTGTTGCAGAGATTTCTAAGGCTGACCAGACAAAATGACTCTGAGAAAGACATTCTGAAATTTATTCAAGCTCCAGAAACATTTAAACAAGACACTGCTGTGCCGGCCCCTGCACCACCACTCTCCACCACGGATCCAACAACGCAGGAGATATTAGAGGGAGTGAGCACGCGTTACAAGAAAAATGCCTCTCTTTTGTTGAACAAAATGAAACAGCATCAAGACATTTTGGGATGGGATGATTATGGAACCATTTTATATAGGGGTACTAAGGTTCCTGGCACTAACATAGCAGACCTGGTCAAAGGGGTTTCTCAACAACGCTCGCGTACTGCAAAATATTACCCTAAGGGCTGGAACGAGTTTCTGTCGGCTATGGCAGAGATGAATGTTCCAACGGGCTTGCTAGGTTCTAATGTTGTTAAAGAGCAGCTTGAAAAGCTGAAAGAGACAGGGCCCTTTAAGCTTGTAAGTTCTACAAAATCACCCTCTGCTATGGCTGATCCTACTGTAGGCTCTGTGTCAGCTCCTAAAAATGTTCTAAATTTTGGTGACTGGCTCCATTTGTGAATAAATAAAACACTGTAAAACATGCAATACGTTTAATGTTTTGTGTTTATTTTATAATGTGCCATACATGTTTGCAGACAACGGTATTGGTTACACGTGCTGGTTCTTCCAGTCTTCATATTTACTACAAACTGCTTCACCATTTGATCGTTTTTGTCATCTTTTTCAGAGTATAGCTTCAAAATATCTTCATAAGGTAATCCTCTCATGCGCTTAATTAGATAAAACAAACAATGCTGTCCACAGGTTATTGCCAGGGGGTTCTGCAGTTGAAGAGTATGGTATGTGTATGTCTTAGCTTGCAGTTCTAAAAACCTCACGATGTCAACGGGGAAGTCAGAGCTGTCTGGTGATCTTCCGTAGGAGTCAAAAAATTCGCCATAACTGTGAGTCGGAAAGTAGAATGCGAGCCAGTGCTGCCCCGGTAAAGTTCTTGGATGCGTGTTCACAATTAGCCCGAAAGGCCTCTTTGAGATTTTTCTCTTGGGTAACAAATCACTGGGGTATACGCCTAGAAAGAGAGCATTTCCAGACAACACCCGTAGTATCTGTATAGTGTCCATTTCTTACATGTAATCATATAGGACGTTGCGTGTGTGGCTTATTTCAATAAGATTTTCAAAGATTGCATAGAGTATCATGTTGACGGTATTGGGGAGGGGCACAGCAAATCTAATTTCCGCCCTCAGGTTGCCATTCTTGATCAGGGAATAGTGCTCTGAGCAACCTTGATCAGGGTTCAAATCAAAACAATATAATGTATAACCATTGTTAAACTCCTCACGGTTAATCAGCACAGAACGGTCTTTCATGGATTTACCGGAAGTCTGTAACAATTGCATATATTCTCTCACAAAAAGGTTATGTTCATAATCGGGTTGAAGGGGTTTTGCAGGAATTTGTTCACCGTCACAATACAGGGCGCAAAAGTTGACATTATAGTGCTGAAAATTGAAAGGGTTTCTTTCATAATTACCACTAAATGCAGCGTTGTCCACGAAGCCGATCACTAACTGTTTAGGTAACTGTCCTAGAAATAGGTTTTCCTGATTACACACAAGACTGCCTGCAGGAATGCTGTAAACCTTCATGCCTACACGATCAATAGGGTATTTGGCGTTAGAGGTAAGCAGCGCCTCCGCATGGCCCAACCGTACACCAGGGGATACTTTTACACGTTTTACAAAGAGAGATGCGCCCAGGATCTGTACTTTGTAATTTTCATTACCATCTCTCATCAGGCAGAACTCGTTTTTACTTCTTGAGAGTTTAATGCTCACATCCACACCGTTAATCAATAGCCTGTCTTGAAAAAATAGATCACTATGCAATGGTCCTAGCAGATCCCATTTACGACTTCCGGCTGTATGTCTAGCTCTCGCTCTGAAACCGGAGTTACCAGCAGCGGTCAACAGTGTGTTCTCCATGAGTGTTGCATCATCCTTGTAAAAACCACCCGCTGAAAATTGGGTGCTCAGGGCATCTCCACCATAGTTCAGAATAAGTTCAATAATTGCTCTGTAGGCGTAGCAATGGTGACTCTGTGTAATCACGCGATCCCCTAATGTGACATCCACCTGATTGAACAATGATGCTATGGGGTAATTGACAAGGCTGACTCTTGCACCATCGTCGATATCCGTGCCATCAGCCTTTACAATTTTGCAGCTCACATACAGCAGAGTATTGTTTAAATCCGTGTAATGCTCGCCGTGTCCGGTTATAAAAAATTCCAAGGGTGCATTCGGTGTCAGCGCTGATAAAGGGGGGATCTCGATGTACGTGCAGTTTTCAATGCTTGTTTGCGTAGGTGCCAGTTGAAAAAGATCTAGCTCTGATTTGACGCATTCCTCTGAAGCCTCGTGGATAAACGCCATTTTATATTAGAAGATGTTCTGTTTGTCACTGCGCTTCCTTCCTTGTGAACGTTTCCTCTTTGTATGGCGTTGCTTTTTCGCAACCTTCCTCTTTTTAGGAGGAGGCATAGGTGGTCCAACAGAACGTTTCTTCCTGATTACAGCCATACCAGACCCCTCCTGCCCCGCCCCTACAACACGTGATACAAGCCGTCCTGACACATCTCTGACAATGTTATTAGCAGCCGCTTTCATGTGAGGTTTAATGATTTCTAGGCCTCTCCTCAGTAAAGGCATCGCTTTTCGAAAAAGTCCCCGGAACAGGCCCCCCTATACCGGTACCGTACATAACAGGGGCTCCTCGAAAACCCGGTAGGCCATTTCCCGCCTGTGCCCTGTAGTAGTCTACATAGGCTTGAGGGCTCCCGCACTTCTTTATCACGACCATCCTTCACTTTTCTGAGGCCTGAAATGAAGCTTGACAATCACCTTACCGTGATAAAAATGCACGTTTTTGTCCTGGTCGGTTTTGATTTCTATAGTAACGGTATCGATGTGATGTTTGCTGACTGGCACATAATGTGGACGGTCATAGGTCACAGTTATGAAATCATTGTCTTGCCCCTGCACAGGTACACAGCGTAGTAACGGCACATAGAAGTCACCTACTATCTGGAGCTCTACAATGTCTGTGTAAACATATAAGGTGTTGAAGCCAGGGAACATACCTAACAGCTGTCCAAGTTCACCGCTAACCAGAATGGTGTGATGTTCATCTCCTTTAAGATTAATTTTCCGACCCACTGAATCGTAATATAGGGTTGTCTTAGGTCCATCCTTGGCATTTGATATAAGTTTATTCATATTTTCTAACAGTTGTCGGATGCTGTTATAGTACCCGCTTCTCAAAGAAAAATGCCATTTCTTTCTCTCATTAGCAATTTCAAAATATCCAGGAGATGTTAATGTATGCCAGCTATGCGGATATTGTATCTCTGCTAGACCTACTTCCCACGGCCCTGAAAGATCCAACGATCTCGCTAATTGAATAGTAAAATTAGAATTTTTGTTGTTGGGAAACGCAGCCGCTGATGCATTGCTGGGTAGTGTAATATAGAAACCCGACATGTCAAAGATGTTGTACTTCAGTAGCCTTAACCCAACTGTTGAACTTCTCTGGCCAACCATTCCATTTAACTAGAAATTCTCTTTGTTTACCCTTCCCTCTTTTTCGGACTATTTTTTCAATTCTATAGACACGCTCTTGGTCATTAGGTATCTTTTGCATCTCTTCTGGGTAAAAGGTTCCCTGGACGACATCCTCTGCATAATCCATTAATTTATATACAGTTCTTTCCCCTCTTGGTAGCTTTTCCTTGATAATAAATATTTCATCTGTAAAGGTTTGGTGATAACCCTTTTCAAACTTGTCCTTTAGTCTGGATATCCTAACATGATCCCCCACCTTAAAGTCTTTAAACTTTCTGACTGCTTTTAACCTTTTTCCATATAGACGTAGCCAAATGTCTTTTTCATTAGAGCAGCTTACCGTCTTGGGGGCCGTCTGGATACTACGATGGTAAGAGCTATTGTAGCCCTGCATGAGAGCTGGTAACACATCCACATACCTGTGAGTATTTTTAGCTGTAAAATACCTCCATATTTTATTTTTCAGAGTGCGATTAAATCTCTCTATAACTGCTGCTTTAGTTTCACTATGTGTCACAAAGTGATGTATGCCATAACGTTCCAAAAGCATCTTCAGAGGCCTGTTTAAGAATTCTTTTCCAGCATCTGTCTGTAACTTTCTAGGAGCCCTTCCTGTTTGGAAGATGCTCTGAAACGCCTCGGCAACCCCCCGTCCAGTCTTATCAAATAAACAGACAGCCCAGGCATATTTGGATAGCACATCGATCACTGTTAAGATAAATTTCATGCCATTGTTTTCAAAGGCAAATCCTGTTAAATCCACAAGGTCTGCTTGCCACTGACAGTCTATGCAAGATACTATTGTTGCATTCCTAGGAAAATTAATTCTTGTGGGTTTATGAAGGACGTAGGCATCTTGCCCAGACAGCCATGCTTTGACCTGTTTCAGCGTTAAGTTTTTAATGCTCTTCCGCCCCGCGTTAAATAGTGATGTTGCACCCCCATAGCTGCCCGTACTTTCTGGTCTATAATACAATTCCTTCAGTACCTTTTTATACTTCATCCTGCACCGTTAACCCGTACAATAAAACACACTTCGCTCTTTAGCATAAACCTTTTATTTGTAATTTACAACATGCTCTCACGAACTTGGTTAGCAGAATAATATCCGTCATCAGAGCTAGCATAATAGACAACCACGTCATCATCGTCCTCATCAACCTCTGTAGTTGCCGTTCAGATGCAATCAACACCCCCACATGCACATCCTACAGCTTCGTTGTCATCGTTTGAAAAGTCCCTTTTACCAACCCTTGGTAGCCAAATGGGGTAATCACGACTCTTCAGAATCACGGGTTTAACATCATCATTAATATCCTCAGTAAACGTACTGGTGGTATACTTCGTAGGGTTTCGATAATACGGGAAGTCATCTGTGGCTTCTTCCTCACTGGAGATGTTTCTAGTGATATACTTCATAGGTCTTCGATAATACGGGAAGTCGTCTGTAGCGTCTTCCTCACTGGAGGTGCTTCTAAAAATCATGTCATAGTTATATCCAGGAACCGCTTCTGTTTAAATATAAAGAATACCCCATTACTAAAACTAACCGCATTCCCCCACATCCCCTCCATTTATCATATACAATTATCATCAATACACTTAGTAAAAAGTCTATTTAGTTTCATTTACCTATGCTCCCCTCTGCAGTTTCTTCACTGGTTGGTAAGTTTGGTGTTAAGGAGTCCTTCTTGTTATAGTCACACCCTGGAATAACACCTGGAAAAATATATTAATTCATTACTTATCACAGCAATAGCTGGATTATCTCCAAACCTCCCTTCGAATATATAAAATATCTTTACTTACAACTTGCAGCAGCAATGTCTTGTGATAAGCCGCTTCTCTTGGCCGTTACCAGGTCCTGGCGACAACATACATCACAGCCTCCGCCATCTTCATAGTCTTTCACGTTACAGCAGGACAGCCAGCATCCATACAAAATAGGTCTGAAGAACTCTCGTTCACCACCGAACTTAGTGCAACATATTTTATGGCAATCTTTCAGAACAGGCCTTCCCTCGCCCCACGGTGTAGAAGGATCTGCAAACCTCTTATTATTTCCATTGTCAGCCTGCATGTTGGGGTCTCAGAAACCTACGCCTTAAGTGTTTAGAAAAGCCTCAAAATTCCTTAGTCAAGGCCCTGACACGTGATTTGGCTGTCTCTGTGCGCATGTGTACCAATATCCAGAATATGTCTGGACATATCTCCCAACCATGATGTGCCCGGCCATGTCTCTATATTGTTTATACAACCCCTGCTGTGTGTAAAGAAATGTCATTATTTGGAATCCACTATTGTTATGTTGACAGACTCCCATTCCTGTTAATTATTTTTACTTCTAATCTTGTGAAAGCAAGCGTGTACGAGCCACAGAAGTTGCTTCCTCATTCCTTTAGCTTCTGTCTTTGTAAGATAGCTAACTCATGTACAAGAAAGTTAATTTTCTTCGCAAATATAGTTTTTATTTTATTTTAACATCTCTGTAAAAAAAATCCCTCATGTCGGGGGCTCTCTTTGCTTGTATACTGCTTTTAAACAGGCTGTGTAAAACGCACCAATGTGAAGTTCCTCTGACAAGTAATTATGACGTCATAATTATTCATACCGAAAGGGATTGTGGGTCTGTTGTGTTTGTCGTTACTACGTCCCCGTGTGAAAGACCACGGGTGTCACAACCGGCGGGTGCGTCTTTTGAAACCGTGCTACCGGGGATGAGGCTTTCGGGTTCACTGGGGTTTGCCTCACCATGACCTTAAAGTACTTCATTTAAAAAGGAGTTCCGGCATTTTGGGTAGGGGTGGGAGGGGTGGTTGGGGCTGGGGGTTAGGGTTAGGGTTAGGGTTAGGTATTGATGTCATAAATGGGGAGGGGTTACACTGTAAACAAAAACACGTCACAAAAGGGGTGGAATCATAACAAAATACGTCACACAAAGGGGTGTGGCTAAAAACATAAACAATAACAAGGGGGCGGGGCTTATACCGTTAAAAAACGGTATGTAACATATACTACTCAGCTGTATCTGCAAATGAACAGCCTTAAACCAGAGGACCCAGCAGTCTATTACTGTGTGAGAGACACAGTGAGAGGAAGTATATGTGAAGCCAAGCTAAAACCACCCATTTCAAATAGCAACTCTGCCTAATTTCTTTTCTAATAAAAACAACTTTATTAATATTGATTCTTCTGTCACATCTTCATTCTACATATCGACCTTCCTCCATTCAATCTGTAGGAATGAGCCTGTGCATTTTGCGTGGGTGAGTAATGAAGTCAACCTCCATTCATTCAGCCTATATGAGTTTGTCTCTTTTTCTCTATTCAAGTAAAGATCACGACACCTCAAATTTATACTCATTCCAGGTTTATATTTGCTCAATGTACTCATCCCTCCCTCCCTCTCACTCTCTCCCTCCCTCTCACCCTCTCTCTATTTCTCTCCATCCATATTTCTCAGCCCTTAATTTATTGATGATATCGGAAATTTATCTAAATTAGGACATAGTTGGTGATGTAGATGTGAAAGTGCAAATCTTGAACTGGGATAGTTTGGTAGACTTAACCAACCTTGCTTATAAACTGGTATTATCTTCCCCATGAAACTCAGATGCAAATGAGGTTTTTTTTTTTTTTTTTTTTATTATCTTTTATTTCATTTTCATTTTCATTTTATACAATCACTTATATACTGTGCATAAAAAAAAAAGAAAAAAGGAAAAAAAAAAAACCCCACATAACACTTCATTCCCCCATACACCCTCTCTTCTCCCCCTCCAACTTTCCTTTCACCCCTCCAGCATTCCCCTCTTCTACTTCCCTACCCCCTCAGACATCTCCCCCTCCCTCCATTTCACCCTCCATACATTCCCTCTCACTCCCTCTTTACTTCTCCCTTCTCTTTCCCTCTTCTCCTCACTTTGGTGTATCCATACAATTCAATTTGTTTTTTACAATAAAAGTAGAAAAAGAAAAAAAGAAAAAAAAAGAAAAACGAGCCGCAGTACACAAGTGAATTCTTATTGTTCTAAGGATTGAAACTGTAATTCCACCCTCCCCCCTCCCCCCTATAATCCCCCCTCCCTAACCCCCTTACGGCTTCGCAGGTCCCATGCCCGGCATAATTCTTTAACAAGCATTTGAGTATAATAAGGCCAGCTAACTTTAAAATTAAAAAAATAAAATAAAAGTAAAGCCAAAAAGAAAAAGGAAAAATAGTAGAAAATAAGAAATAAACAACACCCACACTCACACACAAAAAGAAGAAAGAAACAAAAAGGGTCAATAAACCCACTACGTTAACACAGCTTCCCATTATCTGTAAATCTTAAACAATGTGACTCATTCCAAATTTCGATTATTTTGCTACTTGCAGGGTTTCAAACTGTATTAGAGCCAGGTAAGTTGATCAATTAGAATTCCCCAACTAAAAGTCTCCTTGCTTTGTCTATCTATTCAGACCTTTAATTTATCTCTTTTTTATCCAAATATCCAAACCTTTCTATAACACCATTAAACTCAAATACTTCTTTCATTTTTCATTTCCAACACCTCCCTTTCTATCCTTACCCACCTCCACATATAAATTTTTTACCTTCCACCCTGCCTTTATCCATATCCACATACATATTTTATCCACATTCATTGCTCCTCCCATGTTTACTCCACTTTCCTGAAGATTCTCCGACCAGTCTTTCTTAACTTTATATTGATATAGCAACTCAAACAAACATCAGCTTGCGTTCTAGCCCCAGGTAATCTAATTAAACTTTCGCTGCCCTTCCCTCTCCCACGCACCTCCCAACTCCGTTCGTCCCAAACCGCAACTCAAAAAGATCACAATTTCCGCTCTCCTCGCCTAAGAAAATAGTTCATGCACAATTTGAGTTAGAGTTCAGACAAAACTTCTGTACAATATATGTCCACAATCAGCAACGCTTCTTTCAGTCTCCATGTCTCATCATCGATATGCCACTTTTCCATTTTATCCCAGACAGAAATCATAAAACTTTAAAAACATCGCTTAGTCTTTATTCTTTAGTCTTCTGCCCTTCCGGAAGAGAAAAACAACACCCTCCACCTTGTAGCCACGTGTCTCGCTGTTTGTCTTCTCCTTCTCCTTGCCTCTCCCCAGATCCGGATGAATCAGGAAGTCCCGCCTTCAGGGTCTCGTAGTAAAATTTTCGGGCTTCGCAGACGGAGTTAATGCGGTGTTTTTGGTTGCCAAATGTAACTGTAATACCAGCTGGGACTTCCCATTTGTATGGAATCTGAGAATTTCTGAGTTCTTCGGTTAAGAAAGCGTACTGTCTTCTTGTTCTTAATATTTGAAATGGTATCTCTTTAAAAACAATCAAGTCCTCCCCATCAATTATCAACCTCTTTCCGTAAAGCCTCTGTATTATCTCATTTCTAGATTCCCTTGTAGTAAAGTATATTATTACGTCCCTCGGAAGCTGTCGCTGTTTTGCTACCCAGGAATTCTGGCGGTAAATTCTTTGAATCTGCCAATCAAAGTTAAGTCCCGGACTTCCCACCAGGCGACTGAAAGCCTCAAAGAATGTCTGTTTCAAATTCTCCTGTTGGTTTTCACGCAGTCCTCTAACTCGTATGGCAAAGGCAGCCTTGTTATAATTTATCATGACAAGTTCTTTTTGGGCAGATTCAATTTCCTGTTCTAACGTTTGGATTTTTGATATCAGATTAAGGTTAGTTTCTTCCAAAAGTTCCAATTTGTCCTCCGTTTCAGCAATATAATCTGTCATGACTGTCATTACTCCGATCATATCCTGCTTTGCCTGAGCAATTTTAGCATCAAATTGATCACATAAATCCGATATCAGTTGATTAATCTCCTGTCTGAAATCATTAAGCGTTTTGAGAAGGAATTCTTGTGTTAGCAAATCTCCCGTGGAGGGTGTAGGAGACAAGGGTAGCGACTTCATAGCAGTTTTTGGAGATATGTTATTAAGGAAGCGCTTCTGTTTAGGTTTGGGAGCCATTCCAGAATAAAAATAAAAGACAAGCAATCAAGCGAGCCAAAAATCAAAGTCTGTGCTCCCCTCAGTTAATCTTTTAGCAATTAGTACGGAGAAGCCTTCAGGAGGGTAGGGCTTACTAGGTACGTCACATCAAACACAAAAGCTACGAGATCGCCATCTTGTGACGCAGCTAAAAAAGAAAGGGAGCCTTTTGCGAAATTGAAGCTGGTATTTTAAATAGTAATAGAAGAAATTCCTCGGGAATGGTCCCCGCCCGGATTGGCTTTTAAATAGCTTAGCTTTGTCCTGGGGGGGGAGGCAATCTGCCTAGGCTGCAAAAAAGGCAGCGCGGAAAACTGGCCGGAGTAAAGGCTCAGCTAATGTTGAATCTCTTCTCCATTCACAGCAAAAAAAAAGCTATGAATTACAAAGAGATCCTAACGACTGACCTCCTCTCTGCCCCTTTCTGCCAGAAAGGGGAGATATCTATAGATCTTATAAGATATACGAACCAGAGTCCTGGCAGGAGCTTTTTTGAGCTCCCGACGGCGGCAGCTCCTCCCCTCGAAGCCGCAAATGAGGTTATTGAGCTGCTTCTGCTTTAAATAATTCCAAACACACAAAGGAGAATCACAGACCCAAAGTTCTCATTGGTCTCAAGGAAGGGAGGCTTTCCTTATTCCCTAATGGATCTTCACATTCTTTTTCTTTGTTTAGTAGCGGCTTCTCTGTGTGGAATCTGGACCAGGAAGAGTGAGCCCTGGAGGATCCTTTAGATTAACTTGCAAAGTGACAGGGGAATCCATCAAGAATATGCTCCTTGCATGGATCCGCCAGGCTCCAGAAAAAGGATTGGAATGGGTGGGTGACATAGATTGGGATGATGATGATAGTGAATGGAGTACAGCCTATGCCTTATCCCTCCAAAGCCGAACAGAACTGACAGCCGATGAATCCCGCAATGAATGTTATTTGACAATGAGGTCCCTGACAGCTGCAGACTCAGCCACATATTATTGTGCAGGAGGCTCACAGTGAGAGAAAGCAAAGGAGGAAGTGTGAAAAACCTCTTGGCTTTTGCCTGAAGAAATTTTATACATTCACATGAATGGATGGAGATAATTTATTTCTTCTTTCGGCTTTCTGTTCTCCGCAGAGTGGAATAAACTACTATTCCAGCTCAACAAGAAGTAGTTGTAGTAGACTTCAGAGTAGCTGCTCGTTGTGCAAACAGCCCCCAGCATGCTATTTGCTTCTTCTACCTTTTCTCTTTCTTTGGTTTCTCTTCTCCCATTTTCCACAGTTGTCTGAAGAACTGCCACATCATTGTCATGGACAAGGATTTAGAGATACAGTGTCCTGGTAGTTGGGTTGATTAACAAGTCCTAAGAGTCGTGTAAACCTTGGCCATTTCTCTTCCATATATCCAGATGTGTAGTAGCTTTCTATTGAGGTCAGTAAGTTTGTGAAGTGGCAGGAATGGGAAGAATCTGATGAGTCATTGTACCGAATTGTCCTTCAATGACAGCAGTTTCACCAAAGCTGAACTACACATTACAGCTGAGAACATGACCATCTGCTAGTTCTAAGGAAGAAATAATATATATTTTATATCATTACCAATTAAATGGATATATCAAATATTTTCAAAATGACACATTCTTGAGACTGATTCCAAGGAACTAAATATAACATATCATTTTAACTTTATTTATTTATTGAGGTGGAGCTATTGAGCTCATTTCTTTCCATCTGCAAACTCTGGAGAACTCCTGGAGATCAGAAACATTATCCCAAGCCCTATTTCCTAACCTTTATAATGAAGGTCTCTTCAGATCCTAAGCCTGATGGCTCACTTCTATCTGCTTTGCACAAGAGGGCAACAGGGCCTAATGAAATGAAATTCTCCACTTAACATAAATGAAAGTGTGGTTTCATCAGTTAGCCTGGTGGTTTCCTCTGCTGTCTCCGAACCATCACTCAATGGGTCTCTGGAGACCATCCTTCCCCAAGGGTCTAGAATTCTTATGAAGAATTCATAATATTTTTTATAGGTGGGAAATAAAATGGTTGCTCTTTCTTCCTTTTTCATTTGCAGAGCAAGCTTGATATGTTCAAAACAGTTCCTCTCTCTTGGTTCACGGCCTGTCGTCTTTATTTGTTTATAACTACGGATGGGAATGACAAAATCATGAAAAAAAAAACAAATTGCATGGAAGAAACCTAGGAGTTTATCTGAAATGATCAGTCAAAGACTGCTAATGATGAGGAAGGGAAGGAGAGGAGTGGAGAGGGAAGGGAAGGGAATGGAAAAGAAGGGGAGGGGAAACAGGGCAAAGCAAGGCAAGGAAAGAAATGAATGGAAATGAAAGAAGGAAGAGGAAAGGAAGAAGGAAAGGAAAGAAGGGGAAAGGAAAGAAAATGAAAAGAAAAGAACTGAGGAAAAGGAGAAGGAAAAGATAGAAGAGGAAAGGAAGAAGGAAAGGAAAGGAAAAGAAGAGAAAAGGAGAAGAAAGGAAAGAAGAGGAAAGGAAGAAGGAAAGGCAGAAGGAAACAGGAAGAATAAAAGGAAAGAAGAGGAAAGGAAAGAAGAGGAAAGGAAATAATATGAGAAGAAAAGAAAGGAGAGGAAAAGAAGATGGAAAAGAAAGAAGAGGAAAGGAGAAAGGAAAGGAAAGGAAAGGAAAGGAAGAGTAAAGGAAGAAGGAAAGGAAAGGAATTCAAAAGAAGGGGAAAGGAAAAGAAAAGGAAAGAAGAGAAAAGGAAAGGAAAGAAGACAAAAAAGGCAAGGCAAGGAATTGGAACATCATTGAAAGGGCATTGGACGAAAAGTTAAAATATTGTACAAGCAGTGGAAACAACACAAAACAAGAAATCCTTATCAACCATCATATTCTGCAGGACAAGTTGTGAACCTGGGTATTGGGGGGTCTGTTTTGAATGTCTTAACTTTTTCCTTGATGGCTCACTCCAGATAATCCCGATGTGCTCCCAGTGGGCACAAATTACACCACTTTTGCAAACCACGCAATTAACTTCCAATTGCAATTTAATGGGCTGAATTCAACCCATATGAACCCTTGGTTAGGCACCGGGTAAACTAATTTATTGATCTTGCCATTGGAATTGGCTCTATGCTATTGATCAGGTCAGGAAAAGACGTCTCATTATCCCCCATATTGTGGAAGGCAGAGGAAATACAAAAGGTAAGTCATATTTTTCTGCATTAGTAAATAGTAAATTTGAAGCACGAGAGAGAGAAAGAAAAAATAATAATAAATGCTACAAACTACAACAAGAATCATATATTGAGAAGTATCTAAAAATTGCTACAAGGGAAGGAACTATGATTGATAGAAGAACACGGAGGGGACTCTGGAAAAATATGGATTTCAATTTTGACTCCATTTTGTTTTACTTGAAAATGTGGGAAATAGTTCCACTAAATGTGATTTACATCTCCATCATACAGAGAATAAGACAATAGGTTATCTACCAGCAATATAGTTCCCCAAATGTTCAACTGAGGCAGCCTATTGACTTTTGAAGATATGATTTTCCTTCTGACATAATCAACCAGTGGCTTCACATGTTTCTGAAGGATTAAAATAAATACACCAAAACTGATGTTGGGACATCTCCAATCATATCTACAATGGAGGATGAATGCATTCTAGAAGGTCAAAGCGGTGTGTGTCTCTTTTATCCTGAGGCCTATGTAAATCCAGTGACAGCTTCCTGTTCAATGGAACCTTATCTTCTTGCTCTCCTTCTGCTCTCAGAAACTGAACCCTGAGCTATTATCTGAATGTTTTCCCATCAGTAAGAATCCTCCAATCTTTTGAAGAAGAAATAATGGCCCTCTGGCTGAACCTCGTGTCCTTGTTAGTTCTCCTCAGAGGTATTATTTTCCCCTCCAAAGAGTTGCGTTATTCCTCAGTTTCCTTTGGTTATCTGCAGGAAGTCTTATTAAACAATTTGTTTTTCTAGGTGTCCAATCTCAAGTCCAGTTGGTGGGGTCTGGAGGGGCTGTGAGAAGGCCTGGAGAGTCCCTCCGTCTCTCCTGCCAAGCGTCTGGATTCACCTTCAGTGACTCTTACATGGGCTGGGTGAGACAGGCTCCTGGGAAAGGACTGGAATGAGTGGCACGTACATGGTCTTCATATATTAACTACTCTGACAAAGTCAAGGGCCGCTTCACCATCTCCAGGGACAATTCAAAAAGCCAGCTGTATCTGCAAATGAACAGCCTCAAACCAGAGGACACAGCTGCCTATTACTGTGTGAGAGCCACAGTGAGAGGAAGTATATGCGAAGCCAAGCAAAAACCACCCATTTCAAAAAGCAGCTCTGCAAATTTCTTTCCTAATAAAAACAACAACTGTATTAATTTGGATTCTCGATTCATGTCTTCATTCTGCACTTCAAACTCCATCCATTCATTCTATACAAACAAGCCTCTGTTAGTTATGAAATGAATTCAACCACCATCCTTTCAGTCTATAGGAATAAGTCTCTTTTTACGTTTTCATTTAAGGAGTTCCATACCTCAATTTCAAGGGGACGCGGTGGCTCAGTGGCTAAGAAGCTGAGCTTGTCGATCAGAAAGGTCGGCAGTTCAAAGGTTCGAATCCCTAGCGCCGCATAATGGAGTGAGCTCCCATTACTTGCCCCAGCTTCTGCCAACTTAGCATTTCGAAAGCATGCAGAAATGCAAGTAGAAGAAATAGGAACCACCTTAGTTGGGAAGGTAACAGCGTTCTATGCACCTTCGGCATTTAGTCATGTTGCCCACATGACTATGGTGTTGTCTTTGGACAGCCCTGGCTCTTTGGCTTTGAGACAGAGATGAGCACCACCCCTTAGAGTCAGGAATGATTAGGACATATGTTCAAGGGGAATCTTTACCTTTACCTCAATTTGATACTCAATCCAGGTTGATATTTACTCTACTTGTTCGGATCCTTTCCCAACTCTCAGCTTCGGCGGTCCTTGGATGAAACCGATTATCTAGATTCCTTTCAGTCTGGATTCAGGCCCGGCTACAGCATGGAAACTGCTTTGGTTGCGCTGATCGATGATCTCTGGAGAGCCAGGGATAGGGGTCATGCCTCTGTCCTAGTGCTCCTTGACCTCTCAGCAGCCTTCGACACCATCGACCATGGTATCCTTCTGCGGCGGTCGTAGAGGTGGGAGTTGGAGGCACCGTTTTTTGGTGGTTCTCCTCCTACCTCTCGGACAAGTCACAGTTGGTGTTGGTTGGAGGCCAGAGGTTGACCCCTAGGCCCCTTGAGTATGGGGTGCTGCAGGGTTCGGTCCTGTCCCCGTCCTGTTTAACATCTACATCAAGCCACTGGGTGAGATCATTCGGTGGCACGGGATAAAATACCACCAATATGCGGACGATACACAGCTGTATCTGTCCACCCAGTGCCAACTCAGTGAAGCGGTTGACATGATGTGTCATTGCCTGGAGGCTGTTAGGGTCTGGATGGGTGTGAACAAGCTTGCACTCAATCCCCACAAGACCGAGTGGCTTGTGTTTTTCCCTCCCAATAATTGGCCTTGTATTCCATCTCTCATGGTGGGGGGTGAAATTATACGCCCCTCAGACAGGGTGGGGGAGGGTATAGAAGTCAAACCAAACAATTTGGGAGTCCTCCTGGATCCTCAGCTGACCTTAGAACACCAGTTGTCAGCTGTGACCAGGGGGACCTTTGCCCAGGTTTGCCTGGTGCACCAATTGCGGCCCTACCTGAACCGGGAGGCACTCAGAACAGTCACTCATGCCCTTATGACCTCAAGACTGGACTACTGTAATGCGCTCTACATGGGGCACCCCTTGAAGAACATTTGGAGACTTCAGCTTGTCCAGAATGCAGCCGCGCGAGCGATCGTGGGTGCACCTCGGTACACCCACGTTACACCTATCCTCCACGAGCTGCACTGGCTGCCTATTGGACTCCGGATGCGTTTCAAGGTGCTAGTCGTTACTTTTAAAGCCCTACATGGTATCGGACCTGGGTACTTGAGAGATCACCTCCTGCCAATTAACTCCCTACAACCAATTAGATCCCACAGACTAGACCTCCTCCGCATCCCATCAGCTAGCCAGTGTCGACGGTCGACCCCCCGGGGGAGGGCCTTCTCTGTGGCTGCTCTGGCCCTCTGGAACGATCTCCCTGTGGAGATTCGGACCCTCACCACACTTCCGGCTTTCCGCAAAGCCGTTAAGACCTGGCTGTTCCGGCAGGCCTGGGGCTGATGAGTTCCCAGCCCCTATCGAATTGTTGTGCCTCTTGTGGAGTTTTAATATGTTTTTTGCAATTGTTTGTCTTGTTTGCTTTCGTTGTATTCCCCCCTTTCCTATGAGTTTGTTAGCCGCCTTGAGTCCCTCTGGGAATAGGGCGGCATACAAGTTTAATAAACCATAAACAAACCATAACCAACTCATTTCGCCACCCATATTTCTTAGCCCTTTATTTATTCATGATATTGTGGATTCATCTAAATCAGGACAAATCGTTGGTGATGGGAACGCATGTTTGGCATGGATCCACCAGACTCCAGGTAAAGGATGAGAATGGGTGTGTGAGATAGCCTGGGCTGCAGGGGTGGGTTCCTGCCAGTTCTAACCCTTTCTATAGAAGAGGTTCCACGAATCTACCATGTCATTTAGAACCGGTTCCAGCTCTGTCCCCCTGCCTGTCCACACCATGCTTGCCCCGCCCACTGCTCACTGATTGGCTGGCTCATCAATCGCCCCGCCTGCCTCTAAGAGTCCTATCTAAACCTTAAAGTCTTACAGGTGTCAAGTTTGAACATCCCTGGAGTTTTTTTTTCCTAAAGGATTAGGGTTACAAGGATCTTGTAACTTAACACCTTTACGATTTGCGTGCTTCAAATGCCAGAGTTTCTGAGCCAACATTTTGGTTGCTAAGCAAGAGCATTGTTAAGTGAGTTTCACCACATTTTGCAAGTTGGCCACCCCCACCCGGTCACATGACCTGCAAGCCACTCCCACAAAGCAGGCCCAGCTACAGAAGAGGTTCTAAAAAAATTTGAAACCCACCACTGCTGGGGTGATAAATGGATTGTAGAATATGCCTCATCCCTGCAAAGCCGAATAAATGTGACAGCCAATGACTCCAACAATGATTGTTATTTGACAATGAAATCCCTGGTAGCTGCAGTCTCAGCCACATATTACTGTGCAGGAGACTCACAGTGAGAGAAAGCAAAGGAGGAAGTGTGAAAAACCTCTTGGCTTTTGCCTAAAGAAATTTTATACATTCACATGAATGGATGGAGATAATTTATTACTTATTTCACCTTTCTGTTGTCTGCAGAGTGGGATAAACAAAATAACATATTTGGGACAGCACATAATTTAATTAATTAATTAATTAATTAATTAATTAAATTTAAACATAGCATGCTATTTGCTTCTAGTTCCTTTTCTTGTTCTTTATGAAGTCACATGAATGGATTGAGATAATGTATTTCTTTTTCATCACATCTACAAAGTAGAAAGAAGACACTCAAGAAGGTCGAAGTACGCTGTGTCTCTTTTATCCTGTGAACTATGTAAATTCAGTGACAGCTTCCTGTTCAAAGGAACCATATCAGCCTGTTCTCCTAATTCCCTCAACATCTCAAAGGTTGGATGCTTGTCTACATGTTTTTTAATCATTAAGAATCCTCCCATCTTTTGATCAACCAATATGGCCCTCTGGCTGAACCTCATGTCCTTGTTAGTTGTCCTCAGAGGTATTATTTTCACCTCCAAAGAGAGTGGTTATTACTCATTTTCTTGTGTTTACCTCCAGGAAGTCTTATCCAACAAACTTTCTTTCCAGGTGTCCAATCTCAGGTTCGGTTGGTGGAGTCTGGAGGGGATGTGAGAAGACCTGGGGAGTCCCTCCGACTCTCCTGCCAAGCCTCTGGATTCACCTTCAGCAGCTATGCGATGTCTTGGGTGAGACAGGCTCCAGGGAAAGGACTGGAATGGGTGGCACATATCTATGGTGATTCCAGTAAAACATTCTACTCAGACAAAGTCAAGGGACATTTCACTATCTCCAGGGACAATGCCAAAAGCCAGCTGTATCTGCAAATGAACAGGCTCAAAGCTGAAGACACGGCTGTCTATTACTGTGCTAGACACACAGTGAGAGGAAGCAGGACAAAAACTGTCAATTTCACAAAGCAGCTCTTGTAGATTTTGTTTTGTTTGCATTAGAACTACAGCGTCATTCAGCAGCATGATTTTTCAGGAAGATCGTAAAATGAGCCCTACCCCCAAAATAAACCCCAGTTAAGATTGTCAGTCAGATGGAGGCATTTAATACCATATTTCCCAAAAAGCAAGACCTAGCTGGAGAATAAGACCTAATGTGTCTTCTGCACCCACAGCTTCTGAAGGCAAGTCATTCTACTGGTTGATGGTTCTCACAATTAGGAAATTTCTCCTTAGTTCTAGGTTGCTCCTCTCCTCGATTCATTACATGGTTTCCATCCTTATTTTCTATGAGCTGAGGGACGATGAAGGAAAACAAGGAAGCCTTGCCTAACTCTGTAAAAGGAGCCTTGATCTCCTTCAGCCTATAATCTCTGATGGCTCCATCACAGAACTGTCAAACTCATGTCCCATGGACCACACGCTATTCATGCCCTCACCAAGGGGGAAAATCCTGATACATCACGTGATGCTGTTGTGATGACATGAGTTTGACGCTTCCACTCTATTCGAAGGATGAAAATGAGAATGTTGCCCTCTCCAAGGTCTCCAGATGACTAACCTTCCCAATGTTATTTCCGATGAGGAAACCAATGAGCAGTTTTGCATTCTCGTTGTATCTGTTTTGATCTTCAGGAGCTCAGCCACGCTTTCCAAAACACTTTCAATACAACAAGTTCCTGGAGAATTAGAATTATCTATGTGTCAGTGCACAACATATGTACAAAGAGATTGGTTGAGCTTCCTCAGTGCACACACAACACAACACCCCAAGACAACTCACAGTGAAGACAGAAAACCCCTAACCCAATAAGTCATATTAACAAACACCCAGTCCTATTACACCAGTGTGGACATGTTACATGTTGCGCCAGTCCCACAAGTCAATCATACTATGTTTTTGTAGATTAATTCTCATTCAGGAGTCTGACAGCCCACGGGTAAAAACGGTTCTTCAGCCTGTTTGTGTGGCTGGCTATGCTTCTATATCTCCTTCCCGATGGTAGGAGGGTAAAGAAGTGCTGTCTGGGGTGCGAGTCATCCCTGAGAATTTTCCTCACTCTTCTAAGGCAGCGAGCCCCAGCAATCTATTACTGTACAAGATACACAGTGAGAGGAAGTGAATCTGAAGCAGGACAAAAACTGTCAATTTCACAAAGCAGTTCTTGTAGGTCTTGTAGATTCTTGTAGATTAGTTGTCTGACTCACAAGCTGTCTTTTCTTTTGGGCTTTGACCCTCCCACACTTTCTATTATTCTACTATGCATTTTCTATTGTGGGAAAATAGGAGGGGGGGATTATACGGAGTTGGGTGATAGGTAGCCATAACAAAATTCTTTCTAGAAAGCCAAGGTCATCCTTTGTCTCTGCACCTTGCTGGAACTGGATGGGTGGAAGCTGCCAGCGTGGCAGTGGGAGATTGGACCACGGGATGGACTTGTGGGTGTGAGGGCAGGCTCTTGAACTTTCAATTAGGTGGAGAAAACCCAGAAGCTTTCAGATTCGGGTTTACCCAGATGTGTCAACTTGGCTCTCTTAATAAATTGGAATTTTGAGGAATCTTTTGCCTTGGATTCAGATTTATTTTTAGATGCCATTTGGAACTCTGACACTAGTGGTATCAGGGGACAGCCCATAATGTTTTTTTTAAATATATTTTTATTCTTTTTAAACAAAACAACACATACAAAACAAAACCAGAAAAAAAAAAACTTTCCTCCATTTCATCAAGCATGTCGTTTGGTTACAAGTTTTTGTGCATCAATTCTTAAGACTGAGAATAACATCACTGGTTTTGCATTAAACATAACTGAATATTTCGCTGTCATTGAGCATTATGTTTTCAAGTTACCATTAATATTCTTTCATTTGTAACAATCCTTGTTTCCTTGAATTCATAATTATCTATCAAATAACAATAAGTCTTTAAAGTATTATAATATCACCTATCTCCAAGGAGAAAAAGCGGAGATTAGAACAAAGAATTCCCATTAATTTATAATATACATTCATATTTTCAATTGACCATAATGTCACCAATCATCCAGAGTTCCAAAAATAGTTTTCCATTATTAATTATTAATCCATATAGTGGTTAAGTATTTCAAATCATATGTATATCATCAATTGTTCATTACATCATCTTTGGTCCATTTAATATACAAAGATCTTTCTAATATAAAATGGTCACTACATACAATTATACCAAAGTGTTCGAGCCCATAATGTTTTGGGCTGTGCTCATCATCCTCTGTGATGTTTTTCTATCTGTGGCTGTCAAACCAACATGCCATACCATGATGCAATAAGTGAGGACACTTTCTATTGTGGACCAATAAAAGGAGGTCATCAGTTGTTGCTCAACTCTGTTTTTATGCAAATGGAGTCTCTGAGGCAATGGAGTCTCTGTTGGGCCTTCCTGGCCACCTGGGGTATGTTGTTTTTCCAAGCAATGTCTTGAATCAGGCTTGGTCCTGTTTATCTTTTACACCAGGGGTCACTATTGCTCCATCAAAGCGGATTGATTATGGTGGAGGGGAAGGCAAACCACACCAGATTTTGTGGTAAGATTTCAGCTTTGAGGTTAATTATTCCCTTGGTTGCTGGCTTGAAAATTCACAGACATCATCCCACGACCACAAAACCAAAGTTGAGTTTAATTATAGTCCTTCTTTCCTGAACATAAGGCCAACCGACTTTTTTCAAGACCACAAGGTATTCAACTTTCTGGGGGGAAATGTTTGATAGCAAAGTAGTTTCCTGGAAGTTTCTCCTTTGGTTGTGAACATGAAGTTTTGTAGCTTGACAATCATTCTTTGCTCACTTAGCTTAAATCAAATTGTTAGCTTATTGTTTTAACAAATCATGGTAGTGTATCAATAATGGGTGAACTGTAATATGCATAACGAACACTGTTCATCATGTGGCTGATACACACTTCTGTGCTGGGGTGTCTGTGCAGATTAATTTTGAGTATTGATTCTTTTCTGAATTGGAACCTCTGCAAAATAATATATTCCACCCTCCTTTGAAAATCCACACCATTTTCTATGACAAGTTGAAGACATTACAGTATCTTTATGGGCTTAGAATTCATCATTTAAATATCATTTATTTAAGGGAGGTTCAAAGACTAGAACAGAATAGAATAGAATAGAATAGGAAAGAGGATTTCAAGCCTGTCACACTTTCTATTGTCTACTTTCTATTGAGGGAAAATGTGAGGGGAGATTGTACAGACTTGGGTGATATGTAGCCATAATAACATTCTTCTTGGAAACTCAAGGCCATCTTTGTCTCTGCACCTGGCCGGAACTTCATTCACTTCAAAGACCAACTTCTGGACTAGGATGGATTGATGGATGCAACCTACATTCTTATAAACTGGTTTGAGTTTCCACGTGAAACCCAGATGCAAATGAGGTCACTGAGCTGTTTCTCCTTTAAATAATCACAATCCCAACAAGGAGCATAGCAGACACAAAGGAGTCATCTCTGTAAAGAAAGTGTGGACTTCTCACTGCCCAATGGATCTTGCCATTCTTCTTCTTTGCTTAGTAGCCACTCCTGTGTGTGAGTATATTCCAGATGGAGATGAAGAATGAGATAAAACAAAAGCAGAGTTGTTTACTAATTCCTGCTTTGTCAATCATTTAGATGTCCACTCCACTGTCCAACTTGTGGAATCTGGGCCAGGAAGAGTGAGCCCTGGAGGATCCTTCAAATTAATGTGCAAAGTGACAGGGGACTCCATCAAGAACGCGTACTGGGAGTGGATCCGCCAGGCTCCAGGAAAAGGATTGGAATGGGTGGGCCAGATAGACTGGGCTAGTAATAACTGGAGGACATTCTATGCCTCATCCCTCCAAAGCCAAACAACTTTGACAGCCGATTCCTCCCGCAATGAGTATTATTTGACAATGAGTTCCCTGACAGCTGCAGACTCAGCCATGTATTACTGTGCACGAGGTCCACAGTGAGTGAAAGCAAAGGAGGAAGTGTGAAAAATCTACTTGCTTCTCGGTTTTTGCTTGAAGAAACTTTATGTTTTCTCATTCAGGGATTGAGATAACTTCGTCCTTCTTTCAGACTACCATTGTCTGCAAAGGGGAACAAGTTATTCTTCCAGCTGTCAAGCCCTCACCAACTTGCCATATCTGGGGGAATGGCTGTGGGATGGCTACGGGAACAGTGTGGGCTCAGTGGATGGTGGCCCAGGTGCTCCCAATGGCTGCCTCCTTCTCCAGACCAGCATGCCCCATTTCTCAACAGCTGACTGGTGCCAACTGCAGAACAGCCAGAACAGCTGACTGGTGCCAACTGCAAAACAGCTGGAACAGCTGACTGGTTCCAACGGCAAATCAGCTGGAACAGCTGACTGGCACCAGTTACATAAAGCAGACCTGGAGGAATGAAGTAAAGAGGACTGTGCACTGCCAGATGATGGCTATGGGGTTGGACTGGGCCATGAGCATGGTTATGGCTATGTTTACATCCCCAGGAGGGGATAGTTCCCAGCGCTCATTTTGCATCTATCTATGGACCTCGGCCATTAAACCTGTATCTACTTGTTTGGCTCTGCGTTTCCATGGCTGGGCTATGGACGAGTGAGACAAACTCAACAATAAGGAGTAGTGGACTTCAGAGCTGCTGCTCCTGTTTAGAACAGTACATAGCATGCTATTCATTTCTTCTTCCTTTTCCCATTGGTTTTTCTTTTCTTTTCTCCTATTGCGCAAGATGGCAGCAGTGTCTAACAAATGGACATTCTCTACTTTACAAAAATAAAACTGTGGTTTCATCCATTAGCCTGAGGGTTTCCTCTGCTGCTTCCGAACTATCACTCAACAGGTCCCTGAAGACCTTCCTTCCCCAAGAGACTTTCTATAACTCTTTCCTATCAGCTCCGAGACACAGTTATCTCCCTTTCTTCCTTTTTCATTGTCAGACCAAGCTTGATACATTTGAAACAGTTCCTCTTTCTTGGTTCACTGCCTGCCCCCTTTATTCATTCATAATTAGGGTTGGGGATGAAAGAAACATGCAGAAAAATATACTTGAATGGAAGAATACGAGCATGTGGATTGGTGAATGTTTACACAAGGAATGCCAATGTTGAAGGAAGAGAAGGGGAGGAATGGGAAAGAAAGAGAAGGGAATGGAGGGAAAGGAAGGGGAAGAAGGAAGAAATAAATAAATAAGTAGAAAGAAAGAAAGATAGATAGATAGAAAGAAAGAAAGATAGCAAGAAAGATAGAAAGAAAAAAGGAACAGGAGGGGAAGGAAGGAGGGAGGCAGAGGAAGAGAGAAAGAAAGAAGAAAGAAAGGAAGAAAGGAAGGAAAAGAAAGGAAAAAAGAAAGAAAGATTAAGAAAGAAAGAAAGAAAGAAAGAAAGAAAGAAAGAAAGAAAGAAAGAAAGAAAAAAGGAGGGGGAGGAGGAAAGGGACAGAAGGGGAAGGAAGGAGGGAGGGGGAGGAAGAGAGAAAGAAAGAAAAAAGAAAGGAACAAAGGAAGGATACATTTGAAACAGTTCCTCTTTCTTGGTTCACTGCCTGCCCTCTTTATTCATTCATAATTAGGGTTGGGGTTGAAAGAAACATGCAGAGAAATATACTTGAATGGAAGAATATGAGCATGTGTAATGAAATTCATAATAATTGATGAAACCTGTACAATCGCGGAGTTAAAACCCAAACTAATGAAGAAGACTTCACAGGATTCCAATACGATTTTTGGTTCCAACTTGAATGTGTTCATATAATTCAACAGTGAATTTCAAATTGTGCCTTATGGCCTGCTCTGCCCTGTTGAATTCGGTTTCCTCAAAATAAGATGGTCAGAGTAATAATTGTGGAAAAAATATTCTGAATTTAGGTGCCCCCTCTTTTTAATGTTTGGTCTCTAAGAACTGGACCTCATTTGTTAACCATGTGTGAAATGTATATACAAAGAAATGCAGTACACAAGTAATTGCAATGCGGAGGTTCTTTTATCCCTAGTGATATGTAAATTGAGGCAAAATTTCCCCCTAAAAATAGTCAGTTGGTTTTGCTTCTCAGGCTACACCCATCAACAAAAGTTTTTGCACTTTCCCAAATCCTTTGCCATCAATTCCTCTGCAATCATTAGAAGCAGCAGAAATGATCCTGTGGTTAATTTCGGTATCCTTACTAGCAGGCCTCAGAGGTAATTGTTTCCTCCCTATCCCGTTTTTTTTCCCCATTTTAATTCTTGTCTACGGAAAAGCTCACTGAAGTTCCATTCATTTTAGGTGTCCATTCTCAGGCCCAGTTGGTGGAGTCTGGAGGGGATGAGAGAAGACCTGGAGAGTCCCTCAGCCTCTCCTGCCAAGCCTCTGGATTATCTTTCGGCCAGTATGGGATGCACTGGGTGAGACAGGCTCCCGGGAAAGTACCGGAATGGGTTGCACATATTTATTATGATTCCAGTAAAACGTTCTACTCAGACAAAGTGAAGGGATGCTTCACCATCTCCAGGGACAATGCCAAAAGCCAGCTGTATCTGCAAATGAACAGGCTCAAAGCTGAAGACACGGCCGTCTATTACTGTACCGCACGCACAGTGAGAGGAAGCAAAGCAAAAACTTCCCATTTCACACAGCAGAGAGAAATCAGAATTGTAACATTGTGGTGCATGCCTCCCTTGGTCATTTTGGCCACCAGGGGGCACTATTTTCACACTGATGTTGGGGTGGGGGAGGGTATAGAAGTCAAACCGAACAAATCAAGCTTTTACATCTCATATACTTGGAAATTCACTCAATTGGTCTCAAGGGAATGTCACATCTCAAGAGACCACAGTTTCTCCCATAATGCCATCTTCTGAATAGAGTGCTTTTGTGATTATAGCTCTCTGAAATCTTAGCCAAGCAGAAAGTGTCCTATTCATTCTTTGACTACTGAGAGAGTATCCGAAATGGCGTTATGTTGTCATTGCTTTGATATTGACTTTGCAATTTGGTCGGAACCACCAATTCTCTGCCTTACAGAATATGATTTTTTTTCCTTAATTCGTATGGTGTTACTATCACTTTCTTCAAAACATTTGAAAAAATTGATTTGAAACATTTGAAAAAATTGATTAAGGAAACAATGTCTTTAACATCTCTTTATTTTTTTAAAAAAAACAATCTTAGTCATTATTTTCTGTTGTTTAGGATCACTCAATAATGTAAGGCAAAGTTCTTTGAATTCACAATAATAGTATAGGCTTGTTAGGGGTATCTCCGTTGGGAGACAGAAAGTAGTGCAGCGGAATGTACAGCTAGAGAGAAAGAATGTTGCTAGGAGAAACACACGAATAGAGTTTCAGACACTGCTAGTGAAAACAAGTAGCTTTACTGCTGATAATTGCTTCACAAGCAGTGATAGTAGATATTAGTCCAAACACAATTCAAAGAACAAACAATAGCTTACAGTTGCAGTTCTCATTTCAGTCATCAAGTCATCAAGCATAGGACAAGCAGAGAGAGTGAGCTCTCTTGACTCCTTCTTATAGTAAAGTTAATTTCACCTGATAAGTACATCCACTCATTTAAAGCAACAACGACCATTTGTTGTATACATATATACATATATACATATATACATATATACATATATACATATATACATATATACATATATACATATATACATATACATATATACATATATACATATATACATATATACATATATACATATATACATATATACATATATACATATATACATACATACATACATACATACATACATACACACACACAGACACACACACAGACACACACACAGAGACATTGCCTATCCAACACTAGAAGTACACTCCCAACAAGCCTGAATTGTCATTGTGCAAAATAAATACAATGAAATTGGTTTTAGCCTCACTTGTGCAATCCATGATAACAAATCCAAACAACATAAATAGTATAAAGAATAATCCCAATGCAAGTAATTAGGGGGGGAACCCTAGTCATATGTTTTTTGCATGTGTGTGTGTGTGTGTGTGTGTGTGTGTGTGTGTGTGTGTGTGTGTGTGTGATTGTGGTTGTGTTTAAGAGTCTGACAGCCCCAGGGTAAAAACTATTTTTAAACCTATTTGGATATGCTTTGATGTCTTCTTCCCTATGTGAAGAGACACTGATCAGTGTGTGAATCATAATCAATACATATAAAATAAAAAGCTTCATCTTGATTGTTGTTAACTTTTGGATCATTTCACAATCACATTTATAAAATATTCAATGGAATTTTGGGGAGATTGAGGGACCACTTTGAGACTCAGATGTCTACGTATAATTAACTATCAATTTCAAATAGTTAGTCATGATCTGCTTTGCATTGTTATTTTTGGTATTTTTTCAACAGAACAATGCCAAGGACACAATTGTGGAACTAATACTCTGAACTTAGATGGACCATCTCTTCATGGTTGGTCTCTAACATGACTATTTAAGGAATTTTCAGCACATTTTTCTCTCTCTCTCTCTCTCACTACTGAACCCTTTCTTGAAGTGAGGAGTCATGTTAGATCCTGCTTTATTTACTTTAATGTAAATCTGTCCTTCCCTCTGTTAGGTAACGAGGATTTAATAGCGGCCAGCTGATGTAAGGTGGTAACCTGTAAACTGATTCAATGTAAGGCTGATACAATGTGGTGTCTATATATATATGTGGCAAATAATTGGTGTTTTAGATGTCAAACTGCGCTCCAAGTTCTATTAAGGACTGAGACGCATTCCTTGACTGACTGATTTAAGCCACTCTACTCATTCCCAAAGCACCATCCCTCATTTCACCATTCATATTATTTTGAGGATAGGAAACTTCAATCAAAGACCAACTTCTGGACTAGGGCTGATTGATGGATGCAACCTACATTCTTATAAACTGGTTTGAGTTTCCACGTGAAACCCAGATGCAAATGAGGTCACTGAGCTGTTTCTCCTTTAAATAATCACAATCCCACCAAGGAGCATAGCAGACCCAAAGGTGTCATCTCCGTAAAGCAAGGGTGGACTTCTCACTGCCCAATGGATCTTGCCATTCTTCTTCTTTGCTTAGTAGCCACTCCTGTGTGTGAGTATATTCCAGATGGAGATGAAGAATGAGATAAAACAAAAGCAGAGTTGTGTTCTAATTCCTGCTTTGTCATTCATTTAGATGTCCACTCCACTGTCCAACTTGTGGAATCTGGGCCAGGAATAGTGAGCCCTGGAGGATCCTTCAAATTAACTTGCAAAGTGACGGGTGATTCCATCAAGAACGTGTACTGGCATTGGATCCGCCAGGCTCCAGGAAAAGGATTGGAATGGGTGGGCCGGATAGACTGGGATAATAATAACTGGAGGACATCCTATGCCTCATCCCTCCAAAGCCGAACAACCCTGACAGCCGATTCCTCCCGCAATGAGTATTATTTGGCAATGAGTTCCCTGACAGCTGCAGACTCAGCCACATATTACTGTGCACGAAGTACACAGTGAGAGAAAGCAAAGGAGGAAGTGTGAAAAACCTACTTGCTCCTCGGCTTTACTTGAAGAACCTTTATGTTTTCTCATTCAGGGATTGAGATAACTTTGTCCTTCCTTCAGACTACCATTGTTTGCAAAGGGGAACAAGTTATTCTTCTACCTGTCAAGCCCTCTCTGGGTTGCCATACCTGGTGGGAAGGGGGGAGCAGTGGAAATGATTGTGGGATGGCTGTGGGAACAGTGTGGGCTCAGTGGATGGCTGCCCAGGTGCTCCCAATGGCTGCCTCCTTCTCCAGACCAGCATGCCCCATTTCTAAACAGTTGACTGGTGCCAACTGCAAAACCGCCAGAACAGCTGACTGGTGCCAACTGCAAAACAGCCAGAACAGCTGACTAGTGCCAACTGCAAAACAGACAGAACAGCTGTCTGGTTCCAACTGGAAAACAGCCAGAACAGCTGAGTGGTGCCAACTGCAAAACAGCCGGAACAGCTGACTGATGCCAACTGCAAAACAGCCAGAACAGCTGACTGGTGCCAACTGCAAAGCAGCCGGAACAGCTGACTGGCACCAGTTACATCAAAGCAGACCTGGAGGAATAAAGGAAAGAGGACTGTGCACTGCCAGATGCTGGCTATGGGGATGGGATGGGCCATGGGCGTGGTTATGGCTATTTACAGCCCTCGGAGGGAATAGCTCCCAGTGCAGACTTTGCATCTATCAAGACTTATTCATGCCAGACCTCGGCCATTAAACCTTTATCTGCTTGTTGTGTCTGTGTTGTTTGAAAGCTTGTTTGGTTCTATGTTCCCTTGGCTGGGCTACGGATGAGTGAGACAACTGGGAGTAGGGGACTTCAGAGCTGCTGCTCCTGTTCAGAACAGCACATAGTATGCTATTCGCTTCTTTCTTTTCCCATTATTTTTTCCCCTTTTCTCGTATTGCGCAAGATGGCAGCAGTGTCTAACAAATAGACATTCTGCACTTTGCAAAAATAAAACTGTGGTTTCAACTGTCAGCCCAATGGTTTCCTCTGCTGTCTCTGAACTATCACTCAGCAGGTCCCTGAAGACCTTCCTTCCCCAAGAGACTTTCTATAACTCTTTTCTATAAGCTCTGAGACACAGTTATCTCCCTTTCTTCCTTTTTCATCGTCAGACCAAGCTTGATACATTTGAAACAGTTCCTCTTTCTTGGTTCACTGCCTGCCCTCTTTATTCATTCATAATTAGGGTTGGGGAAGAAATAAACATGCAGAAACATATACTTGAATGGAAGAATACAAGCATGTGCATTGGTGAATGTTTACACAAGGAATGCCAATGCTGAAGGAAGAGAAGGGGAGGAATGGGAAAGAAAGAGAAGGGAATGGAGGGGAGGGGAAGAAGGGAGGAAGAAATAAATAAATAAGTAGAAAGAAAAAAGAAAGAAAGATGATAGATGATAGATAGATAGATAGATAGATAGATAGATAGATGATAGAAAAAAGGAGGAGGAGGAGGAAATGGACATGAGGGGAAGGAAGGAGGGAGGGGGTGGAAGAGAGATAGAAAAGAGAAAAAAAGAAAGGAAGGAAAAGAAAGAAAGAAAGAAGAAAGAAAGAGGGGGGAGGGAAGCAATAGGGAAGGAAGGAAAGAGGGAGGTGAGAGGAAGAAAGAAGGTAGGCAGGAAAGAAGGAAGAGGATGAGGAAGGGAAGAGAAAGGAAGGGATGGGAAGGAAAGGAAAGGAAAAGAAATGAAAGGTCAATGCTTAAAAAGGAAGGGGAGGTGAAGGGAGGAATAGCAAGGAAAATGAAGAAAAGGGAAGGGGTGAGGGAAACAAAGGGTAGGTTAGGGAAGGGAAGGGAAAATCTACCAATCCTATTTTCTATGCAGAGGAAAGAAAATTGTTGTTCTGCCTATGAAAACAACCACCACAAAATGATTACCAGCTATTTCCATTTCTATTATGCAAAATACTAGAGCAATAGATACTAGTTATCTGCCAGCTCTAATATTCCCCAGGTGTTCAGAGGATGCATCAAGTTAAACTTTCAAGATATGACTTTCCTTCTTACAAAAGCAACCACATATTTCTTAAGGATTTAAAAAAAAGGAATTTGGGGATTTTTAAGCCTCTCTTCAGTGAGGGATGAAGACACTCTAGAAGGTCAAAGTGGCCTGTGTCTCTTTTATGCTGAGGGCTATGTAAATTCAGTGACAACTTCCCGTTCAATGGAACCATATCATCCTCCTCTCCTGCTGCACTCAACATCTTAAAGGTTGAGTGCTTGTCTGAGTGTTTTCCCATCAGGAAGAAACGTGCAACTTTTGAGCAAACAAAAATGACACTCTGGCTAAAACTCATGTCCTTGTTATTGGTCCTTGAAGGTATCATTTTCCCCTCCAAAGTGAGAGGTTATCCTTCAATGTCTGGTGTTATCTGCAGGAGGTCTTATTAAACAATGTTTTTTTCCCCAGGTGTCCAATCTCAGGCCCAATTAATGGAATCTGGAGGGGATGTGAGAGGACCTGGAGAGTCCCTCCGCCTATCCTGCCAAGCCTCTGGATTTTACTTTGGTGGCTCCAACATGGGCTGGGTGAGACAGGCTCCAGGGAAAGGCTTGGAATGGGTTGCATTCATGTACCCTGATTCCACTAGAATATTCTATTCAGACAAAGTCAAGGGATCCTTCACCATCTCCAGGGACAATGGCAAAAGACAGCTGTATCTACAAATGAATAGCCTCAAACTGGAGGACACAGCTGTCTATTACTGTGGGAGAAACACAGTGAGAGGAAACAAAACAAAAACCTTCTACATATGAGAGAATTTTTTCTGAGTTCACTCAGTAACTGTGTTTCCGCAAAAATAAGACAGTGTCTTATTTTCTTTTGACCCCCGAAATAAGTGCTTGGCCTTATTTTTGGGGAGGTCTTATTATTTTTGAGGTGCAGGAGGCAGCGAGCTTGGTCACCTAAGGGCTGCTGCTGTGTTGCAATATTTTCAGGGAGGGCATATTTTTGGGCGAGGGCTTATTTTAGCGCATGCGCTCAAAAGCTTGATTGGGCTTATTATCCAGGGTGGTTTTATTTTCAGGGAAACAGGGTATTATGAGATTCTTCAAAACGTAACCTGGTTAAGAAAACAAAGATTCCTGAACTCAGGCCTGCCATTCGAACTAGATGTATCAATAGATTTACCACTTTCAGATTCTGTCTCTAACATGTCTGTTTCAAAAATTATTAGTCCACGATTTCACTGTGCTACTTAGAACCATTTACATTTGTTAGATTCTCGGAAAGAACCAGGCGGGAGGCGTCTGAGGTAACCGTAAGTATAACACGTTTATTACAGGCAAGAACAAACAACAGGAGTAGACCGGCACCCTTCCTCTGACAGCTTTTTATATAGAGCTGTCAGACAGGAGAACCAATAGCCGCGTGTATGACAGCCCGGCAACTTGCAGGTTGCACCTGATTGGCTAAGGTGCGCCTGGCTGTTGCCAAGCTGTCATTCGTAAGTCCGAGTACTTACTCAGGATTCAACACTCCTTCTCCCCCAGCGAGGGCGCATGCGTCAGTAATGGCGCATGCGTAGTCACGCAGGTAGGAGGGGGGACGGCGGACACGCCCAGAACGCTGCAGTTGGAGAGTCAGCGCTGGAGGGTAAGGACGTCCCCGTGAGAGCTCCTCCCTGCGGGGAGTGGAACTCCGGGTGATGTCACCGCTGCGGCCTAGTGGAGGAGGCGGCACCCAAGGAGGAGGTAGGCCAGGCGGAGGGGGCACGGCTGGGAGTGGCAGTGGATTTTGAACAGGCCGGTAGGTGGCCAGGGGGTGGGAAAAGCCTGTGAACAGTAGGCCTAACTGGGCGGAAGAGGGGAAAGTGGGGCCGGATTGAGAGGCTGCAGGAGGCTGGTCCAGGGGCGGATGCAACCCGGCGGCCCGGGGAGGATGGCCTGAATCTGGGAAGGCCAGCGGAGGCGCGATGCGATCAAACTGTTGCGGGTCCGGGGGTAACCGTAAGTATAACACGTTTATTACAGGCAAGAACAAACAACAGGAGTAGACCGGCACCCTTCCTCTGTCTGACAGCTTTTTATATAGAGCTGTCAGACAGGAGAACCAATAGCCGCGCGTATAACAGCCCGGCAACTTGCAGGTCGCGCCTGATTGCCAAGCTGTCATTCGTAAATCCGAGGACTTACTTGGGATTCAACACTCCTTCTCCCCCAGAAAGGGCGCATGCATCAGTAATGGCGCATGCGTAGTCACGCAGGTAAAAGGGGGGACAGCGGACACGCCCAGAATGCTGCAGTTGGAGAGGCGGCACTGGAGGGTAAGGATGTCCCCGTGAGAGCTCCTCCCTGCGGGGAGTGGAGCTCCGGGTGACGTCACTGCTGTGGCCTAGTGGAGGAGGCGGCACCCAAGGAGGAGGTAGGCCAGGCGGAGGGGGCACGGCTGGGAGTGGCGGTGGATTTTGAACAGGCTGGTAGGTGGCCAGGGGGTGGGAAAAGCCTGTGAACGGTAGGCCTAACTGGGCGGAAGAGGGGAAAGCGGGGCTGGATTGAGAGGCTGCAGGAGGCTGGTCCAGGGGCGGATGCGACCCGGCAGCCCAGGCAGGATGGCCTGAATCTGGGAAGGCCAGCGGAGGTGCGATGCGATCAAACTGTTGCGGGTCCGGGGGAAACCATAAGTATAACACGTTTATTACAGGCAAGAACAAACAACAGGAGTAGACCGGCACCCTTCCTCTGTCTGACAGCTTTTTATATAGAGCTGTCAGACAGGAGAACCAATAGCCGCGTGTATGACAGCCCGACAACTTGCAGGTCGCGCCTGATTGGCTAAGGCACGCCTGGCTGTTGCCAAGCTGTCATTCGTAAGTCCGAGGACTTACTCGGGATTCAACAACATTTACTTTAAACCAAAAGTAAAGTAAAGCCCTTTGTTTGCACAATAAATTTAAAAGGAAACCTCTCCCCAATTGTTACCACCCATCCATTCTCCTCTGGCAAGAAGGACATTGTCTGGTTAACTTTGGTTAGGGAGTGTTGACTGGCAGTGCCAGGTCCAAGTCCAGAGATGAGACCGTGAGATCCAATCAAGTCCAATTTTTATTTGCTTCCTTCTAATAGACAGAATCTTGCCAAACTAAAGGTATAAATGTATAAGGTTCAGGTTTTGCTACATGGATAAAAGGAAGGGATGCTTCTCCATCTCCAAAAACCAATTCTAGTAGCAAATGAACAACATCAAAATCAGAGGACACTGATTGTTATTTAAAAGTTTCTGAACATCACAGGTGTAAAGTTTGTGAAAAGAAATCTATAGCCAAAAACTCTGAAGGGTTATTTTATCTGAGATGTAAATTGAGACCCAATTTCCCCTTTAAACGAGTCCCATGGTGTCCGCTTATGGGGCTGCCATCTTGTTTGTTGGTTCTGCCCATGGACAACTGAAGAAATTCTGTTGCATCTTCCTTTACTGACTCCATTGTAAATCTGTCTCCATTGTAAATCTATCTGACTGGTCATAGAAGTGACCCTCATTGAAAAACCAGGTGTGAAATCTATGTGCAAAGAAATATATCAGTAAAACAATGAGGAGACTTTTTAAAAAAACTAGTGATATGTAAATCAAAGCACAATTTCCCCTTTAAAAGAGGCAGTTGGTTTTCCTTTGGAAGCTACAACCACAACATTTGTGCACTTCTCCTAATCTTTTACCATCCATCAGTTCCCATCCAGTCTTTAGAGGGAGCAAAAATGATCCTGTGGCTAAACTTGGTGTCCTTTCTAGCATCTCTTGGAGGTAATTCCATCCTCTATATTTAGGTTCTTTACATCTTAATTATTGTATACAGGAGAGATCACTGAAACCTCTTTCATTTTAGGTGTCCATTCTCAGGTCCAGTTGGTGGAGTCTGGAGGGGATGTGAGAAGACCTGGAGAGTCCCTACATCTCTCCTGCCAAGGTTCTGGCTTCATCTTTGGGAACTTCAGGATGAACTGGTTTAGACAGGATCCAGGGAAAGACCTGGAATGGCTTTCACATATCTTTGCTGATTCCCGTGAAAAGTTCTACTCAAACAAAGTGAAGGGACGCTTCACCATCTCCAAGGACAACGCCAAAAGCCAGCTATATTTCCAAATGAACAACCTGAAACCAGAGGATACGGCTGTGTATTATTGTACGAGACACACAGTGAGAGGAACTAAAGCAAAAACTGCCTATTCACATAACTTGACAGTTTTAAGACTTGTGGACTTCAACTCCCAGAATTCCTCCTCTCGCTGTTCATCTTGATGATGTGCGGATGGGTGGGGGGGAGGGAGCTGGAACCGGTTCTAAACGGCACTGTAGATTTGTGGAACCTCTTCTATAGAAGAGGTTAGAACTGGCAGGAACCCACCCCTGCTCTGTACATAGGATAGTATTATATACATTCCTTAATTTACAATCCTTCATTATGTATGGTTTCCATTTATACATGTTTGTTCATCTCCACCTATACATTGCTATTTTCTAGCTCCTGCGTCTTCTTCATTTAGTCTTTCCTTAAGCTTTACAGCTGTCCTCTAGCCATTTCTACCACTCGTTCCATACCATGTAATATTCTGTTTCCTCCTTTTCTTTTATTTCTTTTGTGAGTTTGTCCATCTCTAAACACTCTTATGCTTTCATTATATCATTCCCCTCTGATGGTATATTGTTATTCTTCCAATTTTGTGCATGTATTATTCTCGCTGCCATTATGCATAATCAAATATTGTGCTTTTTGTCATATTTCCTTGTAGATATTCCCAATATAAATAATTCCACTTTCATAGCTATTTGCTGTTTAGCAATTGTTAGGAATATAATCTAAAAGTTGGGTTGGCAATATGTAACTCATGTAACAATGTTGTACCTGTTTCTTTAACTCGTACTGTAAAATGTGATTGGTTGCTGTTTTCCTCAATCGGCCATAAGAGGGAGCCAGAATGACTTGTTAGCTCTCTGTTTGTTAGATGCTGGGCTGATCTGATCTGAGTGTTTTGGAAGCTGGCTGTTAGAAAGTCCGGTGAGCTATTGTAAGTTTTGAAACTGCTAGCAAACTTTGAGTATCAGACTGTTTGTATGATTATGGACTATGTTATTTGGATTATCCCTTAACTGAAAGACGTTGATGACTGACTGTCTTATCCGTGTATGACTTGGACTGTTTGATGGACTCTGATACCTCTATTTCCATGAAAGTAAAAGCTTATTTAAATTGCAGTGTCTCTGTATGCTGGTTTGTGTGTTTTCCAACACAACTCTCACAACGCTTTGCTGAACATACTCACTCTCCCTACGGGGAGCTTACCTAACTAATTTCTTTGTGCCACATGTGATAATACATCCCTTGTTTTCGAAAGGACTGAAAAGCTATTTCAAAACCCACCCATGTAGGGACTGGGCAAGGAAAATGTGACTGCACCAAGGAGCTCTTTTAGATCAACCAATATGTAAATTGGGGAACAAATTTCCCCCTTTAAAGCAGGCAGTTTGTTTCCCTTTCAGGCTACACACACCAGAACAAAGTTTGTGCACTTTCCCCACATCATCTCCTATCCATTCTCCTCCATTCATCAGAGGAGAGCAAGCATGATTCTCTGGCTAAGCATTATGTTTAGTTTACTAGCAACCCTTGGAGGTAATGTTTCCCTCTCTATAGCATTTTTTGTTTGTGTACGTAAGATATGGCACTGAAACATCTTTCTTTCTAGGAGTCCAACCTGAGGTTAGGTTGGTGGAGTCTGGAGGGGAAGTGAGAAGACCTGGGGAGTCCCTCCGTCTCTCCTGCCAAGCCTCTCGATTCACCTTCAGCAGCTACTACATGGCCTGGTTGAGACAGGCTCCTGGGAAAGGACCGGAATGGTTTGCAGATATTGGTAGATCCTCATCTCCAATTCGTTACTTAGACCAAGTCAAGGGACGCTTCACCATCTCCAGAGATGATTCCCGCAGCCAGCTGTATCTGCAAATGACCAATCTGAAACCAGAGGACACAGTTGTCTATTACTGCGCAAAAGAGACACAGTGAGAGGAAGTGAATCTGAAGCCCGTCAAGAACTTTCTCTGCCTCTGAGCAGCTTTCCAAATTGTTTCAGTCATACAGGTTTGAATTTGCATATGGGAAAAAAGCAATGGTAGAATTCATTTTTTTTACTACTGGTTCTGTGGGTGTGGCTTGGTCGGTGTGGTTTGGAGGGATTGGCAGGGGAAGGATACTATAAAATTTCCATTACCTCCCTACTCCCTACTCCTTCTCCTTCCTCCTTTCTTCTCCTTCCCTTACGCCCCATATCTTGATAACGCAATGATGATTGACATCTGTCTAGTGAAAACTTTGGACTCTTCTGTTCTAGGTCCAGTTAGAGAGTTGGCTGGAAAAAAAATATAAAATAATGAAGATGGCTTGAATATTGCAGTTTCAGTTTCCTTGTTTGCAAAAAAAATAAAAATAAATAAAAAATAAAATCTGAATTCAGGGGGGAAAAAACCCTCTTGAATGAAATGTAGCCCTTGAGTATCATGGCAGAAGGCAGGAAATGAAACTTTATGATCCTCTTTCTAAACATCCAAACTGCCACACAAACACTGAGGAAACATCTGGGCCTAAAGAATCTCCCTTGGAGAACTAGGAAGATGTGTCCTCACCTCCTCACTTTGGACACTGGGGGGCAATGTTGTCACGTGAAACCCCTTGGCGTATGCGCCCAGTGGGGGTGGGGTAGGGAACAAAACAAGTCTCATTAGTATTGTCTCATTTTGATAGCATATTTTTGATGATATTTCTAGAATAGTTGATTAAAAGGTCTCATGAAAAAAATGTACATTTCAGGAGGGTATACGAAGCTGAGAATTTCCTTTATATTTAAAATGTTTTACCACTGGTGTTCCTCACCAGAAAAAACTACAGTACCTAAAATCTTCAAATGTTCTTCAGTCTTTTCAGGGAAATGCAAACAACATGAAGGGACATTTTATTAAATGTGGTGGATATGCACAATAGCTAAAAAGGTATAAATGCAAAGTAGTCCAGTGGTAAGAGTAATAGACTGGCACTTAGAAATCTATCTATCTATCCATCCATCCAGCTACCTATCTGCCTATCTGCCTATCTGCCTATCTGCCTATCTGCCTATCTGCCTATCTGCCTATCTGCCTATCTGCCTATCTACCTAGCTAGTTAGCTAGTTAGCTAGTTAGCTAGTTAGCTAGTTAGCTAGTTAGCTAGTTAGCTAGTTAGCTAGTTAGCTAGTTAGCTAGTTAGCTAGTTAGCTAGTTAGCTAGTGGTATCTATCTATCTATCTATCTATCTATCTATCTATCTATCTATCTATCTATCTATCTATCTATCTATCTATCTACCTACCTACCTACCCACCTACCTACCTACCATCTAGCTAGCTAGCTAGCTAGCTAGATAGATAGATAGATAGCTTTTTAGCTACCGATATTTAGTTATCTAGCTATATGTTCATCCATCCATATCTATCTATCTATCTATCTATCTATCTATCTATCTATCTATCTATCTATCTATCTATCTATCTATCTATCTAGATCTATCTATCTATCTATCTATCTATCTATCTATCTATCTATCTATCTAGATCTATCTATCTATCTATCTATCTATCTATCTATCATCTATCTATCAATTTCATGTTTAAAAATAAAATAGAATACATTAATCAAGAATCCTAAGATACAACACTTAGTGATAGTGATAGTTTACTAATAAGCATTCAAATTATACTAGGAAACAACTGAAATAATATAAATTTTAAAGATACAAGCAACATGGCTATAGTCATAAGTGGAAAGAGATAAGTACTAGGAAAGAGAAAGTTACTAGGAAGGAAGAGAATAACAATAATATAGTTTTAGTAGATAAATTGACAGTGTTGTGGGGATTAGTTGTTAAGCAGAGTGATGGTGTTTGGGGAAAAAACTGTCCTTGTGTCTAATGGTTCTAGTGGTCTGTGCCCTATAGTATATAGTTTTGAGGTCAGAAGTTGAAACAATTTGTGTCCAGGATGTAAGGGGTCTTGTAGATATTTTCACAACTTTCTTTTTGACTTGTGCAGTGTACAGGTCTTCGATGGAATGCAGGTTGGTAGCAATTATTTCTTTCTGTTATCTGTTGAAGTCTGTGTCTGTCTTGTTTTGTTTCAGAGCCAAACCAGTCAAGAACTTCCTCTGCCTCTGAGCAATTCTTCAAATGGATTCAATCACAGAAATTTGAATTTGTGAACTAGCAGAGAAAAGGGCCATATAAATCTCTACAATAGTAAGTGGGATCTGGGAGTAGGTTCACTCTGCTGATCATGGAAGTAAAAAAAAAGGGAAATTTTGTGGCTATGGAATAAAATGAGATTCTTAAAGTTGAAAGTTTAATTTTCTTTAGAGGGAAAGATATGGATTCATTTCTTGCATTTCTTCCTTGCTGTGTTATTTTGAAGTTGTCTTCCCTTTCATTCTCTCATCTGTTTACTGCTTCTTTTTCATTCCTTCAACATTAAACCCTTTTTTTCTGTCAATGTTGCCATATTTTCTATTTTTCTAGATTTTTTTCATTCTTTTCCATTAATTTCTTTACTCAAACTGGTTAAAACCCAAATTTCTCTCTGTCCTGCCCCAGCATATAACTTTTTATATACTATTGTTGCTCTCTAGCCCCATCTAATGGCTGGATGGACAAATATATCCCAACAGATGATCTTTATATACTGTTGCTGCTCTCTAGTCCCATCTAGTGATCAGACAAATTAACAATTATATTGTTTGAAGCTGACCCAACCCATATACCCATCAGCCCGGACTCTCAAATCAAGCGCATGCTGGGAAGCCAGACTCCATTTCCTTTATCGTTTGGAGAAGACAAAAGCATATAGAAGAATCCATCTTAATCAGTGGCACCCAGTCATCCAGGGATAAACCCACATCCTACACAGAGAGCATCGCTGGTGATATTTAAATTGCTTGTATTTATTAAGTGTTAAGTTCAGCAGTAACTTAATCCTATGTATTTGGTTCTCATTGTATGTGTCCCTATTTTCCCCAGTTTCAGCCTATCCTGTTCTTTCAATAAAGCATCCAGATCTACACACATGATCTGTTTTATTGGAGAATAGATGAGTTTAGCTGCATGTTAAGCTGCACACCAAGTAACATGTAGCAATAGCAATAGCAGTTAGACTTATATACCGCTTCATAGGGCTTTCAGCCCTCTCTAAGCGGTTTACAGAGTCAGCATATCGCCCCCAACAACAATCCGGGTCCTCATTTTACCCACCTCAGAAGGATGGAAGGCTGAGTCAACCCTGAGCCGGTGAGATTAGAACCGCTGAACTGCAGATAACTGTCAGCTGAAGTGGCCTGCAGTGCTGCATTTAACCACTGCGCCACCTCGGCTCTTGTAGTAGAGGCAGAACAATCTCCTTTTTTCATTCTGTCTCCATTAATCTATATACCTATATCCTTTGGAAAATAGGTTGACCTCTTCCTCTCTGTGGCAGCCCCCAAGTATTGGAAGACTACCACCAGACCCCGGGATCATATTATCATATGTAGTGGACATGTGCAGAGGCAAAAAAATATTGGGCAAAAAATTGCATGTGGTTGGAAAGGATGATACAGCAGCATATTAATTTAAAGCTGGAAGAGTTTTTGTTGGATATTTTACCAGAGAAATATAATAAAGAAAATGTATATATAATTATTCATGTAATAACTGCAGCTACAATTGTATTTGCACAAAATTGGAAAATGGAAAAAAATTCCCTTAGAAGGAGAGGTAATTTTAAAAAAAATTAGACTGTGCAGAAATGAACACATTAACATTGACAATTAAAGAGAAGGAAGAACCAGAGCATTATAAGATATGGGGATGTTTTTATCACTGGCTAGAAAATGAATATAGACAAAAATAAACAGGAAATTGAATAATTTGGAAAAGAACCTAGATTTATAGGAGAGGAGTTGAATTAAAAGGCAATTGAAATGTAAATGAAAATGTAAGATAAAAATAGATTAAAAGTGATGTAACTGTTAAATATGATGACACAAAGATTGTATCCAGAGGACATACTGTAAGATTAATGATGTAAGAGTGGTTATGGAAAAATAAAAAATAAATTAAAAATAAGAGTATTGGAAGACTGCTATCATGTCACTCCTGGTCCTTCTTTTCACTAGACTAGTCATGCCCAATTCCTCCAACCATTCATTGTATGTTTTCGCCTCCAATCCCCTAAATTTCCACTAAATGTGATTTACATCTCCATCCTGCAGAGAACAAGACAGTAAGTTATCAACCAGCTTTAATGTTCCCAAATGCTCAAATGATTCTGCACATTGAATTTTCAAGATATAATTTTCCTTCTGAAAAAATTGACCTGTTGCTCCACATATTTCTGATGGATTAAAATAAATACACCATAACTGACGTTGGGCGATTTTCAGTCATATCTACAATGAAGGATGAAGGCACTCTTCAAAGGTCAAAGCGGTGTCTCTCACTTTTTATCCTGAGGCCTATGTAAATTCTGTGACAGCTTCCTGTTCAAAGGAACCATAACTTCCTGCTCTCCTGCTGCACTCAAAAGCTTGAAGGTTGAGTGTTGAGTGAATGCTTTCCCAACAGTAAGAATCCACCAACTTTTTGAACAAGCAATAATGGCATTCTGGTTGAACTTCATGTCCTTGTTAGTTGTCCTCAGAGGTATTATTTTCCCCTCCAAACAGAAAGGTTTCTTCTGTTTGTCCACAGAAGGTCTTATTAAATAATCTTTCTTTCTAGGTATCCAGTCTGAGATTCAGTTGGTGGAGTCTGGAGGGGATGTGAGAAGACCTGGAGAGTCCCTCCGTCTCTCCTGCCAAGCTTCTGGAGTCACAGTTAGTGACTATTGGATGAATTGGGTGAGGCAGGCTCCAGGAAAAGGACTGGAATGGGTGGCAATTACATGGTCTTCTTATATTTACTACTCTGACAAAGTCAAGGGACGCTTCATCATCTCCTGGGATAATGCCAAAAACCAGCTGTATCTGCAAATGAACAGCCTCAAACTAGAGGACACGGCTGTCTATTACTGTGTGAGAGAGACACAGTAATAGGAAGTAAATGTGAAGCCAAGCAAAAACTGCCTATTTCACCCAGCAGTTCTGCATTTTTTTTAATGCAATGAACACCACATTTGAATTCCATACTCAATCCAGGTTGATATTTCCTGAGTCCTGATCCTCTCCCTCTCATTCCACCCCTCATGTGTCTTAGCCCTTAAACTTAGTAATGTTATCATAATTTTTTCTTAAGTGCTTGTGTAAACTTTTTTCATTCGCTCCCAGTGTATCCAGATGTGTATTGGTTTTCAAACAAGGGAAATATGCATGTAGGATGGTAGGAATAGAAAGGATCTGATCCATCAATGTACAGAATTTTGTTTCACTGATAGCAGCTTTGTCAGGGATGAACTACACATTACACCCAAGAATATAAGTAACTGCTACCGTATATTCCCGGAAAGAAGACAGGGTCTTATTTTCTTTTGACTTCCAAAATAAGCACTTGGCCTTATTTTCAGGGAGATCTTATTATTTTTGAGGTGCAGGAAAGAGTGAGCGTGTCCAGGGGTAGGCTCCTGCCAGCATTACTACTGGTTCGGTGCACACACAAAAATTGCTCCATGGACGTACGTATCTCTACCTTAAAAGGTATGTGCATGCCCATATTAGAAAAGGAAAAAAATAACATTTTTTTCAAAGAAGATTGTTCTGCGCATGTGCAGAACAGAAAATCAAGATGGCAGTGCGGAGGATAGAACCAGTTCAGGAGCATGTCCAGCCGAGTTACTACCTACTCGTCTGAACCAGTAGAAACCCACCTCTGGCGTGGTCACATCATGGCTGCTGCTACTGTGCTGCAATATTTTCGGGGTGGGCTTACTTTGTGGGGGAAGGTCTTATTTTCAGGGAAACAGGGTAGTTCTAAGGAAGGAAGTGCTAATAATGGATTGTTTTTATTTATTTCTTGAGGTGAGACTATTGAGCTCTTTCTATTTAGACTGAAGCTCTGGAGAACTCCTGGAGATCAGGAACGTTATCCCAAGCCCTATTTTCTTACCTATATAATGAAGGTCTCTTCAGACCCTGTGCCTGATGGGTCACTTCTACCTTCTACAGTGTTCCAATCTCTCAGGGGCTGCCACAAAGAAGAGGGAGTCAAGTTATTCTCCAAAGCCCCTGAGTATAGAACAAGAAGCAATGGGTGGAAACTAATCAAGGAGAGAAGCAACTTAGAACTGAGGAGAAATTTCCTGACAGTTAGAACAATTAATCAGTGGAACAACTTGACTCCAGAAGTTGTGAATGCTCCAACACTGGAAGTTTTTTTTTTTTTAGAAAAGTTTGAACAGCCATTTGTCTGCAGTAGTGTAGGGTTTTCTGCCTAAGCAGGGCGTTGGACTAGAAGACCTCCACAGTCCCTTCCAACTCTGTTATTCTATTCTATTCTATTCTATTCTATTCTATTCTTCTCCACTTAACAGAAATGAAAGTGAGGTTTCTTCTGTTAGCCTGATGATTTCCTCTGCTGTTTCTGAATTATCACTCAATAGGTCTCTGGAGACCTGCCTTCCCCAAGAGATTTCCTCATAATCCGTTTTTATAGCTCTGAGATAAAATTGTTTCCCTTTCTTCCTTTTTCATTTTCTAGCCAAGCTTGAGATGTTTGAAACCGTTCCTCTCTCTTGTTTCGCCGCCTGCACTCTTTGCTCATTCATATCTATGGATGGAGATGACAGAAATGAAAATTCTCTTTTACAGGTGGCATCTACCCCCAACAAGAATAGCAAGAATGTTCAAGAGCAAATCGGAAAAGTGTTGGAAATGTCATCAGACACCGGGCTCATAGTACCATATGTGGTGGACTTGCACGGAAGCTAAAAAATATTGGACTAAAATCCACATGTGGTTGTGATACAAAAACACACAGACTTTAAACCAGATTTTTTTTTTATTGGGAATTATACCGGAAATATATAATAGAGATCTGAAATATTTGATTGTAAATGTCTTAATGGCAGCTAGCATTGTATTTGCAAGAAATTGGAAAAATGAGAAAATACCAACGCAGGAGGAAGTAATTTGAAAAATAATGGAATATGCTGAAATGAGTAAATTGACATTTGAAATGAGAGAACAAGAAGATGAACCATTTTATAAGATCTGGGATTTGTTCTATCAGTGGTTAGAAAAAAAATGGAAATGAAAAATGTTGGATAATTTTTTATGCTGTAAGAATAGTAGAATAGTAGAATGATATAGGTGATATTACAAAGGCATATTACTATTAAATAGACTAAGAATGATGCAATAGAATGTTGGTATATACATATACATGTACATATACATATACATATTTCTCTCTCTGTGTGTGTGTATGTATGTATAAATATCT